>NC_052146.1:32677374-33001796 GCF_902713615.1 Scyliorhinus canicula | reverse complement strand
TTACCCCTCCCCTCCTCACCCCTCCCCCTTACCCCTCCCCTCCCCTCCTCACCTCCCTACCCCTCCCCTCCCCTCCTCACCTCCTTGTGCCGGTCCACCAACACGCTGTATGAGCAGAGGCGGAAGACCAGTAGGCTGCGCACCAGCTCAGCGCTGCTCTTGCTGCGATAGGCTTCTCGGTAGTTGCTGAAATCGGGGATGAGAGGCGCGGCGGCGGCCGGGTGCCGGGCACTCCGCAGGGGAGGGAGAGGGGTGGTCTTGTGCTTCGAGGGGGAGGAAGGGGCGGCGGTGGAGCAGAGCCTGGTGAAGAGGCGGCGCGGCCGGAGGACACAGCTCGCCATCTGAGCTGGGCTGTGAGCAAAGGGAATCTGATCCTGTTCCCACTGCGGGACAACACACACTCCCTCCCTGCCTCCCTGCCCCCCTGCTTCCGGGAGGGGCTAACCTGTAGCCATTTGTCAGTCTGTCCAATCCTGTGCCAGGGCGCCAAGTTTCCATTCAGAAAGAAGACGGCCTGGCCCCGCCCATCCTCTGACTGTCTGCTGTCATCAAACCCGGGTCCTTGGCGCTGTAAGATAACTGTGCAAACCACTGTGCCACCAGGGAACACAAACAATATACTTCAAATTAAACTGGCTGGTTTAGCACAGGGTTAAATCGCTGGCTTTGAAAGCAGGCCAGCAGCACAGTTCAATTCCCGTACCAGCCTTTCCCGAACAGGCGCCGGAATGTGGCGACTAGGGGCTTTTCACAGTAACTTCATTGGAGTCTACTTGTGACAATAAGAGATTTTCATTTCATTTTTAAACCGGTGACAATTCCACAGAATGTCTCGTGCATACTGGCAGTCATGTCATGCTCCCTCGCCAGGGACACCTGAGAATAGACTGAGCAAGGACTCGCAATTCCCCCCCATTAACTTTGACCTGAATTATTGTTTCTGGAAGTTACCCTCCCCCCCCCCCCCCCCCCACCAAAATTTAAGCGACTGGCCTGCAGTTACTGGCCATTCTTTACACTCTTTTTAGAACAAACATTCACAATTCTCCATTTCCCAGTCACCATCCCTAAATCTAAAGAAGACTGGAAAGTGATGACGAGTGCCTCTGCAATTTCAACTCTTAATTCCTTCTGTAGCTTTGGATGCATCTCCTCTGGTCAGAGTGTCTCGTACACTTTAAGTACAACAGCCTATTCAGTACCTCCTCACTTATCAATTATAAATTTCTTTGGTGTATTATTTACTTCCTCTTTCACCTTGGCCTGCTTAGCAACTTCTTTCTTGGTAAAGTCAGATGTAAAGTAGTCATTTAATGTCTCAGCCCCACCCACCCCCACCACTTCCATGTGTAAATCCCCTTTTTAATTCCTAATCAACCCTCATCAATCCTTTGCAATTATTAGAAGACTTTGGGATTCCTTCTTATGTTAGTGTCAGTCTCTTTTCCTACTTTCCCTTTGCTTCACTTATTTGCTTTTTCAATTCCCTTCTGAACTTCAATATTCAGCCTGCTTCTCTATTGCATTAACCACCTGATGTCTATCATAAGCACACTATTCTTTCCTCATCTTACACTCTTATCTCTTCCTTGAAAAAAAAATTAAGGTATTTGTATAAACAACAAACACAACAAATAAGAGCAGAAGCAAATTCTACAACCTAATAAATAACCAGCATGCACATACCCCTACCCTTCCCACCCTGCCATCCCCATTTTAACCCCCTTATTCCCCCCCCCCCCCCTCTTTTGACACCTCAATCCTCCTCAAAAGAAGTCAATGAATGGCTTCCACCTCCGGGCAAACCCATCAACCAACCCTCTCAAGAGAAACTTGATCTTTCCCAACTTCAGGACTTCTGCCAGTTCACTCACCCACACTTGCTTTCGGCGGCTCCGAGTCCCTCCACACAAGCAAAATCTGTCTCCAGGCTATTTGGGAGGCAAAGGCCACTCTCGCCCCTGGACTCCCAGGTCTTCCGGCACATTAAGTATCTGGGCTCGGGGCCACCTTTACTCCCAACATCTGGTGAACCCCTACCAGAACCCCCTCAGTTTCCCCGTGCACTGTCCACACCTAACCTCTACCCCTCAAAGAACTTACTCATCCTCGCCACCATCATATGCATCCTGTGAACTAATTTAAATGGAATAAAACTGAGACTTGCACACGACAAGGATGCATTCACCCTCCGCAGAGCCTCTTCCCACATCCCCCCCCCCCCCCCCCCCCCCCCAGGCTCCTCCTCCCACATCCGTTTCACATCTCCGATCGGAGCTCCTTCCAGTCCGTCAGTTCCTTGTGCACCTCAGACACCTTCCCCTCCCCATCCCCTCCCTCGACAACAATTTGCCGTTCCGAGGCCGGCAATCCGGGAAAGGACGGCACCTCCTTCCTCACAGGGGCTGTGAGGGGCTGGTTTAGCTCATCAGGCTAAATCGCTGGCTTTTAAAGCAGACCAAGCAGGCCAGCAGCACGGTTCGATTCCCGTACCAGCCTCCCCGGACAGGCGCCGGAATGTGGCGACTAGGGGCTTTTCACAGTAACTTCATTGAAGCCTACTCGTGACAATAAGCGATTTTCATTTTCATTCAAAATCCCGGACCTGTAAGTTACTAAAACCATTCCGACTGGGCAGCTCATATTCCTCCTCCAGGTCCCGTAAGCTCGCAAAACTGCCCCCTAAGAACAGATCCCCAAACCGCTCGGTCCCTGCCTGCTGCCACCCCCGAAACCTCGCACCAAGCCCACCCCCCCCCCCCCCCTCCCCCCGGCCCCTTCCTCGTGCAAACCTATGATCGTCGCAAATTGGTGCCGACACACGGGCATCCTCCAGTCTCAAGTGCTGCTTCCACTGCCCCCATAACCTCAAGGCCGACTCCATCACTGGGCCCTCGGAGTACCTGGCTGGACTACCTGCAGGAAGCCGCCTCCATCAGCCCCCATTCCACCTTCTCCCCCACTATCCATTTCCGAGCCATAGCGATGTTCGCCGCACGGTAGTAAATCATTATATTTGGCAACGCCAACCCTCACCCTCCTTGCCCCGTTCCAAAAATGCCCTCTTGACCCGCGAGGTCTTCCCTGGCCAAACAAACCTTGAGATCAACACACCGACCTTTTTCAAAAATGACTTTGGAATGAAGATCGGGAGGTTCTGACATGCAAACAAGAAGCTTGGCAGCACCGTCATCTTCACTGTCTGCACCCGCACCGCCAACGAAAATGGCAGCACATCCCATCGCTTAAAATCCCCCTTCATCTGCTCCACCAACTGAGCCAAATTCAACCTATGCAGCTGCGCCAAACCCCGTGCCACCTGAATGCCCAAGTACCTGAAACTCGCCTCCACCACCTTGAACGGCAGTTCCCCCAAAACTCCTCTGCTGCCCTCTGATCTCAATCAGGAACACCTCACTCTTTCCCATGTTCATCCTGTAACCGGAGAACTGACCAAAGTCCTCCAAAATTCCCATAATACTGCCAATGACGTCCAATGGGTCCAAAATATATAACAACAGGTCGCCGCATACATCAAAACCCTGTGCTCAATCTTCCCCCCCCCCCCACCCTCCGCCTCCCTGCACAATTCCTTTCCAACCCCTCGCGCTCTAAGCACCACAGCCAATGACTCTAGCTCAAAGACAAAATGCAACGGGGAGAGTGGGTATCCCTGCCTTGTCACACGGTGCAACCCAAAATATCCTGAACTCATCCGGTTCGTCCGCACACTTGCTACCGGTGTCTTATGCAGCAACTGGAATCAATCCACAAATCCCTGCCCAAACCCAAACTGTCACAATACCTCCCACAGATATTCCCACTCCACCCAGTCGAAGGCCTCCTCTGCATCCATCGCTACTGCCACCTCCACTTCCTGCCCCTCCGGAGACATCATAGTCATGTTAATTAACCTCACATTTGCCGACAACTGCCTAACCTTCTCAAACCCCGTTTGATCTGTGGTGATCGTATATCAGTGTAGATGCAATACAACTGAGCAAGCACTAGAGGGAGCACGGGAGAGCTATAAATACAGAGGAACAGGAAGTGAGGACACACTTCACAGAAGGGGGAATTGGTAGCAGGACATAGGCAAGCAGCATCGAGGTAACTGTAAGTTAAGCACTGAAGACAGAAAAAACTCACAATAAAGCATCTACTTCAACTTTGAGACTACGAGCTTTATTAAGACACAAGGATCAACACATGATCCTCACCTATCACCCCCGGGACACAGTCCTCGATTCACAAAGCCAACACTTTCGCCAGCAACTTGGCATCCCTGTTTAACAACTATATCGGACAGTAGGATCCACACTGCTCCAGCTCCTTATCTTTCTTCAGTATCAGGGAGATGGATGCCTGCGATAGTATAAGGAGGAGCTGACCCCTCCCCCGAGCCTCTTTATATGCTCTCACCAGCAGCTGCCACAGATCCCCCCCCCAAACCTTTTATAAAACTCCACTGGGCACCCGTCCGGGCCCAGGCTTCCCCGCCTGCATCGCCCACACACTCTCCATCACCTTCCTCAACACAATAGGGGCCCCCAGTCCCTCCACTAGCTCCTCGTCCATCTTGGGGAACTCCAACCAATCCAGAAACCGCCGCATTCCCTATCGGGGGCTCCGACTCATATAACCCTATAAAACTCCTCGAACGCCCCATTCACCCCCACCGGGTCCCACCCATTCCGTCCCATCCTTTACTCTTCCTTTTTAAAAAATAAATTTAGAGTACCCAATTCATTTTTTCCAATTAAGGGGCAATTTAGTCTGACCACTCCACCTACCTTGCATGTCTCTGGGTCGTGAGGGCGAATCCCATGCAAACACGGGGAGAATGTGCAAACTCCACATGGACAGTGACCCAAGGCCAGGATCGAACCTGGGACCTCAACGCCATGAGGCAGCAGCACTAACACTGCACCACCGTGCTACCCCCATCTCTTCCAAACTCTTCCAAACTCCCTTGCTGGCTCCTGCTTCCTATGTTTGTGGACCAGTATCCTGCCCGCCTTCTCCCCGTCCTTGTTCATTGTCCCCCTGGCCCTCCGCAACTGCCCTACCCCCTTCCCCATAGACACCAGCCCAAACTCCACCGAGAGCCTCTGCCTCGCCTTCAACAACCCTGCCTCCCAAGCTTATGAGTACCTCCTATCCACTCTCAGAATCTCTTTCGCCAGCCTTGGCATATCTGCTCATTCCACCTTTCCTGTGCACCCAAATCAAAATAAACTCTCCCTAACCACTGCCTTGAGTGCCTCCCATAGCGTGGTGGCTGTGACCTCCCCCGTATCATTGAGTACCACATAACCCTGGATGGCAGCCCTCACCTGCTCGCACACCTCCTCACCTGCCAACAACCCCACATCCAGCTTCCACTGTGGGTGCTGCCTCCTCCCAAATCCCCCACGGTCCACTCGCAAATCCACCCAGAAACCACAATCGCAGAATACTCCAAGTCAACCACTCCCATCAGCAAATCCTTGCCCACCACAAAAAATCAGTCCGGGAGTACATCCTTTGCAAATAAGAAAAGTATGAAAACTCCTTCACCCTCGGTCTCCTAAACCTCCACGGGTGTTCACTCCCCCAATCCACTCCATGACCCCCTTCAGCTCCCTCGCCACCGCCGACTCCTTCCCTGATCACGGGCTCGATGGTCCAAACTTGACTCAATTACCGTGTTAAAACCCTCCCCCATAATCAACCGTGCAAGTCCAGGTCAGGAATCGTCCCCAGTACCCGTCTCATATACATCCAACGTCCCAGTTTGGGGCATAAACATTTCCCAAAACCACCGGCATACCCTCCAGCTTCCCACGAACTATCACAAACCTCCCCCCCCCACCAAATCTGCTGCAATGTTCCCCACGTCGAATGCCACCCGTTTGTGTACCAGCCCCGCCATCCCCCCGTCTTCGTATCCAATCCTGAGTGAAACACCTGCTCCACCCATCCTTTCCTCAACCTTGTCTGATCCCCTATCTTTAAATGCGTCTTTTGTAAAATAAGCCAAGTCCGCCTTCAGACGTCTCAGGTGCGCGAACACACATGACTGTTTGACCAGCCCATTCAACCCTCTCACGTTCCACGTGACCAGCGTGGTTGCCCCCGACCTGTGTCAAGCGACTCTCCAGACCCATCCTTGGATGTCCACTGTCATCACTCCCTTTCCCACTGGACCACAACAACCACATCTTTGTTAGCACCCCTCCCCCAACAAAACAACAACCCTGAACCCCACCCCTACACCAACCACCTGACCGCCTCCCACTGTGCCCATTAACCAGCACACCCAGCTAGCCTGGCAGCTCCTGCCCAAGGACTCCAAGCTTCCTACCCCCCACTCCTCCTCCCGGACCCTGTTCGCACTCCCTCAAGAAACAGAAAAAAGTGCACTCACCCTTGATGCTCCCCAAGCACCCCACCATCAAGCTCAACAAAACATTTAAACGGCGAAAAAGCGTTCCAACAAATACCAAAAGAAACCACCCCTTCACACCACCTCAAAAGTTCAATGTCCTCCTTCTCCTGCCAGTCCATTGTCCCTCAAAAATCCTGTTGTCTCCTCTGGCGCACCAAAATAATATTCCTGATTCTGGAAAGGTACCCAGAGACAGTCTGGTTACAACACTCCAAACTTCATTCCCTTCTTGAAGCCTTTTAGCCTTTACCCGGTTAAACCCGGCCCCTTCTTCGTCTGTTCTGTGCCCAGGCCCTGGTACAGCCGCAGCTTGTTCCCGTCCCAGGTACACCTCCTCGTCTGCCTCACCCATCGCAGAATCTTCTCCTTGTCCAGGAAGCGGTGCAACCACACCACCGTCGCCCTCGGGTTGTCCACCAACTGCCCCGTTGACCACTGGGCGGGCAGGACATGCCCTTTACCCTCCGCCATCTTGACCTGTAGCGCACAATGATTCTCCTGCTCCACCAGCTTCCTTCTTCTTGATCCACATCTGGTCCGTGGATCCATCCACCAGCCACACCAGTGGAGCCTCACTTTCTCCTGACACTCCTCCACCTTTTCCCATCCAAACTTCCACCCTACGAATGGAGAAAGGTCCACAAAAATCCGCCTTGAGCGGGAGCTACCAAATGTGCGACCGCTTATTCCATGGCCGCCACCGGAAGAAGCGCGCTATCTCATCCATCATTCAGGGAGGTCTGGGTTTGTTTTCCCTGCCTTTCCCCTTTGCAGGAATCTATCTGGACCGTGCACAAACTATCTCTTCTTTGAAGGTAGCCCATTATTGGGGTGACTGCCAAACTTTGGTTCTAGTTTGTTCTTCAGAGCAAAAGCCGTAAGGAGATTGAATAGAAGTGTTCAAAATATGAAGGGTTTTGATAGAGTAGCTAGAGAGAAGCTGTTTCCACTGGCTGAAGGGTTGGTACCTGAGAAATGCATATTTAAATCATTGGCTAATGACCAGGGAACAAAGTGGAATTATTTTTTAATCTCAGCAAATTTCTGTGACGCAAAGCACACAGCCTGTCTGAGTGATGGAAGTAGATTCAATCGTAACATTCCAGAGGCAATTGGATCTTTATGCAAAAAAAACTTCAAGGATTTGGGAAAGAGCAGAGGACTGGGACTAATTTGTAATTCAACAAGTGTGGTGAATGTACATCACACTATACCCCACCCGACCCCCCACACCCTGCGCCCCCACGCCTATAGGTTTCCTGCGCCCCCTTTCGCCCGTCGCACTGGTCAGGAACGAAGCTCGGACCAAACCACCCTCGGAGTCCACCCTCAGATCCACACCGCCCGTCACCACCCAGCTACCCGAAGAGGCTGCAACCCCGGTGCTCCGCCAATCCCAAAGGACGACTCGGCCACCGGACTGGCTCAACCTGTAGACCCGTCACCCCCGCCGGACTTGATTTTTTTTACAGGGGGTGAATGTACATCATGTAATTCACACTGTATAGTATTGCGTTCACACTATATAGCATTGTGTCCCTGTGGGCTCTGTCTGTGAGCCGTTGCGCGGCTCTGCCCACAGGGAGAGATGAGGAGCTTGTACAGGGCTCCACCCTCGGCTCCGCCCATGGCCCCTCCCACTACCAGAAGTATAATGTGCTGCAGCCTTGTGAGTCTGCTATCAGTTCTTCTGGTTGCAGGCAGGCTCTGTTGTAAGTCTATTAAAACCACAGTTTACTTCCTATCGTGTCTCGAGTAAATTGATGGTCACATTAACAAGCTGACACAACATGATGGCCTGAATGGCCTCATTCTGTTCTATAAGATTCTCTGATTCTTGTGATCAATTACTACAGATCCAGAAGTAGCACAAGGGCAGCACGGTAGCATGGTGGTTAGCATAAATGCTTCACAGTTCCAGGGTCCCAGGTTCAGTTCCCGGCTGGGTCACTGTCTGTGCGGAGTCTGCACGTCCTCCCCGTGTGTGCGTGGGTTTCCTCCGGGTGCTCCGGTTTCCTCCCACAGTCCAAAGATGTGCGGGTTAGGTGGATTGGCCATGCTAAATTGCCCTTAGTGTCCTAAAAAATAAGGCTAATTGGGGGGGGGAGGGGGGTTACTGGTATAGGGTGGATACATCGGCTTCAGTAGGGTGATCATTGCTCGGCACAACATCGAGGGCCGAAGGGCCTGTTCTGTGCTGTACTGTTCTAAATATGGTAGAGAGCTTTGAGAACTAAAGGTGCAAAGTTGTTTTTATACACCCAGGAATGTTACACTGGCTACATGTCATATCTCATATTACTCCAATACTGTATTGCAAAGTCATTTTCTGAAATAAATTAATCTAATGTGCATTTGAATGAACTCATTCATACAGGGCTGGATTTAATGGAGACGCAGGGCTTGTGTACAGCAGGTACCTGCATCACTTGTTTGGGGGAAGCGCACGTAATGAAGTGCAACTCCGGCATTTGACAGGCCAGTGGTAGGCCTTCTCTAGGCTCAAGGACCACAGAAGTCCCACCCACAGAGCTGATGCCAATCAGAGGCTGGGAGCTCTTCTATGCTCAGCAGCACCACCAGGGAGAGAATGGCTGCTGCCAGTACTACACCCACCCGAACCTCATGGGCACAGGAATTAAGAGCAGAATTAGGCAATTCAGCTCTTTGAGTCTGCTCCGCCATTTAAACAGATCATGCCTGATCTCTTCCTGGTCTCACAAAAACTCCCTGACTCTTCCCCATAACCCTTTAACCCATTTGTTTTACATCAGAAATATATAATACAACATAATAATCTTTTATTGTCACAAGTAGGCTTACATTAACGCTGCAATGAAGTGACTGTGGAAACCCCCTAGTCACCACATTCCGGCGCCTGTTCGGGTACACAGAGGGGGAATTTAGAATGTCCAAGTTACCTAACAGCACGTCTTCCGGGACTTGTGGGAGGATACCGGAGTACCCGGAGGAAACCCACGCACACAAGGAGAGGAAGTGCAGACTCCGCACAGTCAGTGACCCAAGCCAGGAATCGAACCTGGGACCCTGGCGCTGTGAAGCAACAATGCTAATGACTGTGCTACCATGCTGCCCTCAATCTCCTTCTTATTCACCACCCTCTGCGAGAAATAGTTCCCCCACATCTCAGGCTTAAATCTACTGCTTCTCAACCTATATCTGTGACCTCTTGTTCTAGGCTGCCCCCTTAGGGGGACCATTTGGTCTATGTTTACTGTATCAATCCCTCTTATTATTTATACACCTCTATCAGATCTCCTCTCATTCTTCTAAACTCCAGCGAGTAGAAGCCCAAACTATTCAATCTCTCTTCATACGTCATCCGTTTCATCCCCGGAATCAATCTAGTGAACCTCCTCTGAACTGCCGCCAATGCCGCGACATCCTTCCTCAAATAAGGAGACGAAAACTGGATACAATCCACTGGGATCTTTCCAGACTCCAGGAATTTTAAAATATCATAACCAATGTTTCCATTATCTCTGGTTCCACCTCCTTTAACACCCTAGGGTGCAGGTCATTTGTCCTGGAGACTTATCTGCCTTTAATCCCATTAGTTTATGTAATGTTCTTGTTGAATGGCCTGACTTATATTATAAGAACACTTGTAGCTAAAGCTATAAATGATTTATTAACATTAACTGTGGGTCAAATATATATAAAGCAACAGATGAACATGCACAAGCAACCATTCTCCCAGCTCCCTAGTCAGTCTGAGGTCACCTGACTCGAACATTCACTTATATACTGTTAGTGGTCAGTCAGAGAATTACAACACAACTATGATAACACTAGAGTTTATTCAATACCGTCGCCCTAGTGATGGTCATTGCACCAAGTTCCTCTGCATTAACTGCCGTTTTTGGAAATTTTTTCTTATCCTTTGCTGTGAACACAGAGGCAACATATTGGTTCAGTGCCTCCGCCTTCTGTGTTCTCCATTACTACCTCACCAGTATCGTCCTCTAAAGGGCCAACATTTACTTTAGCCATTCTCTTCCTCTTTATATACTTACAGAAGCTTTTGGTATCCATGTTTATGTTTTCTGCTAGTTTCCTTTCCTAGTTCATCTTCGCTCTTTTGATTTTATTTTTGGTAGCCTTTTGCAGAACCTTAAAGTTCTCCCAATCCTCCAGTTTCCCCTAGTTTTTGCCTTTATGTCCTCTTTGATTTCCTTTTTTAGCTATGGAACATTTTTCTCCCTTTTACAATTCCTTTTCCTCTCAGGAATATATTTTAATAGAGAGGTATTTATTATCTCACTGAACATCCGCTATTGTTCCTCAACTGTCCTACCCTCCATTATTTGTGCCCAGTCTCTTTCCTCAGGCTTGCATAAGTATCTCTGCCCATCACTAAAATTATAGTATGGTACTCTGTCTTCTCTTGCTCAATCTGAATTAGAAATTCTAGCATGCTGTGATCACTCCTTCCAAGAGTATCCTTAACGAAATACTATTTATCAACCCTTCTTCATTACATAATACTAAATGCAAAATAGCCAGCTCTCTGGTTCGCTCCATAACACACTCTGAGAAACAAACACGCATACATCTATAAAATCTTCCTCGGGGCTAGCCTTGCCAATTTGATTAATCCAGTCAATATGCATTTTAAAATCACCCATGTGCCCTTCTCACAAGCCCTCATTATTTCTTGGTTTATACTATCCCCCACTTTGGAAGTATTGCTCGGGTGCCTGTAAATTACTCTTGGACTTGGATCCGAGAAGCAGGTAAAGGAAAAGCACCAAGTGGGGGAAAAGTACTGAGAACCACGAGGGAGAGACGGCCAAGGCAAGAACCAGGGGTGTGTGGGTGAGGCAGCCAGCTGGAGGGCTAGGCCCTGGGGTGAGGGAGATGTGGCCACGGTGAGCATCAGGTGTGGGTGAGGCAGCAGATCCCAGCCCAGCAGGCAAGGCCAACAAACAGAGGTGAAGCAGCAGCAGGAACAGATGACCCCAGAGACAAAGCAGCGCAGAAGACAGAGTAGCCGAGAGGCGAGTGAAGCTAAAGTGAAAATATGTGTGGGGGTGGAGGGAGGCCTCAGACTGAGGAGAGACTCAAGCACAGATGAATGATGGCAAAGTGGGGGTGCTGCAGAGGAGGGAGAGTGTGGGGGATTGTGGGGTAGGAAGGAAGATTGTGGCGGGAGGGAGGGTGGGGGTGTGAAGGAGGGAGGGTGGGGGGATTGCGGAGGAGGGAGGGTGGGGGGATTGCAGAGGAGGAAGGGTGGGGGAATTGCAGAGGAGGGAGGGTGGGGGACTGCGGAGGAGGGAGGGTGGGGGATTGCGGAGGAGGGAGGGTGGGGGGATTGCGGAGGAGGAAGGGTGGGGGGATTGCAGAGGAGGGAGGGTGGGGGGACTGCGGAGGAGGGAGGGTGGGGGGACTGCGGAGGAGGGAGGGTGGGGGATTGCGGAGGAGGGAGGGTGGGGGGATTGCGGAGGAGGAAGGGTGGGGGGATTGCAGAGGAGGGAGGGTGGGGGGACTGCGGAGGAGGGAGGGTGGGGGGGATTGCAGAGGAGGGAGGGTGGGGGGATTGCGGAGGAGGGAGGGTGGGGGGATTGCGGAGGAGGGAGGGTGGGGGGATTGCGGAGGAGGGAGGGTGGGGGGATTGCGGAAGGTGGGGGAGATTGCGGAGGACGGAGGGTGGTGGATTGCGGAGGAGGGAGGGTGGGGGGATTGCGGAGGAGGGAGGGTGGGGGTATTGCAAAGAAAGGAGGGTGGGGGGATTGCGGAGGAGGGAGGGTGGGGGGATTGCGGAGGAGGGAGGGTGGGGGGATTGCGGAGTGTGGGGGAGATTGCGGAGGAGGGATTGTGGGGGGATTGCGGAGGAGGGAGGCTGGGGGGATTGCAGAGGGGGGGTGGGGGGATTGCGGAGGAGGGAGGGTGGGGGGATTGCGGAGGAGGGAGGGTGGGGGGGATTGCGGAGGAGGGAGGGTGGGAGGGGATTGCGGAGGAGGGAGGGTGGGGTGGATTGCGGAGGAGGGAGGGTGGGGGGATTGTGGAGGAGGGAGGGTGGGGTGGATTGCGGAGGAGGGAGGGTGGGGGGATTGCGGAGGAGGGAGGGTGGGGGGATTGCGGAGGAGGGAGGGTGGAGGGATTGCGGAGGAGGGAGGGTGGGGGTATTGCAAAGAAAGGAGGGTGGGGGGATTGCGGAGGAGGGAGGGTGGGGGAATTGCGGAGGAGGGAGGGTGGGGGGATTGCGGAGTGTGGGGGAGATTGCGGAGGAGGGAGGGTGGGGGGATTGCGGAGGAGGGAGGGTGGGGGGATTGCAGAGGGGGGGTGGGGGGATTGCGGAGGAGGGAGGGTGGGGGGATTGCGGAGGAGGGAGGGTGGGGGATTGCGGAGGAGGGAGGGTGGGAGGGGATTGCGGAGGAGGGAGGGTGGGGTGGATTGCGGAGGAGGGAGGGTGGGGGGATTGTGGAGGAGGGAGGGTGGGGTGGATTGCGGAGGAGGGAGGGTGGGGGGATTGCGGAGGAGGGAGGGTGGGGGATTGCGGAGGAGGGAGGGTGGGGGGAATTGGGGAGTAGGGAGGGTGGGGTAGATTGCGGAGGAGGGAGGGTGGGGCGGATTGGGGAGTAGGGAGGGTGGGGGAGATTGCGGAGGAGGGAAGGTGGGGGGGGGATTGCGGAGGGTGGGGGTGATTGCGGAGGAAGGAGGGTGGGTGGATTGCGGAGGAGGGAGGGTGGGGGAGATTGAGGAGGAGGGGGGTGGGGGGAATTGGGGAGGAGGGAGGGTGGGGGGATTGCGGAGGAGGGAGGGTGGGATGGATTGCGGAGGAGGGAGGGTGGGGGGGATTGCGGAGGAGGGAGGGTGGGGGGATTGCAGAGGAGGGAGGGTGGGGGATTGCGGAGGAGGGAGGGTGGGGGGAATGCGGAGGAGGGAGGGTGTGGTGGATTGCTGAGGAGGGAGGGTGGGATGGATTGCGGAGGAGGGAGGGTGGGGTGGATTCGGGAGGAGGAAGGGTGGGGGGATTGCGGAGGAGGGAGGGTGGGATGGATTGCGGAGGAGGGAGGGTGGGGGGATTGTGGAGGAGGGAGGGTGGGGGGATTGCGGAGGAGGGAGGGTGGGATGGATTGAGAAGGAGGGAGGGTGGGATGGATTGCGGAGGAGGGAGGGTGGGATGGATTGCGGAGGAGGGAGGGTGGGGTGGATTGGGGAGGAGGAAGGGTGGGGGGATTGTGGAGGAGGGAGGGTGGGGTGGTTTGCAGCGGAGGGAGGGTGGGGCGGATTGCAAAGAAAGGGGAGTGGGGGGATTGCGGAGGAGGGAGGTTGGGGTAGATTGTGGAGGAGGGAGGGTGGGGTAGATTGTGGAGGAGGGAGGGTGGGGTGGTTTGCAGCGGAGGGAGGGTGGGGCGGATTGCAAAGAAAGGGGAGTGGGGGGATTGCGGAAGAGGGGGAGTAGGGGGGATTGCGGAGGAGGGAGGGTGGGAGGGGTTGTAGAGGAGGAGGGCGTTTGCAGGGAGAAGGGAGGGCAGGGGGATCGCGAGCGATGGACGGAAATAGTGGGAGGAAGGGGGAATTGCAGTAGATGGGGTTCGGCAGCAAGGATTGGAGGCAGGCTTTGATACGTAGTTTCCCCTTCGCAATGCCGAGTCCCTGAAACCGGCAGTGAGGCCTTTAAACGAGGGGCCCTCCAGAAGTTTAAACCAGTGAAACTGGAAAAATCATTGGTGCTGGTGTAATTCCATTTTAAGGAATACATGTCCAGAGCATCCCTCGAAATTCGCATGATTTACCTGTTTTATCCTTCCCTGCATGGTGAGCCCTCCCATCTCCCACTCAACACCAACAGTGGTGGGATTATACACTTCAGTGGTCATTAATTGGCCATTTAAGGATCTCAATTTGCAGTGGGTCAGGGAGGCCTTCCATAGGCCTTCCCACCATGCACTTAATAGAGGTGGAGGTGAGAACGTGGTAGGGTCCCCACCAACTTCCCTCCCACATAATTAAATGCCCTGGCCACTAAACTAGCCATGGGGGATGGGCATTAAATTCGGCCCACAAAGTGCTTCCATACTTTCCCACAGGCTGACCACAACTGAACTACTTTAAGACTCCACGAAAGAAAGACTTGCATTTATAAAGTACTTTTCACAACCACCAGAAGAATCCCAAAGCTAATAATATGTAATATTCACGCCTAATTTAACTTAAAATACATGTTGCAACACCACTTCAAATCATAGGCTGTAAGGTGACATCACTGGTTGGAGATGAAAATTACGTCAAAGTTAGAACTATAGGGATATTGTTCAGAAAAGGAATGCTGTAGTGTCACAGATTTAGGAAGCTCCCGGAGAACATTATTTGCCGACATAAAAGGACATGGAATTAAGAAGTAGCAGGCTATTGTACAGGGGTCACCAAGTGCATGCATGAGCCGCCAACTCAATGATCATGTGACCCTGCATAGGGGCTTCTCTCTAAAGAGGTTGAAGTTTATTTTGGTGGTGCACCTGCTCTTTAGAGGTTTCCCCCCCTCCTATGAGTAGATCTGCCTTGTAGCATGTTTCTGAGGAGGTATGGCCCCCGCTAGCTAACTATTCCTCCACATGTGGTTCTGATAGTTGCTGGGGTCCGAGCTGCAGATGGCATGCCTTTGAATCTTCTGCTCTGCTGATACAGGCATTGAGAAGGCAGCTAACAGCAACCATTCCCAGGTGGACCCGAGGCGTGGGTTTAAGTAGGGAGCTCTTTTCAAGGGCCAGTGCAGACCCGATGGGCCGAATGGCCTCTTCTGCACTGTAAATTCTATGACAAGACGTAAGTGCTTGGGAACACCCTATTTCAAAGTAACCCTCCAATTACACATCACCCTGACTTGTAACTATATCATCATTCATCGTTGCTGGGTCAAAATACCGAAGTCACTCCCAAACAGGATGAAGGCAATGTCTTCAGCAAATGACAGCAGCCACCTTCTTAAGGGCAATCAGGGTTGAGTGGTGAATACTGACCTTGCCCACATCCCATGAATGAATCAGGAAAGCAACAGAATTGTGAGACTATGGGCGGGATACTCTCACCTTGTCCATGACGGGACCTGTTGCAAGCAAGAATTGAAAATCTGGCATTCCAGCCAAAATTCCACTTTCAGCAGCAACGGAAAATCCCAGTCATGAACGAGGACAGACAATTCCGGACTATGGAACTTATTACGACATGTGTTACAAAAACAGGATTTTATGTGTTGACACTGTGTTTTGATATAGGGAATAATGGAGGGACAAACTTCAGTACAATACCCACTCCATTGACAAATCTATTGGGGAAAATTGTGAAATTCGAATGGACAGAGTCCTGTCACACAGCCTTTCAGAGGTTAAAGGTCATATTTATAAATGAGTCCTTTTTGGTTACTCAAAATTTAACTGAGCCATTCAATGCAGTGACATGGGAATAGGAGCAGTGTCGCTCCAAGGTAATGATGCTGGAATAGGACAATTGGTCTGTTATTCCTCTTGAAAATGTTGTAAGTACCGAAAGAAGTACTCAATATTGAGAAAAAGAGGCTTTGCGTCTTGTGCTGTCTCTTCAACGGTTTGAGGGTTATGTGACTAGTAATCAAAAGGAAATATTGTTTATACTGACTATAACTCACTGGTGTTTTTAATGCAGTTCCAGTCTAAAAATCTCAGACTATTTTCTTGGAGTTTAATGCTGCAACAGTTTACACGAAAGATAATACATAGTGGTAAAGAAGGCATATGGAATGTTCTTCTTCATTGGTAGAGGTATAGAATATCAAAGTTAGGATTGGGAGCGACTCAGTGGCCTTGTTTCGATCAAGAGAGAGTGCGACGAGGCCGGTGAATAACGGGAGAGGCCAAAAACGAGAACCGTACCAGGCGCCAAATCGTTTGCGATGCAACTGGCCTGCTCCCGTATGCAAAATCGGGATCATACCATGCTGTGACAAGAAACCAATAATCACAACTTGAGCCCTATTTCCATACAATTAACGGGAGCCACCCCATGTCCAACAGTCTCCCATGACCCAGCTGCCCCAGCATAATCTGGCTCTACTAGCCCTGGCGGCTCCCCAATATCTGCACCATGGAATCAACGCCCTCAACGATGCTCCTCAGTGACTGGGCCATGCTCTGCAGTACCTCAGCAGTGCCCACCTCCGACTGGGACAAACTCCACATCATCGTTGCCATTCCCATCTGAGACCAGAACATGTCCAACAGCGCCTCATCAAAGTCCCCTGGTACTGGGTCACGTGTCTGTAGCCATCTAAGATGGCCACCTGCAAAGGACCATGGGAATTATGGCCACCCCAGGACTCAGACAGATACACAGCTTATGTGTATCTAAAACACAGGTAACCAGACCAGACCGAAAAACCCACTTGTTTACATTTTAATGGCCCATTTTCCTGGGACAATAGAACTCCAATCAAGCAACCGGTACAGCCAAAGACTGATTGGTGCCACTCCCTTACTCAGAAAGCACAACTGCCAAGGTCAATGACCGCTAAGGACCAGCTACCAAGGCACCCGCCCCTTTATTGGCCGAAATCGAAGAGAGTGATCTGAGCCCTGTCGTACTACTGGGTCCAAGGTTAAGGACAAAGAGCGCGAAATCCCAGAGGGATAAAAGAGAGCGCAGCCATGTGTTCTGTCTCTCTTGGATCCGGCCTGTGCCACCCAATTGCAGCAGGAACAGCCAGCTGAGGTCAAGACCAACGATCGCTACTGACGGATGAGCCCAGCAGAGACAGAGCCACTTCCTTCGAACCAGCCAAGTGAAATCCAGATAAATGCCTTAATCCATTTGCATAGTGCTGGTCGCCCTGAAGTTAAGTATAGGTTATTGTAGCTAATAGGTGTAGTTTAACTCGTCGTAGATATTGTGTTTGCATGTTGAGATAACTCTTGTGTATGTAAATAAACCATCTTTTGAACAAACTAACTGTGTGGTCATTGGATCGATAGAAGGGAAAGGCTTGTGGCTCACCGACATAAATAAATAGAGCAACATGTCCCATTGAGTCGGACAGTTTACCGAGGCCCACAGCCATGGCGATCACTGACTGCACCACGCCTTGGACATCTCCGCTGATGCTGCCAACATCGCGCACCAGGTTCCCCACTGCGATCATCATCCTAGAAGTGTCAATGCCACACATTGCCGGCGACATCTCCCTCGGAATGTCCCGGCGGAACCCTAGCCTCCGTATCAGCTCCGGGTAAACCTGTTCCAGCTGCTCAGCATCTGACTGGGATCCAGCTGGGTCCTGGGATCTAGAAGCCTTCTGACTGCTGTCTCGTCTGAGCAGTCCTGCCTTCACCTGATGTGCATCAGCAACTGTGAGGTGCTCACCAGATTGTTCCCCAGAAGCCTGACCACTAACGTTGCCCACCAAGGTGTGTGTCTCTGTGCTGCTGGAGGGTGGGGATGACAGCTGTGATGCATCGATGGTGGCATCCTGGGAGCTCCGAGGTTTCTCCTGGGAGGCAGGGGAGGAGGGGGGAACAACCCCGGATGGGCCGCATTGTCGGCTGCAGGTCCTGAGCGAGAATGGACATGTGGTTCATGGGAGGGATGGGTCAGTCTGTACAGCAATAACAACTCACGTTTTACAGATCCTCTGGGTGCGGCCCGGTGGATCCTTACAGGGACATCGTGAAGCTACAAGAAAAAGAGGAGCTGTGACAGAGGATTTAATCTGAATTTACAGTTTAGACCTAATGGAATTTGAAATTCACAGGGATTGACTGCAAGTAAGTCTTAACAAAGTTATCCAAACTGAATCGATTAGGCAAGTTTTAACCGAGGACATGGAAACTCTGTGAAATTTATTTAAGCAATGAGGAAGCAGATTTACTATGATGTTTAATGGAACACCTAAGCTAATAATAGCAAAACATATTCTCATTGAAGAAGAGCTTTAAAAACCTACATCAAACAAACTTGGAATCTTAACATGCATTTGGCTGATAGAGGCTAAACATTGTAATGCTGCCGAAATGGATTATTTATTGGACAGCACAGAGGAAGAATATCGCTTGACTATACTAAGTTAGTTGTTGAAATCTATAGAATGTTGTAAGTTGTCATATGTTGGGTAGTTATTTGCACAGCATATCACAATGGTGATGATTTTTTAGCTTTTAGGGCGAGGTGTTACAAATGCGAGGTTTTGTAAGATTGTTATGTTTTGGGACTGTCTTTTAATATAGGTTTAGATAGTAGAACAAAGGGGGTCATGCAACATATTCTTAATTCTGCTGAAAGCAAGTTAATAATAATCCTTATTGTCGCAAGTAGGCTGACATTAACACTGCAATGAAATTATTGTGAAAAGCCCCGAGTCGCCACATTCCGGCTCCTGTTACCTAACTGTAGTGATCGCTGTATTTACTAATACATGATCAGACTATGTTAAGCAAGTACAGGCAAATGAACACTAGATGGCTACACTACCAGGACCTATATAAATATTTTCCCACTCTTTCAGTCTGAGGGTGTCAGGATTGCAGAGAGAACAGAAGTGAGAAAGCTAGAGAGAAGAAGTTACTAGTTGTCAGAGTTTCATGTCAAGTTATTTGATAGTTAATATTCTACAATTGTTTATTTTATACTACTCAATAAATTACTTAATCATTAGTGGAAGATTACGTCTATCATTTAACAACTCGGCTAGATTAAGAAAGTAATATATATATTACATATCATAATATAACATGGTACCAGGTTAGATTAGGCTTTCAAGAAGGACTAATAAAGAAATTTAAACAAAAAAGACAAAATTCGGAATCGACTATTCGACTGGTGGAGTCATCGCAACAAATGAATCATTGATGGAACATGTGCAAGCTGCCAGACATCTAAAGACAACTGGTAATCTTAATCTTAATTGGAGGTTCTTCAAACAACAGTTCCAACTTTATCTGGAAGTTAGTGACTCAAATACTGCTTCTGAAGCAAGACAAATTGTTTTGCTTCTGTCCCTAGAAGGACAGCAAGCATTTGAGATCTACAGTTCATTTATTTTTGCTGTGCGAAGATAAATCAAAGTTTGAACAAGTAATCGCAAAATTCGATGATCATTGTACAATGCAAACTAGCAAAATTTTAGAGCGATTTAGATTTCATAAGTGTGTAGAAAAAGTTGGAGAACCAGTGAATAACTTCATTACTGATCTAAAACTCCGAGCTCAGACGTGTAATTATGCTGATTTTCATGATTCTCTAGTGAGAGATCAGATTGTTTATGGCATAACCGACAAATCTGTAAGAGAAGCTTTAATACGTAAAAATGATCCAACAACTGCTGTTGCAATGCATCTCCAGTGAACAAACTAAAAGTCAGTATTTAGAGTTTCATCCAAAAGAAAAAGGCACAAAAGTCTACCATGAGCCTGAGAAAATAAAAATGGGCCTGGTTTAGCACACTGGGCTAAATCGCTGGCTTTTAAAGCAGACCAAGGCAGGCCAGCAGCACGGTTCAATTCCCATACCAGCCTCCCTGAACAGGCGCTGGAATGTGGCGACTTTCACAGTAACTTCATTGAAGGATACTCGTGACAATAAGCGATTTTCATTTTTCATTTTCAGAAGAACATTCGGAATGGCAGCTACCCAGCGCACGCATTTTCCAACTCAGGACATGCGCACTTCGCACAGAAATACGAGACGTTGCATGCACGAACGTCACTAATACATCACGGCGACAGCGTGATGATGTGTCATAGATGTGGGAACACCGATTTAAAGGAAAACTGCCCAGCTTTTGGAAAACGCTGTTTGAGATGTTCTAGGATGAATCATTATGGTTCTCAGTACCAGTCATCAGCAAAGTATCTCCCTCGTGCGCATAAAAAGAATCACCACATGAGAGCTATTGAAAAAGAAGAACAAATCAACACTCAACAAGATTTTTCCCAAGGTGAAGAAATTTTCTCTTTAGAAAATACCTTCTTTGTTGGAGTGGTTGAAGCATCAACGAAGGCAGATCTTCAAGCAAGCAAGACACACCTTCAAGCAACAAAAAAAGCTTTTCATGCAACTACAAAGAATCTTAAAGCAACAAAACAGAATCACCAAGAACACAAAATCAACAAGTCAACATCGTCAGCAATGAATGGATGACTACTGTATATATCAATGATATTCCAATATTATTCAAACTGGATACAGGTGCTTCAGCTAATCTTCTCAACTCCAGGGATTTGTCTTATTAAAAGTGAATATGACATCATATCTCCAGAATGTTCACTAAACGATTATAATGGCAACAAAACTTTGTCACATGGCCCATGTTATTCAAATGTCACTAACAAGGAAATTAGCCATGATGTGGAGATGCCGGCGTTGGACTGGGGTGAGCACAGTAAGAAGTCTTACAACACCAGGTTAAAGTCCAACAGGTTTGTTTCAAACACGAGCTTTCGGAGCACGGCTCCTTCTTCAGGTGAAGAAGGAGCCGTGCTCCGAAAGCTCGTGTTTGAAACAAACCTGTTGGACTTTAACCTGGTGTTGTAAGACTTCTTACCAAGGAAATTAGGGTTAGGGTTAGGATTAGGGTTAGGGTACAAATGAAAAGTGGAGCTTGTTCAAGGAACAAATACTGTGTGTCCTTGATAGGTATGTCCCTGTCGGGCAGGGAGGAAATGGCCATGTGAGGGAACCATGGTTCACAAAAGAGGTTGAATGTCTTGTCAAGAGGAAAAAGGAAGCGTAGGTAAGGATGAGAAAACAAGGTTCAGTTGGGTTGCTTGAGGGTTACAAGGTAGCAAGGAATGAGCTAAAAATAGGGCTTAAGAGAGCTAGAAGGGGGCATGAGAAGTCCTTGGCGGGACGGATCAAGGAAAACCCCAAGGTTTTTTACTCTTATGTGAGAAATAAAAGAATGACCAGGGTGAGGTTAGGGCCGGTCAAGGACAGTAGTGGGAACTTGTGCAGGGAGTCAGAAGAAATAGGAGAGGCGTTGAATGAATACTTTTCTTCAGTGTTCACCAAGGAGAGGGGCCATGTTTTTGAGGATGAGAGTGTGATACAGGTGGGTTGGCGGGAGGAGGTAGATGTTCTGAGGAAGGATGTATTAGCAATTTTGAAAAATCTTATGGTCGACAAGTCCCCTGGGCCAGATGGAATATATCCAAGGATTCTTTGGGAGGCAAGTGATGAGATTGCAGAGCCTTTGGCTTTGATCTTTGGGTCCTCACTGTCCACGGGGACAGTACCAGAGGACTGGAGAGTGGTGAATGTTGTTTCTCTGTTCAAGAAAGGGAATAGGAATGACCCAGGTAATTATAGGCCGGTTAGTCTTACTTCGGTGGTCAGTAAGTTAATGGAAAATGTCCTGAAGGATAGGATTTATGACCATTTGGAAAGATGCAGCTTAATCCGGGATAGTCAACACGGATTCGTGAAGGGTAAGTCTTGCCTCACAAATTTGATTGAATTCTTTGAGGAGATAGATGAAGGTAGAGCAGTTGATGTCATATACATGAATTTTAGTAAGGCGTGGTCCGCTTATGAAGAAAGTAAGGAGGTGTGGGATAGAGGGAAATTTGACCAATTGGATAAGTAACTGGCTATCACATAGAAGACAGAGGGTGGTGATGGATGGAAAATTTTCAGACTGGAGACCAGTTACCAGCGGTGTCCCACAGGGATCAGTGCTGGGTCCTCTGCTATTTGTGATTTTTATCAATGACTTGGAGGAGAGGGCTGAAGGGTGGGTCAGTAAATTTGCTGATGACACCAAGATTGGTGGAGTAGTGGATGAGGTGGAGGGCTGTTGTAGGCTGCAAAGAGACATTGATAAGATGCAGAGCTGGGCCGGAAAATGGCAGATGGAGTTTAACCCTGATAAGTGCGAGGTAATTCATTTTGGTAGAAAATATTTGAATGCGGATTACAGGGTCAACGGCAGGGTTCTGAGGAATGTGGAGGAACAGAGATCTTCGGGTTCATGTTCACAGATCTCTGAAGGTTGCCACTCAAGTGGATAGAGTCCTGAAGAAGGCCTATAGTGTGTTCGCGTTTATTAACAGTGGGCTTGACTTTAAGAGCTGTGGGGTTATGCTGCAACTGTACATGAACCTGGTGAGACCACATTTGGAGTATTGTGTGCAATTCTGGTCACCTCACTACAGGAAGGATTGGAAAGGGTGCAAAGGAGATTTACCAGAATGCTGCCCGGTTTGCAGGATAGGTCTTATGAGGAAAGGTTGAGGAGCTAGGGCTTTTCTCTTTGGAGCGGAGGAGGATGAGAGACGACTTAATAGAGGTTTATAAGATGATGAGGGGAATAGAGGGGACATTCAGAGACTATTTCCTTGGGTGGATGTAGCTGTTACAAAGGGGCATAACTATAAGGTTCAGGGTGGGAGATATAGGAGGGATGTCCGAGGTAGGTTCTTTACTCAGAGAGTGGTTAGGGTGGGGAATGGACTGCCTGCTGTGATAGTGGAGTCGGACACTTTAGGAACTTTCAAGCGGTTATTGGATAGGCACATGGAGCACACCACAATGACAGGGAGTGGGATAGCTTGACCTTGGTTTCGGACAATGCTCGGCACAACATCGAGGGCCGAAGGGCCTGTTCTGTGCTGTACTGTTCTATGTTCTACAAGCCATCAAAGCAATGCAGAAACCAAGAGACAAAAAAGCAGTCTTACGCTTTTTAGGCTTTGTGAATTTTTCGGGAAATTCAACTTGAATCTTTCCAGCAGAACAATAGCATTACGTCAGCTAATCAGAAAGAACACTGATTTTGAATGGACTCAGAGTCATACTGGAGAATGGCTAGATCTGAAACAACAGTTGATCCAGGCTCCAAGATTGACATTCTTTGACCCGACCAAGCCCATCAAAGTTTTGACTGATGCCAGTCAGAATGGCATAGGTGCAGTTCTGTTACAACAAGACCATTTCAATAACTGGGTTCCGATAGCCTACGCAGCCAGGTCCATGACTTCGACTGAGTAGGTACGCCCAGATTGAAAAGGAGTCTTGGACTTGTGACTGGAATTACAAAATTCCACGATTATGTCTATGAAAATGAAAAATTGCTTATTGTCACAAGTAGGCTTCAAATGAAGTTACTGTGAAAAGCCCCTAGTCGCCACATTCCGGCGCCTGTTCGGGGAGGCTGATACGGGCTGATATGGTCTACCAAGATTCACTGTAGAAACTGACCATCGTCCACTTGTTAACATAATCGATAAGAATCTTAATGAGACGACACCAAGACTACAACGACTTATGATGAAATTGCGCACATATGATTTTAATCTTATCGATACTCCAGGTAAAGAATTAGTCATAGCTGACAATCTGCCACGATCAGTTAACACTGATGATATCATAGAAGAAGAATCAATTAATGATATTGATGCTCAACTACAACTTTTCAAAGAGTTACTTCCTGCGTCAGATCACAAACTTCAATAAATACGTGAAAAGACACAGAAAGATGCCACTTTGACCAGAGTAATTCATCACCTGCGGAATGGATGGCCAAAAGGTCATTGTCCACATTACCAAAGTATACAGTCAGAACTCACTATCTTAGGTGATATTTTACTAAGTCATGACCACAATGTCATTCCAGACGGCATGAAGTCAGAAATGCTTACTAGACTTCACAAAGGTCAGCAGGGAATAGAGAAATGTATACGCAGAGCCAGACAATCAATTTATTGCCCAGGTATTAATCGAGACATTTCAGACATGATCATGTCAAGTTCTACTTGTCAGAAACACCAAAATCAACCGTGCAAAGAAACCTTGCAACAGCATGACATCATTATGTCAGCATGGGTGAAAGTAGGTATCGATCCCTTTCATTCATTTGGCAAGGATTATATTTTAGTCATTGACTATTATTCAAATTTTCCAGAAGTTATGAAGTTGAATGATCTAACATCCTCAGCTGTTATCAAAGCATGCAGAGATATATTTGCAAGACATGGCATACCTCAAACCATAATGTCTGATAATGGTCCGTGTTTCTCTAGTTATGAATTGAAAGAATTCTCCACGAAGTACAATTTCGACCATGTCACATCCAGCCCTCATTTTCCACAATCAAATGGAAAGGTTGAGAAAGGCGTACACATAATTAAGCAGTTAATCAGTAAATCCAGACTCGCAGTCTGATTTTTACTTAGCATTACTCACTTATGGATCATCACCTTTAGCATCGGGACTATCTCCAGCCCAGATGTTGTTCAACAGGAACATCAGAACAACTCTACCTCAGCTACATATTTCAGATCCTGATCAACGTGATGCTGTTCAGAAAATTCATCAGCAATGAGAAAAACAAAAACAGTACTACAAGTTACATGCCAATAATCTAAATTCTCTAGCAGAAGATGATACTGTCCGATTCAGACTTCCTGAAAATGGTTGGTCTGACATTGCTCATGTTATTAGGCAAATCTCTCCAAGATCGTGTCTGATTAAAACTTCAGATGATGCCATCATTCGAAGAAATTGTCGAGATATTCTTCAAGTTAAAGGTCAAACATAAATTTTTCCTCATCTTGATTCAAATCACACAGTTTCAAGGCATGTTGAAAAACAACTTCATTCCAATCAATCAATCAACAAGGTCATTAAAACTTCTATCTCACTTGTAAAGTCAAGAAGATCAACAAGAAGAAAAAGAAAACCAAATCGATTAAATTTATGAACTGTAACATAATTCTAGTGTCTGCTGTGCTTCATAACCAGTGCATATGAATGTAAAATTTTCTTTTATATCCAAATGAAAATGTTTAAAAAAGGGGATGTAGTGATCTCTGTATTTAATAATATATGATCAGACTATGTTAAGCAAGTACAGGCAAATGAACACTAGATGGCCACACTATCAGGACCTATATACATATTTTCCCGCTCTTTCTTTGAGGAGAGTGTGTCAAGATTGCAGAGAGAACAGAAGTGAGAAAGCCAGGGAGGAGAAGTTACTAGTTATCAGAGGCTTATATCAAGTTATTTAATAGTTAATATTCAACAGTTGTTTATTTGTTTAACTAGTTTAGTATTAAGTAAAAAGAACTCATGAGATTATTTTATATTACTCAATAAATGACTTAATCATTAATGGAAGATTACGGCTGTCATTTAACAACTCGGCTAGATTAAGAGAGCAATATATATGTTGCATATCGTAATATAACGTGGTACAGGTTAGATTAGGCTTTAAAGAATGGCGAGTACAGAAATTTAAACAAAAAAGACAATGTTTGGAATTGACTATTCGACTGGTGGAGTCATTGCAACAACTGAAGATTGGAACAAGTGCAAGCTTACAGAAATCTAAAGACAACTGGTAATCTTAGTCTTAATTGGAGGTTGTTCAAACAACAATTCCAGCTTTATCTGAAAGCTAGTGATATATATATATTACACTAATAATATAACACTAACAGCACGTCGTAATATAACAGTAACAGCACGTCTTTCGGGACTTGTGAGAGGAAACCGGAGCACCCGGAGGAAACCCATCCAGACACGGGGAGAACATGCAGATTCCGCACAGACAGAGCCCTAGGCCAGGAATCGAACCTGGGACTCTGGCATTCTGTGAGGAGTTTACACATGTGGACAAGAGCAGAGGTATCTGTGCTGACAGTGGATCTACAATGAGGCTATAATTTCACTTAGAGTCTGGACATTTCTCAGCCCCGCAAACCCGACCCAAAAGGAACTGCCCTGAAAATTGGTATTGTCCTTGTGGGATGGCAGGTTCTCTGGAGGCGATCTGTGAGACCCTGCAAGGGTGCTGAGATTTCCAAGTGCAGTGACAGGTGGGTGGAAGGCCTGCCTTGATGTCCCACCACTTTTTCAAAAATTCTCTAAGCAGTATTAAAAATATATCCTCCAGCTCTCACCCTCACAGCGGCACACCACACCCACACTTACATCCCATGCCATATCCGTGCCAGCCTATGCCTTCTGTCTACCCCATGACCCCTCCTACTCACCATGACAACATATGCCCTCCACACATACACCCCCAATGATCATCTATAGCCCTATGCCAACTTAGTGTCAACCCATGTCCTTCACCCCAAGTTAATCATCAACAACACCAACGACTGGGACAAAGATCTTGCGCGAGATTCTCTGTCTGCCGACGCTGACATCGGGAAACACGATTGGGTGGAGAATCAGTTCTGACACTGAAATCATTGCAGCCGCCGGTTTGACGCTAAATCGCAATTGTCCATCACTTCGACAGCGGCGTCAAAGCAGTCCGGAACGCACGTATCATTAACGGGCCTGACTCGGTATTCTCCGGGGCCTCCACGATTCTCTGCCTCTGATGGGCCGAGTTCCCGACAATTCACTTGTGGTTCTACAAATCAAGAAAACGGCATTGTGGCTAATGAGGGAGAGGAAGGAGGTAGGACACAGAGAGGCACGACTGTGGGCTGTGGGTCGGATACTATCTGGGCTGGCTGGAGAGGAGGGTGAGGGTAGGGAAATGGGCCAAGTGGCCGGACTAACCCCCCCCCCCCCCCCCGCCCCCATAGGACTAGAATGTCCAGGCACGGATTGCCATTGCTATGGCCTACAAGGCAGCCAACTTGCTGCGCACCCCACTGACCACCCACCTTGGCCCTTGGTTCTGCATTTGCCCCATTGCCCCCCAACCACCACCCCACCCTCCTCCATACCCACACCACAGAACCAGCCGCCACCCACCCGCGGTGCATCACACGGCCCACTCAAGGGCAATGCCCACTGTAGCCCATACGGGGACGCCAGATGGCGGCGGGGAGCAGACAGCTGGCAAGGCCAGCGCCAGCCAACAGTACCCCTGGAATCAGGGGCAGGCGCCAGAGGCACGGTTATGGATACGCCTGAGGTGCGGTAATGGTGGCGTATGTGGGGGCAGAGCCTGCAGTGCCTACCAGGGCCACCATGTAGTCCGGTGGACCTGGTTGGGCATGGGGTCTGTGCACCATGCTAACATGTGGGCCTCTCACCCCCTAAGACAATGGATATTGGGATACTTTTTGAAAAATGAATTTAGAGTACCCAATTCATTTTTTCCAATTAAGGGGCAATGTAGCGTGGTCAACCCACCTGCCCTGCACATCTTTGGGTTGTGGGGGTGAAACCCATGCAATCACGGGGAGAATGTGCAAACTCCACACGGACAGTGACCCAGAGCCAGGATGGAACATGGTCCTCGGCACCGTGAGGCAGCAGCCCTAACCACTGCGCCACTGTGCTGTCCCAGGATACTGGAATTCAACCAGCTATGGTGACCTTCCTACAAGTCACCGCAGCCCTGGGGGATGCCCTATGGCTGTACGAGTGAGCGCTGCTCGAGGAGGAGGAAGCTGCAGCAGGGGAGCGTGCAGCAGTCGGGTCTGCCCCAGAGGAACAGGAGGCAGCCACCCAGGATGGACAGCCGGCTGCCCCAACAGGTCGAGGAGGAGGAGGAGGTGCAAAGGAAGTACCACATGAGATCTCGTGTGTACCGGCAGTGCCTGTCATTCGAGGACCAGCTGGACCAGGCATGCCATCGAAGACTCCGGCTGAGTAGGAAGACATATCTGCCAGGTCATGGCGCACCTGGCACCGTGGGGGAATGGTGAAGGACACCTGCTTCCAGTGGCTGTTAAGGTGACAGTTGCCCTGAATATTTATGCCAAGGCGTCCTTCCAGGCGCTGAGTGTCGACCTATCCAGGATCTCACAGACCTCGGTGCACAGGTGCATTCCCGCCGTCACAGAGGCTCTACATGCCAGTCGGCACAATGCATCCATTTCAATGTAGACCGGGCCCACCAGGTTACCTAGGCAGTGGGGTTCGCCATCATCGACAGGTTGCCCTGGGTCATGGGGTTGATCGACCGGATGCATGTCCCCCTAAGAGCACCCGCAGATAATAGGCTGTTGTACACCAACCGAAAGGTGTCCCACTCGATGAACATGCAGTTCATATGTGACCATGAGCTGCGCATCATACATGTATGCGCCTGATACCCAGGCAGTGTGCACGATGCCTTCATCCTGGCACACTCGATTCCTGATATTTTCGAAACACACCACCGCCCACCCCCGGCTGAGGGATTGGCTTCTGGGGAGCCCAGGCCACCGACAACATCTGCTCATTCTGCTCCCTCCCCCATCTTTCTCCTCCCGCACCCACTCTCTGGCCAACCCAGACCAGCCCACTCCTCAGACCCATCTGATAGAGCACCGAGGCAGGTTTTAACTGTGTTTACAGGTGTTTAATGTGCACAACTATTTACAGATTTGTGCTCTAGCCCCTGTGCCAACTTACGGGTCCTAACGCTATGTCTAGGTCGATCCCCAGACGGTATAGCAGGAGTGGAGGTGGCCTGTTGCGATTCCCGCCTTGCAACCTGGGTCCCCGTAGGCGGCTCTCTTCTGGGGCACGTGGGCCTGGATGGGCCCGGCTGCTGCTCCTGTGTCCTGGGTGGTATGGTGCTACCCTGTTCTGCATGCTGCCCACATGATGCGCCAGTGCAGGAAAGGGAGGAGTCTGAGGTGTTGCGGTGTTCCTGCATCTCCCCTGTGGGGGTCAGCGGAATGGGCCCCATCACCTCCACCTCCCTCAGGGTGTCCAATGGCTGCCGGGCTACTCCATGGAACCGGAGGTGCGACCGGAGTTCTCCGCTCCTCCGCCACCTGTTGCTGCCAGTCCTGGAGGCCTGCTCTGGTCTCAACCAGATTCTGCAAGCTGGCAGCCATGCAGCGCAGTGACTGGATCATCTCCATCTGGGATTGCGCCACATCACCCATCGACTGTGCCACCATCTTCTGGGTCTGTGTCACATCGGCCAGTGACTGATCAATCTCCCTCTGGGACTGTGCCATCTCCCTCTGTATTTGCTCTACATCGGCCAGAGCTTGAGCAATGCCGCCGATG
The DNA here is from genome assembly GCF_902713615.1 of Scyliorhinus canicula. Classification (NCBI taxonomy): domain Eukaryota; kingdom Metazoa; phylum Chordata; class Chondrichthyes; order Carcharhiniformes; family Scyliorhinidae; genus Scyliorhinus; species Scyliorhinus canicula. The sequence goes on along the minus strand of NC_052146.1, from coordinate 32,972,455 downwards.
TTCTCAGGCATGGCTTGCTGTGACTGGGCCATGCTCAGCAACTCCGCTGTAATTTCCACATTGCTGCATGTGAGGCATCAACCCTGTCCTGAGCATCGGCCAGCACCTGCATAGATTGCGACAGGCCTTGGACATGCAGATCCATAGCCATAACCCTCGCCCCAAAGCATCCACCGCGGACGCCACCCGTGCGGTGTTGGCCTGGTGGTACGCCTGCACGTGGTAGGACACTTCCACCTGCAGGTAATAGATGCTCGCCAACAACTCCTCATGTAGTTCCTGGTTCTGTGACTGCATCTCCACTACCAATGGGACTGTCTGTTCCAGAAGTCTGAAACCCATCTGGACAGCAGCTAGTTGCTGGGGTTTGCCCACCCTCCAACCATCCGTCCCGCTTGGGATTTCCTACCTTCACCTGATGTACAGGATCAGCTGTTTGGTGAGCATCAGATGATGTCCCAGGAGCCTCTTCACTGAAGTGCTCAACTGAGGTGAGTGTCTCTGGGATGGTGGAGGGTGTTGGAGACAGGAAATCACTGTCATCCCTGGACTCGAACTCCGGGGTGTCTTGGGTCACAGGTCCATGGCTCACGGACATACTGCTCTCCTCATCGCTGCTCGGCACCTGGGGCTGTGGCACTGGCTGGAGTGGGGAACACCAGATGGACCCACCCCATCACCAGCAGGTCCTGCAAGACACAAGACCAGACGCATGATTAGACCTACGGCCAGGAGGGAGGGGGGGGGGGGTGCTAAGAGTGGGGTTGAGGGTGGTATGAGTGTGATGGTGGGAGTGGTCTGGGGGTGATGCTGAGGATATGGTTGGTGTGTGGGGGTGAGGGTTGTGTTGGGGTGAGGGTGGTTGGGATGAGGGTGGGGTGAAGGTGGTGTGTGGATGAGGATGAAGGTGGGGGTAGTTTGGGGTGATGCGAAGGATGAGGTTGGTGTAGGGGTGAGGGTAGTGTTGGGGTGAGGGTAGGGCTGGATTGGGATGAGGCTGGTGTGCGGGTGGGGGTGAGGGTGGTTTGGGGTGAGGGTGGTTTTTCAGGGGGAGGGTTGACACACGTGTCATGGGGAACCGCAACTAAGTGGGGTCTCACTTCCTTGCCCTTGGCCAATCTCCAACCTGGCGACCCCCCTCTCCTCCGGGCCACTGACCACATCCAGGGCCCTCTGCTCTGCTGTGGTGAGGGGCCGTCAGTCTGGCAGCTCCCCTCCAGCTTTCTCCAGCTTCCAGGGGTTATGGGTGGCCTTCTCCTGGGGGTCGCTGGTGGCACTTACTGCCTCTATCACCTGCGGCCAGGCATGTCGAATGGTTGCAGGTGGCAGCCTCCTTCCCGGGCTGGGGTACAGGGTCAACCGTCTCTCCTCCACCATGACCAGGAGGGTCTCCATCTTGGCGTCCGCAAATTGTGGAGCTGCTGTCCTTGCTGCTATCTTGTTGGCTGGGATGGTGTGTGTGGGGAGTGCAGTGTATATATGCGGCTGCAGCTTGTCAGCCTCATGAGTGACAATCGTGAATCGGGCAAATCCAGCACCGTTTGTCATTGGAATCGATTGTGTTTCACGTGGCGCCGGTGCCAGCCCATTAACAGTCACAGAATCGGTCCTGGTGCAGCGCCAGTTTTGCTGTCATGGAACTCCACGAATCCTGCGGCGCATCAGCAATTAGTCTCAGGAACAGCGAAAACAGCCCATTGTGTTCCTCCAGCAGTGAGGCAAAATACTTGCTGATCTGACTATCCATGTACAAAAACCCAATGTAGGCTTTCTTCAGAACATGGTAAGTCTTGACAGGTACCCCTTTGACTTTACATCCATCATGCCAAATCACTTGTATCCACAAGGAGCAGACCACCGAAGCTATGCTGGAATAAAGTAAAAGAAAATTTCATGTGTCAATTGCAGACTTTAACTTTTAAAAGAACACTCATTCACAAAACATCACTTGTATCCCTTCAACCACTAATCCCCCATAAGAACAAATATTTTAATCAAGTGTTTAGTTTCTTATGAAAAACAACATTGGAATTCAAATTCCTACTTCAAAGAGTTTTAAACTATTTTGAGATGTCAATCAAACTGTGAAATTGGATTGCATTTGTTTTTTGTCACGTGTACCGAAGTACAATGAAAAGTACTCTTCTGTGTACAGTCCAGATAGATCATTACACGAATGTAAAAAAACCCATAAATCCACAACGTAAATACATAGACACAGGCAATGGGTGAAGCATACAGAGTGCAGTGCTACTCAGTAGAGAATAGGGGCGGGATTCTCCCAGGCCTGCGGCGGGCCGGAGAATCCCCGTAACCGTGCCACGCCGCCCCGACGTCGGTATGCGATTCTCCGGCCTGAATGGGCCGAGCAGCCACTCTAAAAAGTCAGAGTCCCGCCGGCGCCATCCACACCTGGTTGCATCCGGCGGGAACTCTGCGCGCAGGGTCGGGTGGGCGGCCTGTGGGGGCGGGGGGGGGGGGGGGGGGGGGGGGGGGCTCCGACCCCGGGGGGGCCTCCGATGGGGCCTGGCTCGTGATCAGGGCCCACTGATCGGCGGGCCGGCCTCTCGCTACCCGGGCCTATTTTCTTACGCGCTGGCCCCTGAACTGTCTCGCCATGTTGCGTCAGGGCCAGCACGTTGAGGGAGGCCACTGTGCATGCACGGGTTGGCGCGGTGCACAGTGTGCGCCGGGATGGGAGGCTGGAGCGGCGTGAACCGCTTCAGCACCATGCTGGCCCCCTATAGGGGCCAGAATCGGTACTCCCAGAGGTCAATTCATTTAGGAGTCTGGAATCAGTGGGGAAGAAGTTGTTTTAGAATCATTTTGTGCGTGTTCTCAGACATTTGTATCTGCTGCCCGATGGAAGAAGTTGGAAGAGTGGATCAGCTAGTCTTTGATTATGCTGCCCGCTTTCCAGCGGCAGCAGTAGGTGCAGACAGAGTCACAGAATCATAGAGTTTACAGTGCAAAACGAGGACATGCAGCTCATCAAGTCTGCACCGGGCCTTGGAAAGAGCGCGCTACTTATGCCCACATCTCCACCCTATCCCCGTAACCCAACCTAACCTTTTCATAATTGTCAAAAGTAGGCTCACAATTAACACTACAATGAAGTTTCTGTGAAAAGCCCCTAGGCGCCATATTCTGGCGCCTGTTCGGGTACACAGAGGGACACTCGGGCAATTTAGCATGGCCAATCCACCTAACCTGCACATCTTTGGACTGTGGGAGGAAACCAGAGCACCCAGAGGAAACCCAAGCAGATACAGGGAGAAAGTGCAAACTCCACACAGACAGTCACCCAAGGTGGGAATTGAACATGGGACCCTGGAGCGGTGAGGCAGTAGTGATAACCACTGTGCTACCGTGCCGCTCTCAATGGATGGGAGGCAGGTTCACATGATGGACTGAACTGTGTTTCTCACAGTCTTGGGCCGAGCACGCCAATTTCAGTTCCTTGAATGTAGAAGTTTCAATTCTGTATTACTCACCACTTCCTGAACTAGAGTTTCAGGAGTAGGCTGTGGAAATCTACGCCTTGCCAATTTATGCCAATTTATGCATGGTTAGCACTATGGCTTCACAGCACCAGGGTTCCAGGTTCGATTCACGGCTTCGGTCTCTGTCTGTGCGGAGTCTGCACGTTCTCCCCATGTATGCGTGGGTTTCCTCCGGGTGCTCCCGTTTCCTCCCACAATCCACAGATGTGCAGGTTAGGTGGATAGGACATTCTAAATTGCCCTTAGTATCCAAAAAGGTTAGGTGGGATTACTGGATTACGGGGATAGGTTGAAAGTGTGGGTTTAAATGGGGTGTTCTTTCGAAGGGCCAGTGCAGACTCGATGGGCCAAATGGCCTCCTTCTGCACTGTAAATTCTATGATCTATGATTCTATGACCATGTTTCCATTCACCTTCTTCTCTATCATGTCTCTTTCCAATGTGCTATTTTGTCATAGCACATTGGGTGCGATTACAAAATTGCTCTTTTTACCAACAAACTGCATACAATCGAAAGAAAACCCACATCAGTCTCGTGCTCCTGTTCGTGTATTGGTGAGACAAGCTACAAGCAATATAACAATTAATCCTGGGTCATCTGGTCCCACAATTTGATTGCATCGCACCCACATTTTCACTGAGTGTTCTGCCTCAGTACCAAAATTGGTCAGTGTGAGAACTGGGATTGCAGGGGAGGGAAGGGGATTGCAGGGGTGTGAGAGGGAGCAAGGGTTTGGGGTTGGCTATCAGTGGGCCTGCTCTCCCCAATGCCGAATCCCTCGATCAGGCACTGAGTGTCTTTGAGCAAGGTACCCTCAAGAACATTAAACTAGTAACATTGGGGGAATGACTAGGTTACATTGGTCCAGCTATACAAAGCCAGAGCATCCCAGAACTAGTCATTCATATGATTTCCTGTACATGGTTAGCCCCCCCCCCCCACCCCTCACTCAGTTAATACCAACAGTGGTGAGATGGGAAGGCAGTGACACTGTCACTGGTCTAGTAATCCAGAGACCCAGAACCATTGCAGGTGGTGCAACTTAAACACAAACAAAATCTGGAATTAAAAGTCTAATGATGGCTTTGAAACCATTGTCATTTGTCTTAAAAAAACATCTGGTTCATTAATGTCCTTTAGGGAAGGAATTCTGCCATCCTTACCTGGTCTGGCCTACATGTGTCTCCAAACCCACAGCAATGTAGTTGACTCTGATATGCAATCTCAAATGCCCGAGCAAGCCACTTAGTATTCAATTAGGAAAACACAATAAAGGAATGAACCCTGACAGACCACCCGGTATCTGGAGACAATAATGGAAAACCCAGCCCTGCCGACCCTGCAAAGTCTTCCTTACTAACATCCGGGGACTTGTGCCAATGGTGGGAGAGCTGTCTCACAGACTAGTTAAGCAACAGCTTGACATAGTCCAAGACATAGAATCATACCTTACAGACTATGTTCCAGACATCACTATCACCATTCCTGGGTATATCCTGTTGTTGCTCTGTTTTGGTCCCAACAGCATCACCAATACTGTGGGTATTTCTATTTATCTTAGTGAACCACAAGCCTTCCCTTATATCGATCAAATGACCACACAACCAGTTAATTAGTTCAAAAGTTGGTTTATTTACATACACAAGAGTTATCTCAATGTACAAACACAATATCTACTGTGAGTTAAACTACACCTATTAGCTACAATAACCTATACTTAACTTCAGGGCGACCAGCACGTTGCAAATGGATAAAGGCCTTTATCTGTATTTCACTTGGCTGGTTCGAAGGAAGTGGCTCTGTCTCTGCTGGGCTCATCCGTCAGTAGCGATCGTTGGTCTTGAAAGCAGCTGGCTGTTCCTGCTGCAATTGGGTTAGGCACAGGCCGGATCCAAGAGAGACAGAACACATGGCTGCACTCTCTTTTATCCCTCTGGGATTTCGCGCTCTTTGGGGTGGTCCTTAACCTTGGACCCAATAGTTCAGGGCTCTGATCACTCTCTTGGTAGCTGGGCGGGTCCATAGCAGTCATTGACCTTGGCAGTTGTGCTTTCTGAGTAAGGGGAGTGGCGCCGATCAGTCTGTGGCTGTACCGGTTGCTTGATTGGAGTTCTATTGTCCTGGGAAAATGAGCCATTGAAATGTAAACGAGCGGTGGTTTTGGTCAGGTCTGGTTACCTGTGTTTTAGATACACGTAGGCTGTGCATCTGTCTAAGTCCTGGGTTGGCCATAATTCCCATGGTCCTTTGCAGGTGGCCATCTTAGAAAGGCTACACAGTCTCACTGGCAGGACAGACCCAGCAGAGGTGGCGGGTGGCACAGCGGTATACAGTCGGGAGGGAGTTGCCCTGGGAGTCCTCAATGCCGACTCTGACCCAATGAAGTTTCATGGCTTCAGGTTAAACATGGGCAAGGAAACCTCCTGCTGAATACCATGTACCAGCCACCATCAGCTGATAATTCAGTACTCCTCCATGTTGAACACCACTTGGAGGCAGCACTGAGAGTGGCAAGGATGCAGAATATGCTCTGGGTGGGGGACTTCAATGTTCATCACCAAGAGTGGCTTGGTAGTACCACCACAGATAGAGCTGGATGGGTTCTAAAGGACATGGCTTCTGGACTGGGACTGCAGCAGATGGTCTGGCAACCAACAAGAGGGGAAAAAGATACTTGACCTCATCCTCACCAATCTGCCTGCTGCAGATGTATATGTCCATGACAGTATCGGTAGAAGTGACCACCAGACAGTCCTTGTGGAGACAAAGTGCCGCCTTCGCATTGAGGATACCCTCCATCGTGATGTGTGGCACTACCATCGTGCTAAATGGGATAGACCTCAAACAGACCTAGCAACTCAAGACTGGGCAGCCATGAGCCGCTGCAGGCCATCAGCAGCAGCAGAATCTGCAACCCCTTGGCCCGGCCTGTTACCTACTTACCACCAAGCTAGGGGTCAATCCTGGTTCAATGACGAGTGCAGGAGAGCACACCAGGAGCAACACCAGGCATACAGATAAACGAGGTGTCAACTGTCAACCTGGTGAAGCTACAATGCAGGACTACTTCTGTGCCAAACTGCATAAGCAGCAAATGATAGACAGAGCTAAGTGATTCTACAATGAGACCTAAGCTCTGTAATCCTGCCCCCTCCAGCTGTGAATGGTGGTGGACAATTCAACAGTCACTGGAAGCCGAGGCTCCATAAATATCCCCATCCTCAATGATGGAGGCGACCAGCACATATGTGCAAAAGACAAGGCTGAGGCATTCGGAACAATCTTCAGCCAAAGTGCTGAATGGATGATCCATCTTCATTCCTCCGGAAGCCCCCAGCATCACAGATGTCAGTCTTCAGCCAATTCAGCCAATTAATTCCACGTGATATCAAGAAACGGCTGAAGGCACTGGATACTGCAAAGGCGATGGACGTTGACAATAATCCGGCAATAGTGCTGAAGACCTGTGCTCCTGAACTTGCTGCACCCTGAGCCAAGCTGTTCCAGTACAGCTGCAACACTGTCATCTATCCAACAATGTGGAAAAATGCCCAGGTGTGTCCTGTACACAAGAAACAGGACAAATCTAACCCAGCCAATTACTGTCCTGTCAGTCTACTCTCCATCATCAGCAAAGTGATGGAAGGAGTCATTAACAGTGCTATCAAGAAGCTCTTGCTCAGCAATACAGACCAATACTCAACCAACAGACTGCAATCTGTCAGGATAGGCAACAGCACCTCCTCCTCAACACTGGAGCCCCGCAAAGATGTGTGCTCAGTCCTCTACTGTACTCTCTATACACACATGACTGTATGGCAAGATTTAACTACAACTCATTCTTTAAGTTTGCGGATGATACGACTGTGGTGGGCCGTATCTCAAACAATGACGAATCGCACTACAGGAGGGAGATAAATCATTTGGTTGCATGGTGTACCAAAAACAACATCTCTTTAAATGTTGGAAAGATCAAGGAACTGATCATCGACTTCAGGAAGCATAGCACGACGCACACTCCCATCTGCATCAATGGCTCTGAAGTGGAGATGGTCGATAGCTTTAAGTTCCTGAGGGTCACCATTACAGACAGTCTGTTCTGGTCCACTCATGTTGATGCAACAGTCAAGAAAGCCCAACAACGTCTCTATTTCCCACGGAAGCTAAAGAAATTTGGCATGTCTGCATCGACTCTCACAAACCTCTACAGATGTGCGATAGACAGCATCCTAGCTGGCTGCATCACAGCCTGGTATGGCAACTGCTCGGCCCAAGATTGTAAGAAATTGCAGAGTGTGGTGAACTTAGCCCAACGCATCACAAACTTGCCACGCCCACATTGATTCTGTATACACCTCCCACTGCCTCAGGAAGACAGCATTATCAGAGACCCTTCCCACCCAGGCATTGCCTTCTTCCAGACCCTTCCATCCGGCAGAAGGTACAGAAGTCTGAAGACCCGCACGTCCAGACATAAGAACCACTTCCGCCCCACATCTACAAGACTCCTCAATGACTCCCCCTTGGACTGATGTTCCCTGTAAGAACACTATTCATAACACCCTATGCTGCTCATGCTCATGTATTTGCTTTGTTTGGCCCTTGTTCCGCACTGTAACTAATCACTGTTTGGCGATGTACCATTTGTCAATGTTCTCTGTTGATTATTCTCTTTGTCTACTATGTACGTACTGTGTACGTTCCCTCGGCCGCAGAAAATTACTTTTCACTGCACTTCGGTACATGTGACAATAAATCAAATCAAAATCAAATAACCTGCTCACGGACACTCAGTTTGGGTTCCACCAGGGTCACTCAGCTCCTGATCTCATTACAGCCTTGGTTCAAATATGGACAAAGGAGCTGGATTCCAGAGGTGAGGTGAGAGTGACTGCTCTTGACATCAAGGCAGCATTTGACCAAGTATGGCATTAAGGAGCCCAAGCTAAACTGGAGTTAATGGGAATTAGGAGAAAACTCTCCATTGGTTGGAGTCACACCTGGCACAAAGGAAGACAGTTGTGGTGATTGGGGTCAATCATCTCAACTCCAGGATATTGCTGCAGGTGTTCCTCAGAGTAGCGTCCTAGGCCTAACCATCTTCAGCTGCTTCATCAATGGATCTAACCACTGCACCTTGACATTTAATGGCTTACCATCATAAGGTGAGAAGTAGGGATGTATGTGGATGACTACACAATGCTTAGCACTATTCCTGATTCCCCAGATAATGAAGCAGTCCTGGACAATATCCAGGCTTGGGCTGACAAATGGCAAGTTACATTTGCGCCATATAAGTGCCAGGCAATGACCATCTCTACAAGAGAGGATCTAACCATTGCCCCTTGACATTCAATTGCATTACTATCGCAGAATCCCCCGCAATCAACATCCTGGGGGTTACCATTGATCGGAAACTGAACTGGACTAGCCATATTAATGCCGTGGCTACCAGGCATGTTAAAGACAACAAATCCTATGGCAAGAAACTCATCTCCTGACCCCCAAAGCCAGCCCACCATCTACAAGGCACAAGTCAGGAATGTAATGGAAAACTCTCCACTTGCCTGGATGAGTGCAGCTCCAACAACATTCAAGAAGCTCATCTATATTGAAAATATATCACCATTCCTTCACTTTCGCTGTGACAACATCATGGAACACCCTCCCTAACAGCTCAATGGGGGTATCCACACCTCAAGGACTGCAGCGGTTCCAGAAGTCAACTCACCACCACCTCCTGAAGGGCAAATCGGGATGGGCAATAAATGCTGGCCCATCCAGCAACGGACACTTTCTGTAAATGAATAATAAAAAACATGAGACCTTTAAGCGTTCATTAATTGGTGACTTAAAGACCTCCAGCAGGATTCTCCCGAATCCCCAAGATGGCCCAACGCCGGCATAAAAAGCAGCGCGAACCACTCCGGCGTCAGGCCGACCGGAAGTTGAGGAATCCTTCGCACTTCCGGGGGCTAGACTGGCGCTGGAGGGGTAGGTGCTGCGCCAATTGGCGACAAAGGGCCGGCACGAGTTAGCGCACGCGCAGAACCGCCGGCGTGGTTCCGCGCATGCGCAGACTGGCTGGCGTATTCTAGTGCATGCGCAGGTGGGTGTCTTCTGTGCGCCAGCCATGGTGAAGCCCTACAGTGGCCGGTGCGGAAGGAAGGCGTGCCCCCACGGAACAGGCCTGCCCGCAGATTGGTGGGCCCTGATCGTGGCACCCCCATCCCCCCTCCCCCCCCCCCGTAGCCGGATCCTCCCCCGTCCCGCTGTGGACCGCACCAGCCGGCCTACCAGCCAGGTCCCACCGTGTCGGACCATGTGCAATCCACGCCGGCGTGACTGGCCAGAAACCGACGGCTGCTCGGCCTATCGGGACCCGGAGAATTGCCAGGGGGGCCGCTGCCAACGGCCCTCAACTGGCGCGGCGTGATCCCCACCCCGCCCAAAATCTGGCGCCGGAGAATACGGCAGCCGGCGCCGAAGCGGCGAGGCGGGATTTATGCCGCCTCCCAGGGATTCTCCAACCCAGCGGGGGGTCGGAGAATCCTGCCCCTCAATTTGCAGTGGGTCAGGCAGGCCTTCCATTGTCCTTCTCTCCATGCAATGAATTGAAGTGGAGGCAGGAAGATGGTGAGATCCCCACTCACTGCCCTCCCACCTAATTAAATGCCTTGGCCACCAAACTAGCCATGGGGACAAGCATTAAATCCTGTCCACTAAGTACTTTCATATCAGTTAGGAAGGCAAATGCAATGTTAGCATTCATGTCGAGAGAGCTAGAATACAAGAGGAGGGGTGTACTTCTGAGGCTATATAAAGCTCTGTTCAGATCTCATTTGGAGTATTGTGAGCAGTTTTTGGCCCCATATGTTGGGAAGGATGTGCTGACGTTGAAAAGGGTTCAGAGGAGGTTCACAAGAATGATTCCTGGAATGAAGAACTTGTCGTATGAGGAACGGTTGAGGACTCTGGGTCTGCACTCTTTGGAGTTTAGAAGGATGAGAGAGGATCTTTTTGAAACTTACAGGATACCGAGAGGCCCTGGATAGAGTGGACGTGGAGAGGATGTTTCCACTTGTCGGAAAAACTAGAAGCAGAGGACACAATCTCAGACTAAAGGGACGAACCTTTAAAACAGAGATGAGGAGGAATTTCTTCAGTCACAGGGTGGTGAATATGTGGAACTCTTTGCCGCAGAAGGCTGTGGAGGCCAAATCACTGTGTGTCTTTAAGACAGAGATAGATAGATTCTTGATTAATAAGGGGATCGGGGTTATGGGGAGAAGGCAGGAGAATGGGGATGAGATATCAGCCATGATTGAATGATGTGATGGGCCGAATGACCTAATTCTGCTCCTATGTTTTATGGTCTTATGGTCTAATGATGTCTCCTGAATTCCTTAGCTGCATTTGTTCAAGACCCCACTTTAAAAATCTTTCAGGACAGTTTGATTGAATAATCAAATCCACAGGCCCCTACGATCTCCCAGTTTCATTGATATTAACCTATACATTTTAAGCCAGCAGTATATCAACTTTCTCACTCTGAAAATGACAAATAACATAGGGCGCACTGGCATTTCAACAGTGGGAGGAAAATTAAATGCAATTTTTTTTTGTTCCAAAAGCAAAATAACTGCAGATGCTGGACTTCTAAAATAAAAACAGAAAATGCTGGAAGTGCTTAACAGGCCAGACAGCATCTGTGGAGATGGAGCAACAGAGTTGACATTTCAGGTTGATAGCACTTCATCGGAACACAATGAAGGGCCATCGAACTGAAATGTTCATTCTGTTTCTCTCTAACTTTGCTGTCAATTTCAGCCTGTTTTCATTTTTGTTCCAGTTTGTCAATCAAAATCAATGTTCAATTAAGTTTGTTTGGGGATGTGGGAATTGGAGTGCCTGCATACCTTGTGCCCAGTCTAGTTGAGACAGACAGGATGCAAACTTCATACTCCCTGTTCATATCAATGATTGTAGCCCGCAGCCTAGGGGGAAATATATTGCTGACTGGTAGTACACTCAGCAGAGGGGCAATGTTTGTGCGTGGCTAGCATATCTACGAAGGTCTCATTCCTGTTCGAGATCCAGATCAATGGGGCATCATTACACAACCGCCGATCCTGGTCCTGTTCTCCTTCGTAATCGAAGAACAGAAGTTGGTCTTTCACTCCAATGAGGGCCAAGTATAGATCTCCATTTCGAAGATCAAGGACTTGATCAAAGACTTTCTTCATTAAACGGGAAGGTCATCCCCTTCAGAAAGATCTCAATAAGACGATTGAAATGGAAAGATTTTGCGAATGACAGAACAATGGAGCTTTATCATCTGTCCACCTATTAACTAACATAGAGGGGGCTGGTTTAGCTCGCTTGGCTGGACTGCTGGTCTGTAATGCAGAGCAAGGCCAGCAGTGTGGGTTCAATTCCTGTACCGGCTGAGGTTATTCACGAAGACTGAGGTGTGGTGATCCCCAGGTTAAATCACCACCAGTCAGCCGTCAAAGGGGAAAGCAGTCTATGGTCATCTGAGACTGTGGCGACTTTACCTCGCCTAACTAACCTCAGTGCCTTTTTACATGCATGCATTCCACAGAAAAGTGTTACCAATGTTCACTTAGCACTAATAAATGTTACTAATTAATTGTTGTGAAACAAACGGGACAGCTTGTTCTATGGAACTTCCTCATTAAATTTACTCTTGACAGTGCTCGAGATGTGTTCCCACCTGCACTCCAGCATCTTCAGAGGGAGGTAGCCAACACTGTAAGTGGAGGATGTTCCTCCCAGTGATAGAGTGACAGTAGCTCCCTGGTAACATTACAATGAGAAATAAATGCCTGTCTATCATTTATGCTGGAGTATTCCGACGCGTGCATGTGCCAAGCTGACACCAACCCTTTCTGCAGGTCCTGGCGGGTCCACCTAGGAATGGTTGTTGTTAACTACCTTCTCAATGTCTGTATCAGAAGAGCAGAAGATTCAAGGCTTTCCATGTGTGGCTAGGACAGCAGCAACTAACACAACGACACGTGCAGGATTAGTAAGCTAGCTGGGTCCATACCTCCTCAGAAACATGCTACAGTGTTGATCTAGCCAGAGGGGAAACCAAAGAGCAGATGCACCACCAAAATAAACTTCATCATATTTAGAGAGTAGCAGGGTCACATGATCACTGAGTTGGCAGCTCATACATGCACTTGGTGATCCCTGTGCAGTAACCTGTTACTTCTTAATTCCATGTCCTTTTATCCTCGGAAAATAAGATTCCACTTAATGCCCTCCAGGAGTTTCCTAAATCTGTGACACTACAGCATCCCTTTACTGAACACTATCCCTGTAGTTCTGATTGACACATTTTTCATCTCCAACAGTGATGTCACCCTACAGCCTGTGATTTGAAGTGGAGTTGCAAAATCTATTTCAAGTTAAATTAGGTATGAACATTGCATGTTATTAGCTTTGGGATTCTTCTGGTGGTTGTGAAAAGCACTTTCAAAATGCAAGTTTTTCTTTCTTGATGTCTCAAAGTAGTTCAGCTGTGGTCACCAACAATCACACACATTGACTGGAATGTTCTCGGTGTCTTTCCAGGGTGGAGCAGATGGGGGCAGGGAAATGGAGTGGAAGCTGCCAGCCCCAAGGTCAGCTTCCTCTGCTGTATTTTTCAAGACTTAGTTAAAAGAAAGTGAAGGGGCTGGTCCCACAACTTAATGCTGGCTCTAAATTAGCCCACACCACCAACAACTTAGTTTTTAAAAGGTCGGGGCCCCCTCCCCCCCCCGGCAGTGCCCCAGGCAATGCCCAGGTGTCCAGGCAGTGTCAGGGGGCAGTACCCAGGCAGTGTCAGGGGGCAGTGCCAGGGCAATGTGAGGGAACTATCCAGGCATGACCTTCCCCCCTCGAGGGATGTACATATCTGCGTGACTCCAACGGGTTCTACTCACCATGTGCACGTTGTGTGGGACCTGTCGTGATTCATGTTGGCGTTCCTTCATGCCGCCATGAATGGACAATGGAGTGGGAGGGCACTATCGTGCGTAAAGGCCTGGTTATTATATTTAAATGCATTCAAATGGGTATCCCGACATTGAACGTCGGATTCCTGTTACGTCACTGGCGGGGCCAGGGACAATTGGAATGGAAAATAATGCCAGCGTAAACCAAGTTTTGGGAATCCATGGCATTTTCTGCCCCCCTCCTAGAAATGGGGGCAGAAAATCCCTCCCATTATATTCGCGGTGCTCTTGGCCAGCGCTGTATCTTTTTGGCAACAATGGTACTGTAAAAGCATCCACAAAGCAAGCATCCGCAACTAACTTTACAGACAGAACTATCCAATATTACATACAATAACCAGCTAATCTCCCTTGTTCATTCCCTTAATGCCTGTCTTCCTTTTGCTTTTGCCTCTCCTAGTGCTCCAACCCAGTTGATTTTGCGGGACAGCTTCTAGTAGCTCTGGGCCTGAAAGGTCGGGCATTGGACTGTACCATGTCAGCATGGTTGGACGCACACTGTGTCGTCTGGTTGATAGGTGACATCAAGAGCACTGGCAGAGTGGAAGTGCTGGGAGGGCAAATGCTGTGACCCTGAGGGAGGGACTGCAGGTTGATTCTCCACAGAACCACTGTGGGTTTGTGCCTTTGCAGTTCTGGTAATTTGGTGGAAGATATGTTGTTTGGCTGCTGTGGGAGCGTGCAAGCCCCTTGAACATTGGTATCCCAAGCTAACAAGCTGTGCGTGCATGACTTGAATCTAAGCTTATACTGCAACACTCAGACATTGGGTGGCTTCTGCTTGAACTGCAATGGAAGCCACACAACAGCACATTTAGCCTTGGCGGCTTCACCCAATCATGACAATGAGCAGGCAACACTGAAGGTTTGCATGTTGCCTGCATTGGAAGGAAAAGGCATAGGTTAATCACACATTGTGACTTGCATGCCAGTTTTTCAGGGCTATCTCCTTCGTTGCTCTTTTCACAATGAGGAAAATCAGCATCAAACAAGAGGAACGTCTTGACCGAATGAAAGTATTATTCACAGATTGCTCCTAGCAGAGTCGGGCTGAATTCTCCGTTTCCCCAGCGACCTGTTTCATGGTGGTGGGATTCTATTTTCCTGCCACTTGTCAATGGGATTTCCCATTGAAACCATCCCATGGCGCTGGGAAACATATGGAGCGGGGGGCGGGGGGGGGGGGGGGGGGGGGGGTGTGGCGTTGGGTGGGGGAAGTTGCGCTGTCGTCGGGAAAGTGAATCACAACCAGCCGGATAATTCCGGCCACTGAGTTATTATGGCTCTGGGGTGAAAACAAACAATAAAAGTGTGCAAGACTCAATGCTCATCTGACTGGATTAAGCACACAAGTTTCTTCCTAATTGCTGATTGCTATCACTCAAATTCATCTGATGGTGCAAATTCACCAGCAGGTTGAGCACTCAGGTGTTGATTGGATAATGTTTGTGGAATGGTATGTGTGTGCTTCTTGCACGCATTTCCACTGGAGGTGTGGTGTACTCTCGCTGACATACAGCACCACATTGCAGGATGGTTCAGGGACCAAGGGAAGGGAATATATGGGTTCTCAGACATTGCACAGCTAAAGGAGCTCCAGAGGAGGTTAGATGTCCTGTTGCTTTGGGGTGTACCTTCTTCTTATGCCCCTCCTTCCTCTCTTTCTAGCACCATCTGATACCTCCTGGCCTGTTCACATTTCTCCTGCAGGCCAAGTGGACCAAGGGGACTGGAAGGGCTGAATGGCCTCCTTCTGCACTGTTGGGATTCCATGGTTCTATGGACCCCAAGCAAGATTCCCATGCCCAAGCACCCTCTTTGTCTTGCTATTTCTAAAATGCATCAAATAAGATGAAATAGCACAGCACTTTCTCTTTACGGATGATGTTCTCACAGAAATGCCCCAGAGAGTCTCCTGATGTTTTTCAGGGGTCCTCTTCACAGCTCAAACAGTAATGACCATGAAATTGTAAATATCACTTTCAGCAATGCTCGAAAAGGACATGGTGTTTACTCCCAAACAGCAGGTCACTGCTCGGAGAAGGCGCTAGTCAATTCTTTAATGAGTGCTGACAGGTATTTTAAGTGACGATCTGATGTTCAACAAGCAGCCGTTGCTAAAATTGACTTCAACCTATTTCAGCTGAGGTGGCATCTTGAATTAAGTGTGAGCTAAACCAACGATTCGGCCCTGGGATCCTACTTATCTGCCTAATGGTAAACCTTAGGGGCTGTTTAGCACAACGCTAAATTGCTGGCTTTGTAAGCAGGCCAGCAGCACTGTTCGATTCCCGTAACAGCCTCCCCGAACAGGTGCCGGAATGTGGCGACTAGGGGCTTTTCACAGTAACTTCATTTGAAGCCTACTCGTGACAATAAGCGATTTTCATTTTAGGGGCTGTTTAGCACAGGGCTAAATAGCTGGCTTTGAAAGCAGACCAAGCAGGCCAGCAGCATGGTTCGATTCCCGTAACAGCCTCCCCGAACAGGCGCCGGAATGTGGCGACTAGGGGCTTTTCACAGTAACTTCATTTGAAGCCTACTTGTGACAATAAGCGATTTTCATTTTTCATTTTTTCACCTATTGAACAAAAAAGCACCCCCATTAGTTAGATCCTGTGTGGATATGCTTCATAACTGAAAATACAAAATATTAGAAAAACAAATATGGAAAGGTAACATTTTTTCAGATGGAGATCCTTCATTGAAACTCATATTTTTATGGGTATCAATTCTGGATCTGTAAAGTCAGTATAAAAGAGGGATTATTGCTTTGGTGCTGCACAAAAACCCACAAACATTGCATTCCAACCTTGGGTGACTATCTGTGTGGAGTTTGCACATACTCCCCATGTCTGCGTGGGTTTCCACCGGGTGCTCTGGTTTTTTCCCACAGTCCAAAAATGTGTAGATTAGGTGGATTGGCAATGCTAAAATTCCCCTTATGTCCAAAAGGTTAGGTAGAGTTGTGGGATTGCAGAGTGGGCAAGTGGGACTAGGTCGGGTGCTCTTTCAGAGGGCTGGGGCAGACCCGATAGGCCGAATGGTCTCCTTCTGCATTGTCGAGGTTCTATGGTTCTATGCATCAAAAAGTCACATCCATGAGTTCATTGGGGCTTAAGCGGAGATATTGAAGAAAAGTGAGTTTCAGAGGTGGTGATTGGGTTATGGAATGTGTGGATAGTCTTTTCATTGATTCTCCACAAATTATGTTCCAAACCTCAGGTTAACTATGAAGATTCCAATTATTACCATCCCGGATCAGACCCTAACAGCCGGTAGGATGCCAAACAGAGGAAAATATACTTTGCTGCATAAGTGATTACGCGCACAAATCGGATATAATAATATAATAACCTTTATTGTCACAAGTAGGCTTACATTAACACTGCAATGAAGTTACTGTGAAAAGCCCCTTATGGCCACATTCCAACGCCTGTTTGGGTACACAGAGGGAGAATTCAGAATGTCCAAATTACCTAACAAGCACGTCTTTCAAGACTTGTGGGAGGAAACCGGAACGCCCGGAGGAAACCCAAGCACACACAGGGAGAATGTGCAGACTCCACACAGACAGTGAGCCAAACCGGGAATCGAACCTGGGACCCTGGTGGTGTGAAGCAACAGTGCTACCCACTGTGCGACCGTATATTAAAACAAATTTATTGCTAACACAGTGTTACTAACTTTAACATCATAAAAACCAGTTATTTTGTTTTATTCTTTCATGGGAGCGGGGCTTCAAAGGCAAGGCCAGCATTTGTTGCCCATCCCGAATTGCCCTCGTACTGAGTGGTATTTTAAGAGTCAACCACATTGAATTGAATCTGGAATCTCATGTAGGCCAGACCAGGGTAACGACAGCAGATTTCCTTCCCCAAAGGACATTAGTGAACCAGATAGGTTTTTACAACAATCAACAATGGTTTCACGGTCATCATTAGACTTTTAATTCCAGATATTTTATTGAGTGGTGGGATTCGAACCTGGGTCCCTGAAGTATTATCCTGGGTGTCTGGATTGCTAACTCAGCAAAAATACCACTACACCACCGCCTCCCACAATTAAACAATGCTTATCAATACAATGGAACAATCCAAACTTCTATCTTATCTCCACTCAAACTACACACATCTCAGGTCGAAATCAACTTTTAAATACAGTTAGCAGCCTCAGGAATACTTGCTGTAAAGAGATGGTTTGGATAAACCACACTGAGAAAGAAATATCCTTCAGGAACCCAGCTACAGAATTTTGCCTGAGTCAAACTACTGGTTAAGGGGCATTGATCTGCATTGATCCCAAGGATCTCGATAAGAATATCAGGCAGGAACACTACCCCATCCCAAAGCGGGAGGAACTCACGAGTGAGATGGCACATGCGCGCTTCTTCACCAAATTGGATGCATCACAGGGATTTTGGCAAATCCAGATGGAAGAGTCCAGCAGAAGGCTCTGCACATTCAACACGCCTTTTGGCAGATACTATTACAATCGCATGCCATTTTACATCATCTCGGCATCGGAGATATTCCATCGCATCATGGAGCAGATGATGGAAAGCATTGAAGGGGTTTGTGTGTACATGGACGACATCAGCATATGCTCCACGACCCCTGAAGAACATGTGTCCCGTCTCCAGAAGGTATTCCGTCGTGTACATGCCAATGGCCTGAAGTTAAACAGGTCCAAATATTGTTTTGGCACATCGACACTCAAGTTCCTAGGCGACCAGATCTCACAGCATGGTGTGTGCCCGGACACAGACAAAATCAAGGTCATCGAGGCGATGAAGGTCCCTGAGGCCAAAAAGGTGGTGCTGCTCGTCTTGGGTATGGTCAATTTTCTGGGCAAGTTCATTCCAAACATGGCCACACACACCACGGCCCTACGCAACCGAGTGAAAAAGTCAACTGCCTTTGAGAGGAAGGCGGCACACCAGACAGACTGGCTGGAGCTGAAAGCCAAGTTCACCACTACACCTGTCCTGTCATTCTTCGACCCGGACCGGGAGACATAGATATCCACAGGTGTGAGCCAGGATGGCATCGGTGCGGTGTTGCTGCAACGAGATGGCACATCATCCTGGGCACCAGTAGTCTACGCATCAAGGGTGATGACGCTCACTGAAACCAGATATGCTCAGATTGAGAAGGAGTGCTTGGGTCTTCTCACCGGCATCCTCAAATTTCATAATTATATCTACGGCCTGCTGACATTCTCTGCCGAGATGGATCAAAGGCCTCTGGGCCACATCAGGATTGTCATTCTGCTCAGTCTCCAGAGCTTGCTGCTGCGCCAGATTAATGAGGGACACCTGGTAAGCAAGAAGTGCAGACGCAGAGCCAGACAGGCTGTCTACTGGCCCGGCATCAGCCAGGACATCACGAACATGGTCCTGAACTGTGCTACCTGTCAGCAGTTCCAGCCAGCGCAGAGCAAGGAGACGCTCCAACAGCATGACATAGTGATCTCTCCATGGTTCAAGGTTGGCATCGACCTCTTTCATGCTAATAGTTGCGACTACGTGTTGATCATCAATTACCCATAGGTGCTGAAGCTCCCGGACCTCACCTCTCGGACCGTCATCAAAGCCTGTAAGGAGACGTTCTCAAGGCATGGCATCCCAATCACCGTCATGAGCGACAATGGCCCGTGCTTTAACAGTTGAGAATGGTCCATGTTTGCCTGGTCATACAATTTCCAGCATGTCACCTCCAGTCCGCACTATCCGCAGTCCAATGGAAAAGTCGAGAAAGGGGTGCACATTGTGAAACAGCTCATCTGCAAAGCCGCGGACTCTGCTTCCGACATACTCCTTGCACTGCTCGCATACAGGGCGACTCCATTGTCCACTGGCATGTCGCCTGCTCAACTCCTGATGAACAGGGACCTGCAGACGACACTTCCAGCCATGCACCTGCCCAACCTGGATCACCTCCTGGTGCTGCAGAAGATGCAGCAGCTCAAAGACCGTCAAAAGCAGGGCTATGATGGCCATGCCACCGATCTGGCCATGCTATCCCCGGCAGACCCTGTCAGGATCAAGATACCGGATGGTGGGTGGTCTGCTCCGACTGTTGTTGTTCGACAGGCCGCGCCTCGCTCTTATGTTGTACATATGGCTGATGGCTCCATCATGCAAAGGAATCGATGGGCACTGTGCAAAGTTTCCTGCCCGCAACCACTTTGTCCTCCATTTCCATATGTTGAATTGCCATCTCCTGATGCCTCACACCATGAGGCCACCAGTCAGGCTTCCATCCCGCCTGTCAAGGCGCCGTCGTCCCCTCCGCCACCTCTCCGGCGGTCGACCAGGATCAGACGCAAGTCTCAGAGACTGGACTTGTGAACATTTGTTTTGTTTGCTCTGTTCTGTTGTCCTCCTTCAGTCACATTAGACATACTCATTCACATGTAAATACATTCACAGACGCCAACAAAACATAAAAAAAGGGGAGATGTCATGACATGCAAACATGCAGCTAATGAACACATAGAACAGGACATGGCCAATGAGCAGTCAATACACTCAGGGGTGGTATCTCACTATAAAAGGGATGAGGCACTCACACCCCACCTCTTTCCACAGACCAACATCTACAGAATGAGACAGGGTGTTTCCTCTGCATCACACCCCAGCACGTGGCTTAGAGCAATGCTGGTTCAGTCAGACTGAGTTACTAAATTTAGATTAGCAGAGAGTCGAACGCATTGAGAACTGTGCTAATAGTTCAATAAAACACATTGAACTCACTTCAAAGTCTGGACCATCATTTACTCAAAACTGCATCAAGTGGCAGCTTGTGTTATTCCAAATTACATAACACAACACCTTAATGTTTTGCTACATCAAAAGTGCTACGTATATTGCAAGTTGTTGTTGGAAAATTGCTGGCAGGTCTGCAATATTCTTTGGGAAAGCAGAGTAACCCCACGATTTTATAAAGGAGAATAAAGAGCAATTTTAACAGACAGCCATTTATTCAGATTGTTCAATTTGTTTCTATTAACCTACTTTATATTAAGTAGAAACTGAAAAATTTTGAGTGAATGAATTTTTCAGATGCTGGACATGTGGATACCATGTGCACTTATGCAATGGTTTTAAACTATAGCGGATTAAATAGTTTGGAAGTGGCTGCCTGCTGTGCATTTAAAACTGCAGTAACATTTATAAAGCTCGTTTGAAGGCTTGATTTCATTCCTGTAATTTTTATAGCCGGCTTAGGCTGTGCCAGTTCTTTTTGAAAACACTGAGCTCTCTCAAAGACTGGAACTGAATAAATAGCACATGATCCCCTCAAGGCCTCTGTTGCCAGGTAACAACTCCATTTGAAGGTCATCCAGTCCTTCCTTGAGGAGCCAGATGATTAAAATTAATGGGAAACTCTAGCTCAAACTGTGAGTTATATAACTCCGTAGTTGTGCTCTCTAGTGTAGCCCCATTCTCCCATATTTAGTTATGACGCATCCAAGAGCTATCCTTGTGAACCAACTCTCAACCCTGAAGGCATGCACTCTTGTTTTGGTTCAATTCCAGACATATACCCACGACCCTCCATTCAACTAAGCAACTATTCTTCATGGTTGAGGCTAATCATTCGCTGCTGACACAATGTTAGATCACAGCCAGGCATAACCGTCATTGACAGGCTTTGTTTCCAGCTGGGCCCAATGGATAGTGGTCAAGAGTCAGCAACGTGGCTGAATTTTCCCCCTCTCTGAAATGCTGATGCCAATTCCTGGCATCCCTGTTGCTGCATGTTGTAACTAAGACAGGAGCTATATTTGCAGGAGAATGACACTATTTGTCACCTGACCACTCTGACAACTGCTGTTATGTGCAAGTAATAAATGTAAATAAACTAGCACAAGGAATCTTTCAGCCAATAATAATTCATGGAGAAGCCCTGGAACCCCAGATGGTTGCAGGCATCGAGAGGGTTTTTTTGGGGAAAAGCTTCCTATCATAACGTCAGCCATGATTATCAAATATTTGAAAATAGCTTTTCTGGCAACCTTACCTGGCAGGCGTAAAAGGGGTGGAATGTCATCTTGGAGAGCCTTTAAGACAGGGGAAAATACATTTGATATATTTGTCTGCTCTCTCTTGGCTGCACTGATGTATCAAATCCCATTTTCCATTTGTCTTCTGCCACCCATGGTCCAAGTTTCAAGCAGGGGTGGGTGATTAACATCTTTGAAAGGATGTTTGACAACTTAGAACCAAATTGAAACGTATAAGAAATGCACTCCTGGTATAGGATTTGTATTCATGTATGATGGTTCCTGAGTAGCGTGAATCATTAATTTCAACAGTGGGTGCGTAACTGGTGGCTGATCCATTACTGCCTTTCGCATCTCGTCCAAACCATCTCACATCAAGTAAGGAATTTGGTCTCAGATGCAAGGGATTTCTGGAATTTTACTTGACCTTTTGAAGGGGGTGAGGGTTCAGGAAGAAACTTTCCCTCAGAGCTTTCCCCTCAGCAGTGGGATGGAATCTATTGATAAATGCAAATTACTGCGGATGCTGGAAATCTGAAACAAAACCAGAATTTACTGGATAATGTCAGTACGTCTGAAAGTATCTGTGGAGAGAGAAGGGAGTCAATATTTTGAGTCTGGCTGACTCTTTGTCAAAGCTGTCAAATCTATAGGCAGCACGGTAGCACAAGTGGATAGCACTGTGCCTTCACAGCTCCAGGGTCCCAGGTTCGATTCCCGGCTGGATCACTGTCTGTGTGGAGTCTGCACGTTCTCCTTGTGTCTGCGTGGGTTTCCTCCAGGTGCTCCGGTTTCCTCCCACAGTTCAAAGATGTGCAGGTGAGGTGGATCGGCCATGCTAAAGGTTAGGAGGGGCTATTGGGTTATGGGGGTAGGGAGGAAGTGAGGGCTTGAGTGGGTCAGTGCAGAATTGGTGGGCCAAATGGCCTCCTTCTGCACTGTATGCTCTATTATCAAATCTATTGATTTGGATGAGCATAGAGTGAGGTCAAAGAAATTGTATTGTTTCTGTGTTGGCAGATGCCAGTAGTACTGGTAAGTCGATCAAAGGAAGGGTAGACATGTTAATTTGTAAAGACACCCCTTGCGGCCATTTGACAGCCTATATTTTTCAGCAATGTGCAGGAAGTACCATAACACATCGCATACCCTCTTTCCCCTCTCTCCGAGTTTCTCTTCACTCACGGTAACACATTAGAAAGAAGTGGAAGTTACATTCCTTATAATTATAAGCAGTGACACCCCATTCTAGATTTTTTAAATACAGTAAAGCAGCCTACAGCCAAAGACAACAAATTGCCATTTCAATTCCACAAGGTGCCTATTTGTAAATTATTAGCCAGTCATCTGAAGGCTTCCAGCTGCTGGAGAGGACATAGGAGACTAAGGCTGGAAGGCTGCATATTGGTGGGCACCAAGGGGAAGCACGATGGTCGCAAACAGAAAGAAGGATGTCAGATTTGCTTCCAGTGAAAATTGCTTTTTTTTGGTTACTGTCAGAATACATACAGTGATAGAGTACAGGGGTGGCATGGTTGCAAAGTGATCAGCACTGCTGCCTCACATCACCAGGGACCCAGGTTTGATTCTGGTCTTGGGTGACTGTGTGGCGTTTGTACGTTCTGCCTGTGTCTGCGTGGATTTCCTCACACAGTCCAAAGATGTGCAGGTTAGGTGGAATGGCCATGCTAAATTGCCCCTTCAGGTCCAAAGCTGAACAGGTTAGGTGGACTGGTCATGATCAATGTTATAGGGATAGGGGTTGTGGACCAATATAGAGTGCTCTTTTGGAGGGTTAGTGCAGACTCGATGGGCTGAATGGCCATCCTCTAGAGATTTTATGGATTCTGTGGATATGGGCCAAGATGGAAAGATATCTACATGGAACTAATCCCAAATAGTGGTAAATGTTATTTTCAATAAAAAGCCATCAGCTCAATGAAGGAGAGCTACTTGTCAACAAATAAAAGAGTTAAGTTTTTTCCCCAGGAGACCATAATCCCCAGGAGACCATATTAGCAGAATTTCTTTGGGCGATGCTGCGTGCTCACAGCTGTCCAGCAGCTGACAGAGGTTTGCTGTATTTGTGGGTGATTACACCAGATAAGTCTAGAGTTCAGAACCACTGGTCACTCCAGAAAATAGATGTTGCTGCCTCTGTAACTTGTAAAGCAAATATTGCGATATCTGGAAACACAATGCCAAGGATAACAAGAGAAGCTTCACTCTGCATACCTGTCAGTGTATATCATACGTCAACGTATATTAATAGGACGTTGGATAAACACATATTCAACCTCAGGCAAGGCTTTGAACGAATGTGTGGTTTTATTTACACAAGATAGTTAATGTAAAGGACTCTGTATGACTCAATGATATAGACATTTTCCTACACTTCTTGAAATTTGAAATAATAAAGATGCAATAAGGTTTCTTTCTAAACATGAATCTTACAGAGATCAGTGGCTGTAAACTTTCTCTTACCCTAACATTTCTTGCTAAATAATTGCGGCTACAAATTTCAAACATATGTTGGCTGCTCCTTGGAGTCTGCCTGCAGGTTGCTGTGTCAATCTTTTAAGGTGAAGTCTCTGCCCACCAAGCTGTCGATTACAGTGTGCTGCTGGCAATCAATAGCCTGGTTCTCTGCTGTAAGGTCTTAGAAACAGCCGACAAGTCAGGAAGTTATTGTGGCAGGTGGGGGCTTAACCTTGAATGTTTGATCAGGGGGCCTTCTCATAATCTGACTGGTTGTATTTCATTCCTGGCAAGTTGAATGAGCAAGCTGTGAGGAGTCCCAAGGTAGTTGTGAGAAAAAATGCGAGTCTGACAATAGCATAACTGAGGTCAGCTTGATAAATAACACTTCACCTCACCATTGCTGCGGTTAAAATAATAATAATTAAAGCTTATTGTCACAAGTAGGCTTCAATGAAGGTACTGTGAAAAGCCCCTAGTCGCCACATTCCAGCGCCTGTTCGGAGAGGCCGGTATGGGAATTGAATCCAAGCTGCTGGCATTGTTCTGCATTACAAGCCAGCTGTTTAGCCCACTGTGCTAAACCAGCCCCTAAAACAACCATCCACCTTAAAGAAGATCTAACAGACAGACTGCCTGTATTGAGCTGATGGCTTTTTATTAAAAAAAAATATTTGTGTGGACTTCGGCAGTGGCGTGATACATGTCAGCAATGCAAAAAAATAAAAATGTTAAAACTCGGTACAATCAAAATGTATATTGCCTCCGACCCACTTTGTAAAGGAGTTCAGCTTCCCTAGCCAATTTTCATCTTTTGGCCACACAAGGGTACCCGATAATGGGCAAGATTCCAGAGGAAAATCTAGGCCCTCGGCACCTGAACTGTTAAGAATTCCATTTTCCATTCCGCATCTTAACAAACGCTGCTGCAAATTTTAGTTCTGCCTTTGTTAATTTCTCAGACAGAGATGGCGCGCGCTCTCATTAGCGATTCCAGTGTTTTATTTTCAGGATTGTACCCACGCTGCTTAATATCGGTCTCTGCATTGGCTTGACCTGAGGGTGTAACAGTAGGAGCTCCTCCCAATCCCAACTGGGTGCTGTGTTTTTTGAAAATGCCCTTGTGTCCTTTTTCCAGCTTTTTCAAAACAGACTGAACAAGAAATAATGAGATATGACCAGAGGTGAATTGCTGAAATCTCTTTTTCTTTCGCACAGCCAGTGAGTGTATAGGGTAGCAGATCTGTAAACAAACCTCACTTTCTTTGTGGTGTTTTCTTTAACTTCTTATAAACCAGGAAGAAAATAATATTTTACCAGCTCTGTCTCTTTTGTGGCCTGACCTATTTCTTTTTGGGATTCTTTCCAGGCAACCAAGAACTCAGCGACCAATCTAAACGAGTACACCACCACCGTCACAGTCTTCATTAGCAAGTGTGGAGAAGGCTGGATGCCAATGAAGGTAGTACGTACGTTCCCCAACTGGAAACCATAGTTTAATCAGGAGATTCTCTCCCTACTGAAGGCCAGGTTGAGGCGTTCAAGACAGGCGACCCTAAACAAGAGAAGAAGTCCAGGTATGACCTCCACAAAGCCATCAGGGATGCCAAGAGACAATATCAGACTAAGCTAGAGTCACAGACTAACGTCACGGACTCTCGTCGGTTGTGGCAAGGCCTAAACACCATAACGGGCTACAAAGCGAAGCGGAACAGAAGTGCAGCAGTGCACCCCTCCCTGATGAATTCATGCACTCTATGCTCGGTTCAAGCAGGAAGCCCCAGCAGCCTCGGACACAGCCATACCCACCATCACAGCCTCTGAAGTCAGATCGGCCTTCCCGAAAGTGAACCTTTGGAAAGAGACGGGTCCTGACGGGGTCCATGAGCGTGCATTCAGATCCTGCACAGACCAACTGGAGGGTGTGTTCGTGGACATCTTCAACCACTCCCTACGCGTTCCGAGATTCCCACCTGATTCAAGAAGACCATCATCATACCAGTGCCAAAGAAGAACCAGGCAACGTGCCTTAATGTCTACCGGACTTGACATGGATCATTATAAAGTGCTTCGAGAGGTTGTTCATAATACACATCAACTCCATACTCCCAGAATGCCTTGATCCACTGCAATTTGCATACCGCCATAACTGGTCCACAGCAGATGCTATCTTCCTGGCCCTATACTCATCCCTGGAGGATCTGGATAACAAGGATTCCTGCATCTGACTCCTATTCACTAATTAAAGCACCATAATCCCAGCCAAGCTCATATCAAATCTCCCAAACCATGTGCTGGCCTTGGAAAGAGTACACAGGAAGTTCACAAGAATGATCCCTGGAATAAAGAGCTGTCGTATGAGGAATGGTTAAGGTTTCTGGGTCTGTACTTGTTAGAGGGATCTTATTGAAACTTACAGGATACTGTGAGGCCTGGATATAGTGGACGTGGAGAGGATGTTTCCACTTTTAGGAAAAACTAGAACCAGAGGACACAATCTCAGACTAAAGGGACGATCCTTTAAAACTGAGATGAGGAGGAATTTCTTCAGCCAGAGGATGGTGAATCCGTGGATCTCTTTGCCGCAGAAGAGAGCTAAAATACAAGAGCAGGGTGTGGTGAATGTAACTTAGTAATTCACACTGTATTTACCAATACCATTGTAAGCGCAGTAGCGTTATTCAACCACTAGGGGAGTAGCTCTGGGAATGCTTAGGAGTTTGTACAGGGCTCCACCCTTGGCTCCGCCCACAACTCCTCCCCTGGACTGCTGTATAAATACTCTTGTCCAGAGCCAGCCTGCAGTTCATCGAGAGTTCAACGGGTAACAGGCTGGCTCTGTAGTAAGTAGATTAAAACCACTGTTCATATCTTAAAGCACGTGTCTAGTGAATTGATGGTTCCATCAATTTAATCTACTTAAGAACAGTCAGGATCGATCATGAAATCAGCCCTCAAGCCTGGACGCCAGGAACTTGACCCACAGGATGCAGAGGCAAAAGAAATCTTCTCCCACTGGCTGCGATGCTTTAAAGCCTACCTGGCAGAAGCGAGCACAGCCAAAACAACAGAGGAACAGAAGTTAAGTCTACTGCACGCGAGGGTGAGCCACAGAATCTCTACGCAACTAAACTCGGCCGGTTCATATACTGCAGTGCTAGCGATACTCGATAAGATGTATGTAAGGCCCATTAACGAAGTTTACGCACGGCATGTGTTCATGACTCGCCGCCAGCGGCCTACAGAATCACTCGCTGAATTTTTAAGAGAACTCAATAATCTATCAAATGACTGTAACTATCAAGCGGTTACCGCGGCTGAACATAGAGAACTTGCTGTACGCGGTGTTTTTGTAGCGGGCCTCAGGTCTAATTATGTGCGCCAACGACTGCTGGAAAAGGGGGCCCAAGACTTAGAAACAACTGCGGAAATTGCTACCACGATGGAGGTCTCCTTCCGCAGCCTCACCTCGTTCCCCACGGACCCCGCGACCCAATCATGGGCCCCCGACCAGCGACTCCCCCAGGCCTGTGCCACGCGGCCGCACGGCCACTATGCTGCTCCAGCAAGCCACTATGCTGCCCCAGCCTGCCATTTCTGCGGCCAGAATCAGCACCCGCGGCAGCACTGCCCGGCCCGCAACGTGACCTGCAGCAGCTGCGGGGGGAAAGGCCATTACGCGAGAGTGTGCCTCGCAAAAAGGGCCCCAGCTTCCAACTCCCCAGCGGCACGAAGTAATCGCTCCCCACACCCGCAGGCCCGTGGGGCCCGAAACGCTGCGGCCTATGCCCCGACCCCACCCCCTCCCGCCACGTGTGATTCATGTGGGCCGTCATCTTGGCAAACCTCCACCACGCGGTCGGCCACGTGCGACTCATGGGGGCCGCCATCTTGGACGCCATCTTCCTCACCGCCCGCCACATGCGATCCACGGGCCCGACCTGCATCTCCACGCTCGGACAACTCATCGGAAGAGTACGACCTCCCCGGGTGCTCGTCACGCGGCCCGCAACTCGGCGCAGTCACCCTGGATCAATCACGCCCGAAGCATCTGCAAAATTCGATGGCAGAGGTCCAAACCAAGTGGTACAACACGCCATGCCTTTTCGACTCCGGGAGCACTGAGAGCTTCATCCACCCAGATCTGGTAAGACGCTGTTCGCCCCCCGTTTTCCCCGTGCGGCAAACTATCTCGCTCGCTTCAGGCTCCCATTCTGTCCAGATCCAGGAGCGCACCGCCGCGACACACAATCCAAGGTGCTAGCTACTCAAAATTTCAACTCTACGTTTTGCCCGACCTCTGCGTGCCACTCTTATTAGGTCTAGATTTTCAGTGTAACCTTAAGAGCCTCACCCTCAGCTTTGGCGGGCCCCTGCCCCCACTCACTATCTGCAGCCTCGCTACGCTGCGAATCTCCCCCCTCCTCTCTTCGCCAATCTCACAAAGGACTGTAAACCCGTAGCCACTCGTAGCAGGCGGTATAGCCTGCAGGATAGGGTATTTATCAGAGCAGAGGTCCAAAGGCTTCTCAGTGAGGGGATTATAGAGGCCAGCAATAGTCCCTGGAGAGCTCAGGTGGTGGTCGTTAAGACCGGGGAAAAATTCCGCATGGTCGTCGACTATAGTCAGACCATAAATTTGGGCAGCACGGTAGCATGGTGGTTAGCATAAATGCTTCACAGCTCCAGGGTCCCAGGTTCGGTTCCCGGCTGGGTCACTGTCTGTGCGGAGTCTGCACGTCCTCCCCGTGTGTGCATGGGTTTCCTCCGGGTGCTCCGGTTTCCTCCCACAGTCCAAAGATGTGCGGGTTAGGTGGATTGGCCATGATAAATTGCCCGTAGTATCCTAAAAAAAAAAAGTCAGGTTAGGGGGGGGGTTGTTGGGTTACGGGTATAGGGTGGATACGTGGGTTTGAGTAGGGTGATCATTGCTCGGCACAACATCGAGGGCCGAAGGGCCTGTTCTGTGCTGTACTGTTCTAAATAGATTTATGCTCCTCGACGCGTATCCCCTCCCCAGGATTGTAGACACGGTAAATCAGATTGCCCAGTATCGGCTCTTTTCCACGGTGGATCTGAAGTCTGCATACCACCAGCTCCCAATCCGCCCGGAGGACTGCCACTACACGGCATTCGAGGCTGATGGCCGCCTCTTCCATTTCTTCCGGGTCCCCTTCGGCGTCGCTAATGGGGTCTCGGTGTTCCAATGAGCAATGGACTGAATGTTGGACCAGTACGGTCTGCGGGCCACGTTTCCGTAACTGGACAATGTTACCATCTGTGGCTATGACCAGCAGGACCACGACGCCAACCTCTACCGTTTTCTCCTGACGGCTCAGAAATTAAACCTCACTTATAACAAGGAGAAATGCGATTTCCGCACAAACAGACTGGCCATCCTCGGCTACGTCGTGGAAAACGGAGTCCTGGGCCCAAACCCGGACCGTATGCGCCCCCTCTTAGAACTCCCCCTCCCCCATTGCCCCAAGGCCCTCAAACGGTGCTTGGGATTCTTCTCCTACTACGTCCAGTGGGTCCCTCAATATGCGGACAAAGCCCGCCCACTCTTTAGGACCACACGATTTCCCCCGTCAGCTGAGGCACGCCAGGCCTTCAGCTGCATCAAGGAGGACATCGCCAAAGCGGCCATGCAGGCGGTGGATGAATCCACTCCATTCCAGGTTGATAGCAACGCCTCAGAGGTAGCTCTAGCAGCCACTTTAAATCAGGCAGGGAGACCAGTCGCATTTTTCTCCCGTACCCTCTCCACTTCAGAAATCCGACACTCCTCAGTCGAGAAAGAAGCACAAGCCATTGTGGAGGCTTTTCGTTACTGGAGGCACTACCTCGCAGGTAGGAGGTTCACCCTCATCACCGACCAAAGATCGGTTGCCTTTGTGTTTGATAACTCGCAAAGGGGCAAAATAAAAAATGATAAAATTCTTCGGTGGAGGATCGAACTCTCCACCTATAGCTACGATATTAAGTATCGACCCAGGAAGCTCAATGAGCCTCCGGATGCCCTATCCCGCGGGACATGCGCCAGTGCGCAGATTGACCGACTGAAAGTCATCCACAACGACCTCTGCCACCCGGGGGTCACCCAGCTTGCCCACTACATCACAGCCCGAAACCTGCCTTTCTCCAACGAGGAAGTAAAAGCGGTCACCAGGGACTGCCCGATCTGTGCGGAGTGCAAACCGCACTTCTATAGACCAGACAGGGCCCACCTGGTCAAGGCTTCTAGGCCCTTTGAACGCCTCGCGATTGATTTCCACGGGCCACTCTCCTCAACTAACAAGAACGTTTACTTTCTAAACGCCGTAGATGAGTTCTCCCGTTTCCCATTTGCTTTCCCATGCCCCAACATGACCTCCCACACAGTCATTAGGGCCCTGCATAGCATCTTCACCCTGTTTGGTTTCCCCAGCTACATGCACAGCGACCGGGGTTCGTCCTTCATGAGCGACGAGCTGCGTCAGTACCTGCTCGGCAAGGGCATTGCCTCGAGCAGGACTATCAGCTACAACCCCAGGGGGAACGGGCAGGTGGAAAGGGAGAATGCGACGGTCTGGAAGACTGTCCTACTGACCCTCCGGTCTAGAAAGCTCCAAGTCTCCCAGTGGCAGGAAGTCCTCCCAGACGCGCTCCACGATATTAGGTCCCTTTTGTGCACAGCGACCAATCAGACCCCTCACGAGAGGCTCTTCATTTTTTCCAGGGGCACTACCACGGGGGTCTCACTTCCGGCATGGCTGAGGACACCGGGCCCGGTACTCCTGAGGAAACACGTCAGGGCACACAAAACCGACCCCATTGTTGAGAAGGTGCGCCTGCTCCACTCCAACCCCCAGTACACCTTCGTCAAGTTCCCTGACGGCCGTCAGGACACAGTATCCCTCCGGGATCTGGCACCCGCCGGATCCAGCGCCCCCTCTACCCCACAGAAGGACCCCTCATACCTACACCCCATGCTGCCGCCCCCTCGTGCTCCCGAGCCCACGAGCTCGCTCCACCAGTTCCGCGCACCTGCGCCGGCCAGCCCCCAGCGCCCCCAGTCCCCGGTCGTACCAGGAGAGTATGAAGCTCGGGCACAACCCTCCCTGGAGTCCGCCATCGTACCCCAGCACACAACACCCATCCAGCCACCGCAAGAGGCTGCAACCCCGGTGCTCCGCAGATCACAGCGGACAGTTCGACCACCGGAGAGACTTACTTTGTAGACCACCACCCCCGCCGGACTTGATTTTTTTGCAGGGGGTGAATGTGGTGAATGTAACTTAGTAATTCACACTGTATTTACCAATACCATTGTAAGCGCAGTGGCGTTATTCGACTACTAGGGGGAGTAGCTCTGGGAATGCTCAAGAGTTTGTACAGGGCTCCATCCTTGGCTCCGCCCACGACTCCTCCCCCTGGACTGCTGTATATATACCCTTGTCCAGAGCCAGCCTGCAGTTCATCGAGAGTTCAACGGGTAACAGGCTGGCTCTGTAGTAAGTAGATTAAAACCACTGTTCGTATCTTAAAGCACGTGTCTAGTGAATTGATGGTTCCATCACAGGCATGTACTTCTGAGGCTATATAAAGCTGTAGTCAGATCTCATTTGGAGTATTGTGAGCAGTTTTCGGCCTCGTATCTTAGGAAGGATGTGCTGGCCTTGGAAAGGGTCCAGAGGAGGTTCACAAGAATGATCCCTGGAATGAAGAGCTTGCAGTATGATCAAAGGTTGAGGACTCTGGGTCTGTTCTTGTTGGGGTTTAGAAGGATGAGGGGGATCTTATTGAAACTTACAGGATACCGTACTAGGATAGCTAGTGTTTGAAACAAACATGTTGGACTTTAAACTGGTGTTGTAAGACTTCTTACACTGTTCTCACCCCAGTCCAACGCCGGCATCTCCACATCAAGGACACCGAGAGGCCTGGATTGAGTGGATGTGGAGAGGATGTTTACACTAGTAGGAAAAACTAGAACCAGAGGACACAATCTTAAAAGGACGATCCTTTAAAACAGAGATGAAGAGGAATTTCTTCAGCCAGAGGATGGTAAATCTGTGGAACTCATTGCCGCAGAAGACCGTGGAAGTCAAATCACTGAGTGTCTTTAAGACAGAGATAGATAGGTTCTTGATTAATAAGGGGATCAGGGGTTATGGGGAGACGGCAGGAGACTGGGAATGAGAAAAATATCAGCCATGATTGAATGATGGAGTAGACTCGATGGGCCGAGTGGCCTAATTCTGCTCTTATGTCTTATGATCTTATGAATCGTTGACTTCCTGAGCCATCGGCCACAATCAGTAAGGACAAACAAAGCCTCTTCCATGATAGTCCTCAATACCGGGGTCCCGCAAGGTTGTGTACTTATCTCCCAACTATACTCCCTACACGAATGTGTGGCAAAATCTGACTCCAACTCCATTTACAAGTTAACAGATGACATGACCATACTGGATCGGATATCAAACAACAATGAGTCAGATAATAGGAGAGAGATAGAGAACCTAGTGGAGTGGCTTAACGGCAACAAACTCTCCATCAATGTCAGCAAAACTGTAGAGCTGGTCATTGACCTCAGAAAGCAAAGTATTGTACACACCCCTGTCTGCATCAATGGTGCCGAGGTGGAGATGGTTGACAGCTTCAAATTCTTAGGGCTGCACATCACCAAAAATCCGTCCTGGTCCACCAACGTAAACGCTACGACCAAGAAAGCATAACAGCGGCTATACTTTCTTAGAAAACTAAGGAAATTCGGC
Organism: Scyliorhinus canicula; assembly: GCF_902713615.1. Taxonomy (NCBI): domain Eukaryota; kingdom Metazoa; phylum Chordata; class Chondrichthyes; order Carcharhiniformes; family Scyliorhinidae; genus Scyliorhinus; species Scyliorhinus canicula. The sequence goes on along the minus strand of NC_052146.1, from coordinate 32,939,673 downwards.
ATGTCCACATTGACTCTGACCAATTTTTACAGATGTACCATAGAAAGCATCCTATCTGGCTGCATCACAGGCTGGTATGGCAACTGCTCGGTCCACGATCGTAAGAAACTTCAGAGAGTCATGAAGAGAGCCCTGTTCATCATGCAAATCCGCCTCTCACCCTTTGACACATCCTGCTGCCTTGGGAGAGCCGGCAGCATAATCAAAGAAACCTCCCACCTGTCTTACTCACTCTTCCAACTTCTCCCATCGGGCAGGAGATACAAAATTCTGAGAACATGCACTAAGAGATTCAAAATCAGCTTCTTCCCTGCTGTTACCCGACTCCTGAATGACCCTCTTATGGACTGATCTGGGGCAGGATTCTCTGCCAGCGGGATGCTCCATTTTGTCGGCAGCCCGGGGGTTTCCCGACGGCGTGGGGCTGCCCCACAATGGGAAACCCCATTGACTGGCTGGTGTAATGGAGCATTCCGCCGGCGGGGTGAGGCAGAAATGTGGCACAGCGGGTCGGAGCATCCCACCCCTGATCTTATCATCCACCTTCTCCATTGAGTAGCACTACACTCCGTATACTTCACCTGATGCCTGTGTCTATATATTTATATTGTGCATTTATGTATGTCCCCTATGTTTTTTTTCATATGTGGAATGATCTGTCTGGACTGTACGCAGAACAATACTTTTCACTGTACTTCAGTACATGTGACAATAAAACAAATCCAATCCAATCCAATTTGTAGCTACAGAAAAATGGCAGCCTGCACCTGAGGCTTCAGTCCGAGGCCTGCTCTTTCCCTGCTGCTGATTAAAAGCTAACTCAAGGAGGTAAAATGAATCGGACCTTGCTGGCTTGTTCCTGTGCTGTGACTCAGCAGTAGACCGGACACTAAACCTGGTTACGTCCAAAGCTGAAGTGAAGATTCTTGGCGGCATTCCACGATGGGTTGAGTTGAGGTCAACCCACTGATAAATGTTGTGACGGTTCTCTGGAAACTCAATCTGACATTCATGGCCTAAAAATGCTTCGTCTAAATCCAGATCCACATTGCCCAACTCTGTCTCAGCGTTCAGAGTCTGAGGCTTAGTAAATCCATTGAAATTAACTGAGCCCAACTTTCCCAGTAGGTTCTGTTGGTTCCCTCAACAGAACTCCAACTGGAAGAACATTTTGGAAAAGAACAAGAGACACTGTTCTGATGGATAATCCACTCCATCGGCCCGATTGGACTCTGTGATTTCTCACCTCCCCCCCCCCCCCCCCCCTCCCCCAAATTAGGCAATTTGGACATTCTGAAATCTCTCTCTGTGAACCTGAACAGGTGCCGGAGTGTGGCGACCAGGGGATTTTCACAGTAACTTCAATGTAGTGTTAATGTTAGCATACTTGTGACAATAAAGATTATTATCATTACATTTATTCAGGGCGGCATGTAGCACAGTGGAAAGCAATGGGACTGCGGCACTGAGGACCCGGGTTCAAATCAGGAAATAGTTGCAAGTAGTTGGTCATGTTCTCATGTACTTTTTGCCTTGTTCTTCTACGTGGTAGGGGTCATGGGTTGGGAGTTGCCATCAAATGAGACTTGGTGAATTGCTGCAGCATTTTGTAGATCGTACAGTGATAGGCAGCATGGTTTTGTGCAGGGAAGGTCATGTCTTACAAACCTAATAGAATTCTTTGAGGAAGTGACAAAGTTAATTGATGAGGGAAGGGCTGTAGATGTCGTATACATGGACTTTAGTAAGGCGTTTGATAAGGTTTCCCATGGCAGGTTGATGGAAAAGTGAAGTTGTATGGGGTTCAGGGTGTACTAGCTAGATGAATAAAGAACTGGCTGGGCATCAGGAGACAGACAGTAGTGGTGGAAGGGAGTCTCAAAATGGAGAAGGGTGACTAGTGGTGTTCCACAGGGATCCGTGCTCGGACCACTGTTGTTTGTGATCTACATAAATGACCTGGAGGAAGGTATTGGTGGTCTGATTAGCAAGTTTGCAGATGATACTAAGATTGGTGGAGTTGCAGATAGCGAGGAGGACTGTCAGAGAATACAACAAAATATAGATAGATTGCAGAGTTGGGCAGAGAAATGGCAGATGGAGTTCAATCCAGGCAAATGCGAGGTGATGCATTTTGGAAGATCAAATTCAAGAGCGGACTATATGGTCAATGGAAGGGTCTTGGGGAAAATTGATGTACAGAGAGATCTGAGAGTTCAGGTCCATTGTACCCTGAAGGTGGCAACGCAGGTCGATAGAGTGGTCAAGAAGGCATACAGCATGCTTGCCTTCATCGGACGGGGCATTGAGTACAAGAATTGGCAGGTCATGTTACAGTTGTATAGGACTTTGGTTCGGCCACATTTGGAATACTGCGTGTAGTTCTGGTCGCCACATTACCAGAAGGATGTGGATGCCTTGGAGAGGGTGCAGAGGAGGTTCACCAGGATGTTGCCTGGTATGGAAGGTGCTAGCTGTGAAGAAAGGTTGAGTAGATTAGGATTGTTTTCGTTGGAAAGACGGAGGTTGAGGGGGGACCTGATTGAGGCCTACAAAATTATGAGTGGTATGGACAAGGTGGATAGCAACAAGCTTTTCCCAAGAGTGGGGGTGTCAGTTACAAGGGGTCACGATTTCAAGGTGAGAGGGGGAAAGTTTAAGGGAGATGTGCGTGGAAAGTGTTTTACGCAGAGAGTGGTGGGTGCCTGGAATGCTTTACCAGCAGAGGTGGTAGAGGCGGGCACGATAGCATCATTTAAGAAGCATCTAGACAGGTATATGAACGGGCGGGAACAGAGGGAAGTAGACCTTGGAAAATAGGAGACAGGTTTAGATAAAGGATCTGGATCAGCACAGGCTGGGAGGGCCGAAGGGCCTGTTCCTGTGCTGTAATTTTATTTGTTCTTTGTTCTTTGTACACATCGGGCATGATCCAAAAGCCATGCAGCGGCAGAAAAGCAGCTCGTCGCTGTGCAGCGTGACCGATAAAATCCGAGAGACCAAACTCCCGTAATTTACCCGACTCGCAATGCTTCTCGAGATCCAACGTTGCTGCCCTGTGTGGATATTGCAGTGGGGGGGGGGGGGGGGGGGGGGAGAGGGGAGGAGGAGGAGTGGCCAGGGCCGAGGATACTCCCATAGTGTGTTTGGGCTGGGGGGGGGGGGGGGGGGATACTTTTGTACTCTCTGGGGACTGCCATTAGCATTCTTTCCCCTTGCTTTCTGTGGCTTTTAGCACCTCGATTCCCTGGGTTTCTGTGGCTATGACTCATCTTTCATTCTCCCGCCACAGTATAAATATTTCCCACTTTCTCTGATTTTTTGCTTTGACAAAGTGTCATCTGGACTTGAAACGTTAGTTCTTTTCTCTCCCGACAGTTGCTGCCAGGCCTGCTGAGATTTTCCAGCATTTTCTCTTTGGTTTCAGATTCCAGCATCCACAGTAATTTGCTTTTATGAGGTTCAGGTGCCTTGACCACTGTGGAGCGGCCCTCCAGTATGATGCTCAGAGGGTCACCCGCATCATGGCAGCCTACTGCGTCCTCCACAACATCGCGCAGCAGAAGGGCTGAACGCCAGGGTTTGTCCAACAAGGAGGATGCAGGGAAGCAGGAGGATGTGCAGGACATGGGGCCCAGGCAGGCACAGGAGGCCGCATGACATATGTGCTGGGGCCAACGCACAAGGGACGGTCCTATCACCTCCAGGTTCACTGATGGGGGGGTTAGGGTGTGAAACTGGGAAGGAGACGAACACTGAAACTGCCCCCTTTCCTCCCCACCCAGGCAGCCTCCCTGCCTGTAACCCCCTCTGAGATACCCTCAATCATGACACAGGAGAGAAGATAGATGATTCAAAGGCTTTAATCATCTGAGAACTGTACAGCAGCCGAGAAGTGTGCTCATCTCATGCTGCCTGAGGGAGCCTTATCTTGTATACCGTTTACTGGGGGCGGAGTCAGAGGCGGAGTCCCCCAGAGTTCCAAGCCCGGTCTTAAAGGGCCAATGCATTAAAGGTAAGGTACCATTATAGCAGCTACTGATAACATTCATCATACCCTCCGTGTTAATACCTGCTGCAATACAGGTTGCAAGTCCTGGGTAGGAAGTAACAGCGGGTCTGACCCATAGGAAGGAGGATGATGACAACCCGCTCTCCGATGAGCTCCGGTGCTCTACATCGTTTGACAATGTCTGACTCCTGCCCACGTTAGCCCTTTCCACCATCCACCTGCTGATCCCTGCATGTGAGCTGGTCGTTTCATCACACATTCCCATCGCATCCCTGGGTGACGGTGGTGGGACGGTTGGGGGGAGAGTGGGCAGGGATGGTGGGCAGCCCAGGCTACCTATAATGTCTGCCCATTGCCTCCCCCGCCCCCTGCACCCCATCTCTGGCCATCCTAGATAAGCCCACCCTTCACACCCATCTGACAGAGCACTGAAGTAGGTTATAACAGTGTTAACAGGTGTTTAATGTGCACCAATAGTTACAGATACGTGCCCTAGTCCCCATAACTAACCTGTACCCTGCACCTGTGCCAACATGACTGATGTCTAACTTTGTGGCGTTACGGGCCCTAACGTTATGCCAAGGTGGCTCCTCAGACAGTACATTGGGAGTGGAGGTGGCGTGCTTTGATTCCAGTCTTGTGACCTTGGTCCCCGTTGGCGTCCAGCTTCTAGGGCTACCGGGCCTGGAGTGGGGGTGGTGGTGGTGCAGGTGGTGTGGGGGTAAGAGTGGGGGTGAGGGTGAGGTGGGGGTGAGTGTGGTGTGGGGGAGGTGTGGAGGGGGGAGAGGTTGACAAACATGTCACGGGAAACTGAAACTCAGCAGGTTCTCACTGCCTTGTCCGTGGCTGACCTCCACCCCAGTGACCTCCCTTTCCTCCGGCCCACCCACCACGACCAGGGCCCTCTGCTCTGCCACAGTCAGGGGCCGCAGGTCTGGCGGCTGCCTCCAGTTTTCTGCTCCCAGCGGCCTTCCCTTGGTTTTGTGGGGGGATGGGGCGGGGGGGGGGACCAGAAATTGACAGTGTTAGATATCCGATGCATATTCTGTGTTCTTATGTTCTTATGTAGGTTAGTGCCAGGAACACAGTGCTGCCTATTCAGCCTGACCGCCGTGAGGAGGTCATACAGTTTTTTTCCGACACTGCTGGCCGTTCTGGATGGGGCTGCTCACGGTGCTCACCATCTCTGCCACCTGCGCCCAGGCATGGCGGACGGTAGCGCCAGGCAGCCTCAACCACCTCTCCTCCACCATGTTCAGGAGGGTCTCCAGCTCAGTCTCTGTGAATCTTGGGGCCGTTCTCCTCGCTGCCATCTTGTTGGCTGAGATGGTGTGTGTGGGGACTGAAGTGTGTACATGCAGCTGCAGCTTGTCAGCCTCCTGAGTGTCAATCGCGAAACCCGCAAATCTGGCACCATTTCTCATTGGAATCGGTTGTGTACCATGTGGTGCCAATGCTAGGTCCTTAACAGTAGCTCAATCCAGGTGCGGCGCCAGCTTTGCTGTCATGGAACTCTACGAATCCTGCATCGACACCATCACTTAGTCTCAAGAATGGAGTATCCCGCCAATTGTCTGTAAGGTATGATTTGGTGAATATGACTGTCAGATGGTTGCCTGACTGATCTGTGGACAGCTCTCCCAACTTTGGTACCAACCTCCAGATCTTTGTAAGAAGGACTTAGCAAGATCAACAGGGCTGATTGTGCCGTTGTCATTTCTGGTTCCTTGGTCGTTCCAGGTGGTCCATTCATTCCTTTGAGGCTTTGGGGTGGTTTTGAGACAACTAGGTAATTACAGAGGGCAGTTAAGAATAAACCACATTTCTGTGGGTCTGGAGTCACACATAAACTGGGTGGGTTGTAACGACAATGGCTTCATGGTCACCATTATTGAAACAGAAACCTGGGAAATAGGTACAGGAGTCGGCCATTCGGCTCTTCGAGCCTGCACCACCATTCAATATGATCATGGCTGATCATGCAAATTCAGTATCCTGCTCCCACCTCCTTCTCTCCAATCCCCTTGATTCCTTCAGCCACAAGGGCCACGTCCAGCTACCTCTTGATTATATCCAACGAACTGGCCCCAACAGCTTTCTGTGGTAGAGAATTCGACCACAAGTTCACAACTCTCTGAAAGAAGAAGTTCATCCTCATCTCAATCCTGAATGGTTTACCCCTTATTCTGATGACCCCCACATCAGGAATATACTTCCCGCATCTAGTCTGTCCAGTCCCGTCAGGATTTTATATGTTTCTATATTCATTCTCCTCATTCTTCTATACTCCAGTCAGTACAAACCCAGTCAATCCAATTTTTCTTCATATGTCAGTTATGCCATCCCTGGAATTCGTCTGGTGAACCTTCGCTGGACACCCTCAATAGCAAGAATGTTCTTCCTCAAATTAGGAGACCAAAACTGCACATAATAGATCAAAACTGCATTTTTTTTTTTAAATTTAGATTACCCAATTATTTTTTCCAATTAAGGGGCAATTTAGCGTGGCCAATCCACCTACTCTGCACATTTTTTGGGTTGTGGGGGCGAAACCCACGCAAACTCCACACGGACAGAATGTGCAAACTCCACACGGACAGTGACCCAGAGCCGGGATTCGAACCTGGGACCTCAGCGCCGTGAGGCAGCTGTGCTAACCACTAGGCCACCGTGCTGCCCTAAAACTGCATTATTGAGACTAGCTTTTAATTCTACATTTATTAACAAGCTATCATAGTGGAAGTTGAACCTATGTTCTCTGTGTGCCTCCTGTGCCCACTAGCCTGGGTTTCAAGCTTACTAGTGCAGTGACAATACCACTATGTCGCCACCTTCCCTGGACATATATCACCATGACTGGGTTAGAAATTTAGAATTTGTTGTCTAAAGCCAGTGTGGGACAGCATTACCACAAGGACTGCAGTGATTCAATGAGAAGATCCTCATATCTATAAAGTTTCATCTTCACAGCATTACTTTAAAGTAGCCTTGGTAACATTCTGCCTGTTGCAGGCCAAGGTAACAAGAAAATGCTTAGGTACAGGAAGAGTAGGCGGTGGTGGATGTTAAACTTTCTGTAGCCAGTTGGTGAAGAACGAGACCGGTAGTCATTCTTTACTCAGTTTTAGATTTATTCACAGAATTAACAATTAACTCTGCAACCCACCACCAATGTCAATACGTGTCCTTTCATAGGTGTCTCTTTATATTCTTTTCAGTATCAATTGTACAAATAAAGCAATTAATGAATGAACCATCCCTCCATAAATTCGTAAGATATAGGAGCAGAATTAGGCCATTTGGCTCATTGAATCAGCTCCACCATTAAATTATGGATGATCTCATCCAGGCCTTAACTTCACCGTCATGCCCGTTCTCCATAACCGTTCAACCCATTGCCAATTAAAAATCTGTCTAACTCCTTAAATTTACTCACTACCCCTGCATCCACTGCACTTTGCGACAGCGAATTCTACAGATTTACAACCCTTTGGGAGAAGTAGTTTCTCCTCACCTCCGTTTTAAATTTGCTACCTCTTACCCTGAGACGATGAGCTCTCGTTCTAGAATGCCCCACAAGAGGAAGTATCTGCTCCACGTCTACTTTATCCATACCTTTTATCATCTTGTATACCTCAATTTGATCGCCCCTCATTCTTCTAAACTCTCGAGAGTATCGGCCTAAACCGTTTAATCTCTCTTCATGCGACAAACCATTCATCTCTGGAATCAACCTAGTGAACCCTCTCTGAACGGCTTCCAATGCAACAACATTTTTCCTAACTTTATTATCTGTATGCTAGTTTTCTGTGACTCATAAACGAGGACCACCAGATCCCTCTGCAACGGAGCACCCAGATGTCATCCCTATTTTGATTACAAGTTGCCTTCCCATTTTTCCGGCCAAAATGCATGACCTCACACTTATCGACGTTAAACTCCATGTGCCACATTTTGGCCCACTCTCCTAACCTATCCATATCCTTTTATAAGGTTCTTACTTCCTCACTGCAACTTACTGCCCCACCTATTTTTGTTTTGTCTGCAAATTGGGCTATAGAACCTCTCTCCGTGTATCCAAGCCATTTATATAGATTGGAAATATTTGGGGCCCAAGAACTGAATCCTGTGGCACCTCACTAATTACATCTTACCACTCAGAGAAAGACCCATTTATCCCAACTCTCTGTCTTCTGTCTGTCAGTCAGTCTTCTATCCAAGCTAATAAATTACTTCTAATCCCATGTGATCTCACCTTGTGAATTAACCTTCTGTGCGGCACCTTATCAAACACCTTGTGGAAGTCCAGATGTACTACGTCTACAGGATCTCCATTATCCACTTGGCTTGTTACATCTTCGAAGAACTCTCACAAATTAGTCAAATATGATTTGCCCTTCATAAAACCATGCTGATTCTGCTGGATTGCGTTTTGACTTTCAAAATGTCCTGATATTACTTCCTTGATAATTGATTCCAACAGTTTCCCAACAACAGATGTCAAACTAACTGGTCTGTAATTTCCCACATTCTGCCTCCCTCCCTTTTTGAATAATGGTGATTTGTTGCCATTTCTCCAATCCACTGGAACCTTTCCTTTGTCCATGGAATTTGGGACTATTCTAATCAATGGATCCAATATCTCCGCTGCCGCTTCCTCTAACACCCTAGGATACATCCCATCAGGCCCGGGGCACCTGTCTGCTCTCAATCCCAATAGTTTGTTGAGTACTGTTTCCCTATTGATTTTGATTGTTCTAAGTTCCTCCCTTTCTATTACCTCTGAATTGCCTGTTCCTATTGGAATGTACCAGCCTCCCCGGACAGGCGCCGGAATGTGGCGGCTAGGAGCTTTTCACACTACTCGTGACAATAAAGCGATTTTCATTTCATTTTCATTTTCAATGGTACAAGTGTCCTCCACCGTGAAAACTGAGGCAAAGTATTGATTTAGCATCTTCGCCATTTCTGTGTTCCCCACTTTTCACTCTTTGGTTTCATCTTCCAAGGGACCAACATTCACTATAGCAACTCTCTTCCCTTTTAAGTACTGATAGAAGCTCTCGCTACCCTTTTTGATATTTTGCACTAGCTTTCTTTCATAATTTACCTCAGCTCTTTTTATAACTATTTTATTATCCCTTTGTTTCTGTTTGAAAGTTTTTAAATTTTCTAGCCTGCCACTGGCCTTTGCAATATGATGTACCTGAGTTTTTGTCTTTATATTGTCCTTAACCTCCTTGTTTAGCCATGAATGTATTTTTTACCCCTCTTACCATCTTTCTTCCTCACTGGGAAATATTTTAGTTGTGAGGGATTGAGCATCTCCTTAAACAACTGCCACTGTTCAACAGCTGTCCTACCCTTTAGCCCAGTCATTATCAAAGTCAGGGACACAACCCGCGAGTGGGTTGCGGGCGGGTGTCGGGAAGGTCATGGGCCATCGGTTGTGGCATTCCCGATTGCGGGAAGAATGTCCCAACGGCCATGACAAGCTTTTAAAAATGCTGGTGGCAACCGGCTTTCAAAATTCCGGCCATCCCACGCATTTGGGCAGCACGGTAGCATAGTGGTTAGCACTGTGGCTTCACAGCGCCGGGGTCCCAGGTTCGATTCCCTGCTGGGTCACTGTCTGTGCGGATATGCACGTTCTCCCCGTGTCTGCGTGGGTTTCCTCCAGGTGCTCCGGTTTCCTCCCACAGTCCAAAGACTTGCAGGTTAGGTGGATTGGCCATGCTAAATTGCCCTTAGTGTCCACAAAGGTTTAGGAGGGGTTATTGGGTTAGGGGGGTGGGGTGGAATTGAGGGCTCAAGTGGGTCGGTGCAGACTCGATGGGCCGAATGGCCTTTTTCTGCACTCTATGTTCTATGTCTTTGTCTATATCTATGTCAATGCATGTGTGTCCCCTCAACCGTGCGCAGGCCCGGAGCCCAGCCGGGCAGACTGCCACCTCCTAATGTCAGCACGTTGACCCAGGAGCACATGTTTTTAAAGAATTGATGGAGCCTTCACTCTAGAAACGGCAGCAGAGAGCTGGCATCATGTGCTCTGGGCACGAGAAAGATTCCTCCATTTTGTAGGTGGCAGCGGTGCTCGGGTGACTTCCAGGGCCTCTGGTGAACAAGCCATGAAGAAGAAGCTGGAGACAGGAACAAAGCAGTATAAAGATTATTTCTTGAGGTATGGGTTCATTAAATGTGCCACTGCAAATCAGGATTGCAAAGTTTGTGCATGTTACATGTAGGGAAATACTGGCAAATGAAAGATTAAAAGCCTCAAAACTTCAAAGGCATTTCAAGACTAAACCTCTTGGATTTTTTTCAAAGGACGCAGTGAGATTTTAAATCATCAGCTGAAATCCTTCACAGAAATGCAACATTAAATGACAAAGCAGTGAGATTGTGAGGAACAGGAAGGCTCACCTGTCACATTAAAGGTAAGTAGAAATGGTGGGTTGTGAAGTTCGGCGCATGGGCTGCAACGTTCGGGCGGTGTAGGCCGCGAAGGTCAGCTGGTGTGGATTGCGAAGGTCAGCCGGCGTGGGTCACAAAGGATGGCCAGTTGGTAAAAATGGATTCTGGGCAAAAACTTTGAACGGCACTGTTTTAGCCTTCCTGCCCACTCTACTCAGGCCAAATCTGACATTATGCCAATATAATTTCCTTTGTTTAATTCCAGAATGCAAGTGTGGGACTCCATTTTCTCGCCACCAAACTGAATTTTGAATTCTACCATACTCTGGTCACTGTTCCCTAGAGGATCTTTAACTATGAGGTCATTAATTAATCCCTCATCATTATGCAATATCTAATCCAGAGTAACCTGCTCCCTGGTTGGTTCCCCAACATACTGTTCCAAAAAACAATCTTGAATACATTCAATGAACTTTGCCTCCAGGCTACCCTTGCCAATTTGATTATTCCAGTCTATGTCCATGTTAACACCACCAATGAAGCACAAAGGAACTTAGGAGTCCTTGTTCAAGATTCTCTTAAGGTTAACGTGCAGGTTCAGTTGCCAGTTAAGAAGGCAAATGCGTTCATGTCAAGAGGGCTAGAATACAACACCAGGTTAAAGTCCAACAGGTTTGTTTCGAATCATTAGCTTTCAGAGCACAGCTCCTTCCTCAGGCCCTCAGATTCACCTGAGGAAGGAGCTGTGCTCCGAAAGCTAGTGATTCAAAACAAATCTGTTGGACTTTAACCTGGTGTTGTAAGACTTCTTACTGTAGTCACCCCAGTCCAATGCCGGCATCGCCACATCATCTAGAATACAAGAGCAGAGATGTACTTCTGAAGCTGTATAAGGCTCTGGGCAGACCCTATTTGGAGTATTGTGAGCAGTTTTGGGCCCCATATCTAAGGAAAGATGTGCTGGCCTTGGAATGGGTCCAGAGGAGGTTCACAAGAACGATCCCTGGCATTCAAAGTATCATCTTGCATCATTGATTTTAACTATATATGAGGTTTGTGGAATCCACCTCTTCATTCATCTGATGAAGGGGTTGCGCTCCAAAAGCTAGTGATTCCTGTTGGACTTTAACCTGGTGTTGTGAGACTTCTTACTGTGTCCATCCCAGTCCAACACTGCAATCTCCACATCATGGATCCCTTGTCGTATGAGGAACGGTTGAGGATATCTGAGCCTGTACTCGTTGGAGTTTAGAAGGATGAGGGGAATCTTATTGAAACATACAGGATACTGCTAGGTCTGGATAGAGTGGACGTGGAGAGGATCTTTCTTCTTGTAGGAAAAACTAGAACCAGAGGACACCATCTCAGACTAAAGGGTGATCCTTTAAAACAGAGGTGAGGAGGAATTTCTTCAGCCAGAGGATGGTGAATCTGTGGAACTCTTTGCCGCAGAAGGCTGTGGAGGCCAAATCATTGAGTGCCTTTAAGACAGAGATAGATTCTTGATTAAAAAGGAGATCAGGGATTTTGGGGAGAAGGCAGGAGAATGAGGATCAGAAAAATATCAGCCATGATCAAATGGCGGAGCAGACTTGATGGACCGAGAGGCCTAATTCTGCTCCTATTCTTATGGTCTTATGATTATTGCCATACCTTTTTTACAAGCCCCCAGTATTTCCTGGTTTATAGGTTTCAATGGGCACTCTAACAAAAATCAAAGCTTGAAAGGAAACTTAACAAAATTAATTGAAATTAAATTTATATTTTGGGAGCTGATAATGCACTTCAGCCCCTGCGGTGCCCACCAGCTGCAAAAGGCCTCAAGCATACTGGTGGACACCGCATGCTCCTTCTCCAGGAACGCCCGGGCATTGTGGTAGTGTCACTTGTGGTAGTGTCACCTCTGTGAGTGTCGTGAATGCCCATTGGTCGTGACCTATCTTACTGACCTATTAGTTGAATGTCTGTATGTCATGTCTCTGGTGCACCCTCTAGTGTCTAGCTAGGTGTAGTGTGTTCACATTAACCCCTTGTGTATTTACAGTGATGCATATCACCACAGCCACCTCATATATTTCTTGAATTTTCCTCCTATGTGCTCTCATGCTCTCTCTGAACTTTATGATCACCAGCTGCCTTGATCCTATTTCCACTAAACTCCTTACCACACAACTTTGCTTTCTGGCCCCCTTTCTAGTTCATTTCATAAATGTTTCTCCCCCTGAGGTGCTCGCCCTCTTCTTTTTGCCAATCCTGTCATTGTCCCTTCCTCAAAATCCACCTTTGACCACTCTCCTGTTACCAATTTTCAACCTCCCAATAAATCATAAACGACATCCTCTGTGATTGTGTTTGAGGTGCACTATCCCTCCTCACCTGCTTTGATCTCTCTGTAGTCTTTCACACAGTTGACCGCATCACCTCCTTGAATTCTTCTCTTCTGTTGCCCTACTTAATTCCACACTTACCGACCTAATCGGGACATTTTCATAAATGGCGTCTCTTCCTGCACCACTAACTCTGTTAAACCTCAAAGATGGCTTCCTCCTCTTCCTCATTAACACAGTGCCCCTTAACATGGAGTCAGCCAGTTTTAACTTTCTGCCAATTCACTGGACTCTTCCTCTGCTTCTATATTGTGACAGCTCAGCTGGTATCTCCTCCCAGGTGAGCCTCACATTTCTGCAATTAAACACTGGATGGAGCAAGCCTGTCATCTTCAGCCCTCACCACAAACTTGATACACTTCATTCCAGTTCTGTCCCACGGCATGTCCACTTCGTGCAGTTGGACCAAACTGTTCACAGAATTGACTCTGAGCTGAGATTCTGACCTAGTATCCCTTCAAACATTAAAAGCACCTCCTTCTAACTCTGTATATCACCCACCTCTGTCCTACCTTACCCCATTTGCAGCTGAGAACTCATCCATTCTTTTCAGCTGTTACATGCTGGGAAAACCTCAATGCAATGTGGTCCTGGCAAAATTTGGCTCCAACTCCATCTACAGGTTTGCTGATGACATAACCATAGTGGATCGGATGTCGAACAATGATAAGTCAGAGTACAAGAGGGAGACAGATAATCTAGTGGCATGGTGTAAGGACAACAATCTTTCCCTCAATGTCAGCAAAACTCAGGAGCTTGTCATTGACCAGGAAGCAATGTATCGTCCACACCCCTGTCTGTATCAATGGTGCTGAGGTGGAGATCGTTGACAGCTTCAAATTCCTAGGGGTGCACATCACCAACAATCTGATCTGGTCCACCCACATCGCGCTACGAACAAGAAAGCACAACAGCGCCTATACTTCCTCAGGAAACTAAGGAAATTCAGCATGTCCACATTGACTCATCAATTTTTACAGATGCACCATAGAAAGCATCCTATCTGGCTGCATCACAGCCTGGTATGGCAACTGCTCAGCCCAAGACCGTAAGAAACTACAGAGTTGTGAACACAGCCCAGTCCATGACACAAACCCACCCTCCATCCATTGACTCTGTCTAAACCTCCTGCCGCCTTGGGAAAGTGGGCAGTACAATCAAAGACCCCTCCCACCCTCCACCTCTTCCATCGGGCAGGAGATACAAAACTCTGTGAACACACACTATGAAATGAAATGAAAATCGCTTATTGCCACGAGTAGGCTTCAATGAAGTTACTGTGAAAAGCCCCTAGTTGCCACATTCCGGCACCTGTCCAGGGAGGCTGGTACGGGAATCGAACCGTGCTGCTGGCCTGCTTGGTCTGCTTTGAAAGCCAGTGATTTAGCTGAGTGAGCTAAACCAGATTCAACTAACAGATTCAAGGACAGCTTCTTCCCCTCTGTTACAAGAATCCAGAATGACCCTCTTATGGACTGAACTGATCTCTCCACGCATATAATAATAATAATAGTCGCTTATTGTCACAAGTAGGCTTCAATGAAGTTACTGTGAAAAGCCCCTCGTCGTCACTTTTCTACTGAGTAGTACTACAATCCATTTGCTTCACCTGATGGCTGTATCGGTGTACTTACTTTGTGTATCTATCGTATATCCTGTGTTTTCATGTCTGGAACGATTTGTCTGGACTGTACGCACTCGGCACCGTGACAATAAACCAAATCCAAATCCAACCAGTGATGACAAGGTGAGGACTATTTTGGAGAATTATTTTTCAAGTGTCCCAATTCTGTCTTAAAACCTGGGAAAGGTCGAGGCAAATTCAAGGGTTTGTCACCCTTACAAAACAGGCAAGAAATCCCAGCAAATCTTCAGCCAAATCTAACACACTTTATGCAGTGAAACAAAACAGCATTCCCTTGATATTCCCATCTATTGAGTGTCCCCTGCTGGTAAACTTTCAGACTGCAATGAACTGCAGACAACATTATAACCTGATGGTGGTGCTGTCCACCTCTGTTTTCAGGTTCACTGGCTGTAGTGTCCTCAGTTTTATTCTGTCAGCACTCACTTCATCATAGTTAGGGAGTGTTTACATTAAAACTCTGGCTATGAAGCAGCAGCAGCATTCTACTAGACAATGAGTGTTATATTGTAACTTTAAGGACTTCAATTAAAGTGTGGGATAGATTGGGGTGGTTTCAAAATAGATTTGTCTGCCAATGTCCTGCATTTCGTCCACAGGGTAAAACAGTAATAACGGGGAAATAAGAATATTGCTCTGAACTGGTCCTGTGCACCTTAAAATGGAACACCCAGTAAAAGTTGGGAAATAAGAATACTGCTCCGAACTTATTTTTTAGTATTCGTAGAATCCCTACAATGCAGAAGAAGACCATTTGGCCCATCGAGTCTGCACCGACCCTCCAAAAGAGCACTTTACCGAGGCCCATTCCCCCCACTCCATCCCCACCTAACCCACACATCTTTGGACTGTGGGAGGAAACCAGAACACCTGGAGGAAACCCAGGCAGATAAGGAAGAATGTGCAAACTCCAGACAGACAGTCACCCAAGGCCGGATTCAAACCAGGTCCCTGGTGCTGTGAGGCAGCAGTACTAACAACTGTACCACCAATTGGGCTTTGCTGAATTGGAGATAGCGAAGGTATAAGTTAGCAGTAAAAACGGTTTCCTTTTATTTTAAGAGCTGTTTAACTGTTCATTGAAAAGCTATTTTCTGTGATGTTAATGTGATTAATCCTGTGTTAAGAATAAAGTTTGTTTTAACATAAAAGATTGGGCAGCACTATAGCACAGTAGTTAGCACAGTTGCTTCACAGCTCCAGGGTCCCAGGTTCAATCCCCGGCTGGGTCACTGTGCGGAGTCTTCACATTCACCCGTGTCTGCGTGGGTTTCCTCCGGTTGCTCTGGTTTTCTCTCACAGTCCAAAGATGTGCAGGTTAGGTGGATTGGCCGTGCTAAATTGCCCTTAATGTCCAAAAATGTTAGGTGGGGTTACTGGGTAATGGGGACAGGTTCGAAGACTCGATGGGCTGAATGGCCTCCCTCTGCACTGTAAATTCTATGATTCTATGCCTATTAGTCAGTGGAATCACTCCTGGAGTGAAGTATCCTTTCCTCGCTGTTTTTTTTTAAATTTCAAAGTATTTGGGGGTTTTCTCTGCCATGCTAACAAATGTTGGGGTCTTAACAGATGGTTACAGAAGAGTTATTGTGAAAGAAACAATGTTGTTTTTTTGTCCACTCTTTATTGGATGTTTAAGTTAGCATCAGGTGCTGCTCTCACCGCTTTGTGAGGCATGGCTAAACTTGCAGGCTCAAATGGCCCTCTTTTTTTATGCATTGTAAAGGATGCAAGATCACTCTCAACTGGGCTAATTGAAATGTTATAGGAGAACCCAAAATCCTGTAAGAACTCTGCGAGCCAACACCCTGAGATGGACACATATTTGGGCAGTACTGACCTTGCGCTTTAGGTCCCTAATTTTCATAACTTGACTGTTCCCATAACCCTCACCCACAGAATACCAGGCCTGCGGTAGTCACCACTGTTGTATTATATTGTATATATGGGTATTACGGTAAGACCCGTGTACTACAGGTACGGGTGTAGATCCCTGCCTGCTGGCTCCGCCCAGTAGGCGGAGTATAAATGTGTGTGCTCTCCGAACAGCAGCCATTTCGCCAGCTGCTGAAGGAGGCCACACATCTATGTGTAATAAAGCCTCGATTACATTCTACTCTCGTCTCGTCGTAATTGATAGTGCATCAAGGCCCTCCCCACTTTACCCCTCCATGCCACAACCCCACCCTTTGTCCCCCTTTTAATCCCTCTTCCACTCGTCCACGCTACTGGCCTCACTCAATAACCCACTCACCACTGATCCATCCATTCCGGTTCTGAGTCTCCATGAAAGTTGCCATTCTCCTGCTCTGCTCCCTTGTGCTTTAGAGGGCAACAAGGAAAACCACTGACATCGGACAAAACTGCGCAAAGCCAATAGCTGAAATTCAAACCTTTGGCATTCTCTGCCCTAGACGACTGTCGGCTCCAGTTTTGAGTATATTCAAGACTGAGACTAACAGATTTGTATACATTAAAAACATCAAGGGATATGAGGACAGTGTAGGCAGAAGATGGGTCTTGATCTCATTGAATGGGAAGTGGGCTTGAAGGGGCTGAATGGCCTATTCCTGCTCCTATTTCTTATGTTCTGATGTTGCACATCAGCTTTGAACAAATGAAAACCGAATACCACAAGATTCTCGTGCACTGCTGACTTTTTGACGCCCGCTTTTTTGACTTAATACAAAAAAATTTAATTTAACGAGCATTCATGGCATATAAATGTGTTACAAGTAGGAAGTCACCACTGATGAATGTGTGGTCCGGCCCACCACAAACATGTAACCGAATTAGTCTCTAGATTTGATCCCATCTCGGGAAAGCAACTGCCACCTAACAATGACATCACATCCATCATGTTTCCTGCTCTTGCAGGCCCAATAAATCCCTCCACTTGTTCCCATATCCATCAATCTTAGATTTAGAAGTGTGCGGTAGCACAGTGGTTAGCACTGTTGCTTCACAGCACCAAGGACCCAGGAACGATTCCTGCTTGGGTCACTGTCTGTGCAGAGTCTGCAAATTCTATCGTGTCTACATGCGTTTCCTCCGGGTGCTCCGGTTTCCTCCCACAAAGTCCCGAAAGACGTCCTTGTTAGGTGAATTGGACATTCTGAATTCTCCCTCCGTGTACCCAAACAGGCGCCGGAGTGTGGCGACTGGGGATTTTCACAGTAACTTCATTGCAGTGTTAATGTGAGCCGATTCGTGACAATAATAAAGATTATTATTATTGTTATATTGTATATATCTCAGAGCAAAGCAGAAGTAGTACTAGTTCCTCAGTGTGCAACAGGTTTATTTAAAAGAGTTTTTAAATGTCTCTGCAATCATAAAATGTCTGCACTCATGCGTATATCTACTTCTGGAAGCCTGTGTGGTCTCTGTTTCCTTTGCTTAGAGTCTACATCCAGGCTTAACCAATCAAGCACATTGAGCATTGATCAGTTTCCAGACTTATAATCAACATAAAGCAATTGAACACTATACTCATTAATTAATCATTAATATTCATTTCTGGGAATGAATCTGAAACTTCTATCACCTTGTGTGTCTCTTTCAAGGGGGGACCTGCCAAGAGGGTGGTGTGGCACAGGCAACCAATCAGAGACCTGATGGGGGCAGCACGGTAGCATAGTGGTTAGCACAATTGCTTCACAGCTCTAGGGTCCCAGATTCGATTCCCGGCTTGGGTCACTGTCTGTGCGGAGTCTGCACGTCCTCCCCGTGTGTGCATGGGTTTCCTCTGGGTGCTCCTGTTTCCTCCCACAGTCCAAAGATGTGCAGGTTAGGTGGACTGACCATGCTAAATTGCCCTTAGTGTCCAAAAATGCCCTTAGGATGGGGTTACTGGGTTATGGGGATAGGGTGGAGGTGTGGGCTTGGGTAGGGTGCTCTTTCAAAGAGCTGGTGCAGACTCGATGGGCAGAATGGCCTCCTCCTGCACTGTAAATTCTATGAAATTCTATGAAGACCTGGGTAGGGGATCACCTTGCATGTACAGGTTTCTGTGTCAGTTCAGCTTTCAGGCTGTAAGCCTCTGCATTGTAATTATATGTACATAAATAGTTCTTTTGCAATTTACCTAACTGGTGAATGAGAAATATTACATTGACAATGAGGATAAAAAGGAAAAATAGCAGCCCCAAGATTGTGAGTATTACATCACATTGAAGTTCAGTTTGAGTTGTGAAACAGAAGACTGTTTGCAGATATGCCCTCAGTCAGACGGACTGATCATTTTGATGCCTCTGTGGAGGATTGGATTCAGTATATTGAACGTTTGGCCAATTCTTTTCTATTCAGGCCAACAAAATAGGGGAGGAAGGAAGAGAAAGGCAATCCTTCTGAGTGTGTGTGGGACCCAGCCCTTCAATTTGCAACGTGCGTCATATCCCCAAGCATGCCTGCCTCCTCGTCATTCACTGAATGAAATGAAACACGCTTATTGTCACAAGTAGGCTTCAAATGAAGTTACAGTGAAAAGCCCCTAGTCGCCACATTCCAGCGCCTGTTCGGGGAGGGTGTTACGGGAATTGAACCGTGCTGCTGGTCTGCCTTGGTCTGCTTTCAAAGCCAGCGAATTAGCCCTGTGCTAAACAGCCCCACTGCTATAGTTGAATGGTGAAAACACATTACCGCCCAAAGTCATCGGTAATATTGCAGCGATTTAAACTTAACTCAACCGCGAGAGCCCCTGGCAAAGCTATTGCAATTTAGTTAAGATAGATCACAAAGCACTGCAATTTTGGAGCTACCCTCAGCGATATGCTGTGGAGCTGTTTCGTCTGTGGGGTAAAGAATAAGGCTATGCAAATGAAGCTATCTGCAGAGGCAGATACAAATTTTCAGAAGGTGCTGGAGCTAGTGTTGGCGATGGAGAGTGCTGTGAAGGTTGCACAGGAGCTTCAGAGTGAGCAAAACGGCACCATCCACCACTTAGGGCAGGAAGCTGCAGTCAGTCATGGTGCCAAAAAGGAAGATGTAATTTTAAAACAGGAAGCAAATGCAGCTATGAATAGTGCAAGAAGATTTAAAAGAGCCAACCAATCGCCTCGGATTGATGTAGAGTGTCACGGTGCAAAGCCTAAATAAAGCCTGCTGGTGTAAGGAGGCAGAATATTTTTTTTCTGCCACAGGAAAGGTCACGTAAGTGACTGATGTAAAACTAAATCAAGTCTTCCCAGTGAGAGAGTTTATAATACATCGCAAGTGCATAATATGGAAGAGTCCAGCACTATGGATTTAAATGGTCAGTCACTCGTTGTTCAATGTGAAAGTGGGCAAAATAGCCCCGATCATTGTGATGCTTTTGGTAAATGGGAGGCCATTAAAGATGGAAGTTGGCACAAGAGCCTCTGCCACAGTGAAAGAAGAACGCACATTTCGATATTTACAAGATGGAGTCCAGCCATTGAGTTTGCAAAACTAACAACTTATACAGGAGAAGCTATAGATAAAGTGTACTGCCACAGTACCTGTAAGCTATCAGCAACAGTCCACTCAGCCCACAATAATAATACTGTCAGGCCTAGGGCCAAGTCTTTTGGGCCGTGATTGGCTCAAGGTAATCAAGTTAAACTGGATGGAGATCTTCCAAGTACCAGAAGAGGGACTGTCTGAGTTAATGAAGAAGTATGAGAATGTATTTTGCAATGTATTAGGCAAAATAAAGGGCTTCTGGGCAAGAAGAGAGAAACCAATACAATAAGCCTTGGAGGTAAGGTTGAATGTGGAATTGAAGAGATTGGAAGAACAGGGTGTTATCCAGTCAGTTGAATTCATGGAGCGGGCAGCGCCCATAGTCCCCGTGATAAAGCCTGACAAGAACGCCTGCATCTGTGGAGACTACAAATTAATAGATAATCAGACTAGATAAGTATCCTATCCTCAAAATTGAAGACTTGTACGCAAAGCTGGCTGGAGTTCAGCCTTATACAAAGCTAGGTTTCAACATACCAGCAATTTAAGTTAGATGAGATGTCCTGAAGTTATGTTATGATAAACACACACAAATGTTTGTTTCAGTATATGCACCTACCCTTTGGTGTGTCGTTGGTATGTGCTATTTTTCAGGGAACAATGGAAAGTCTATTGCAAGGTCTGCTATAAGTGATTGTATAGCTGGATGGTGTTTTAATAACTGTGTCATCAGAAGCAGAGCACCTAGATAACTTAGAGGAAGTGCTAAAGAAATTTCAAGAGGTTTGAATACGCCTCAAGAAGGGAAATTGCACTTTACAAGCCACTGAGGTCACCTATCTGGGTATTGTATAGATGCACAAGGATTACACCCCATAGAAGACAAGATCCGAGCAATAAAGGAGGCACTAGCCCCCAGACACACATCTGAGCACAAGTCACTCTGAGGTCTGGTGAATTACAATGGGCATTTTCTACGTTTGTAGAGATTATTGGCCACTTTGTATATTCTACTGAAGAAGCACCAGCATTAAGTTTGTAAGACACCCAAGAGAGAAGCTTTTAACAGAGTAAAGCAATAGTTACATTCATCTAGTTTATTGATGCATTTTGACCCGTCTAAGGAGTTGGTACCAACCTGTGATGCCTCTCCGTGTGACGCCTCTCCTTTGGGTCTTTTTAAAGAAGATAAGGCTATTCCACCAATCTCATTTGCAAGAATTCAACATTGGACATTAATTCAGACCACTTATGAATATACATTCCAGCAGGCCTGGGATGTGTGCCTGGGACACACATCGCAAATGCAGATGTGCTTAGTTACCTGCCTTTACCAGAGACTGTACCACCTCCTGCACTATCGCAGGAAATTGTTATTGTGTTGACTTTCTTCAACACATTGCCAGTTTTGGTGCAGCAAATCAAGAATTGGACCTGCAAGGATTCACTGTTGCTCACAGTGAGGCACAGGATACTAAGAGATTGGGACAGTGAGCCAGTTTCTGAGGAGATGAAACCATACTATATTCGAAAGGGTGAATTAAGGTGCGAAGATGACATTGCACTTTGGGCAGCCAAGTAGTCATCCCTGTACCAGGAAGGGAGTTTCTCTTATCGACTTGCCCATCTTGGATTTTCTAAGATAAAGATGTTCACCATGAGTCATGTATGGTGGCCTGGCATGGATGTCAACCATGACAGTCTGGTGAACCGCTGTGAAAAGCGGCAGATTCAACAAAGGTTGCCTGCTGCGACTCCACTGCACTCCTGGGAAAGGCTGGGCCAGCCATGGGTACTGCTCCATTTGATTATGTGGGGCCATTCTTGGCCACAATGTTTTTGACCCTTGTTGATGCCCATTCAAAGTGGATTGAAGTGTTTGAAATGAAGTTGACAACATTGCATGCCACAATTGAGAAATTGCTTCAATGTTTTTCGACCCATGGGATAGCTAAAGTCATAGTGTCATAGTGACTTCACAACTGACTTTGAAAATTTCACCTCCTTAAATGGAATCAAGCACTTTACCGCACAATATCCAAGAAAATGGCTTAACAAACAGTGCAAACCTTCAAGGCGGGCCTTAAGAAGCAGTCAGGGTGACCCTGGAGACTAGAATCTCACAACTTCTTCTGGGCAGAGACTTCCAAAGTCACAGAACCCCCCGAGAGAAACAAAGTCTCTTCATTTCTGCCCTAAAAGGGCAGCCCCTAATTTTAAAACAGTCCCACTCCCCCCTCCACCCACACCCCTATCCCCACCCCTACCCCCTGCCCCAGCCTTGGAATCATCCACAAAAGGAAACATCCTTTGCACATCCACCTTGTCACGGCCATTCAGTGTCTTTTATAGTTCAATCAAGTCACCCTCACTCTTCTAAACTCCAGTGGGAACAAGACCAGCCTGTCCAACTTGTCTTGGCAACCCACCCACTTCAGATAGCAATGTAGTAAATCTCTTCTGAACCGCCTCCAGCATATTGACATCCTTCCATATTATAAGATCAAAACTGTACATGGTATTCAAAATGTGGTCTCACCAAAGCTCTGTATAAAAGAAGCATATCATTCTTACTTTTACTTTCAATTCCTCTTGTAATAACGGATAGCATTCCATTTGCCTTCTTGATTGCATTCTGCACCTGCATACTAACGTTTTGTGACTCACGCACAGGAATACCTAAATCCATTGCACTTCGGAATTCTGTCACCATTCTTTGTTTAAGTAATACTCTGCTTTTTTATTCTTCCTGCCATAGTGAACAACTTCCCATTTTCAAATATTATACTGCAAAGGAATTGCTAAACCCTTGGACTGAAATCAGGAGGAAATCTATTCATGATTTTCACTGCCCTGGCATTAACTGGACATGCAGTCACCCAAAGAGCAACAACAACCCTCAAAAAATTATCAACTCTTGGAAAAGAGGTCCAAGTAAAAATGCTGAGTCATTCAAAAACTAATTGGGAGTTGGGATTGTAGACTCTTTCTGCCTCATGAGCGAATCACCTTCTTCATCAATGCAATTACATATCATTGTCTCTGAGTTTGATTGGTTTTCTAATGCACTTTCTTCTGAGATGCAACCCTGGGGTGCCAGAATTAGTTAATTTTAGGAGCTTTCCCCTCAACTCTGCAGGCCAGGAAGAGCTAATAGTGGAGGTCCCCAGTAGACTGATATTGGCATCTATGCCAGAATCTGTGGCCTGTACATGTTAGGCCCTGGCTCATCACAATGGGAGATCGAAGGGATCTTCATATCCAAAAAATACAACCTGCAGTATCAAACGCTTGAGACTTGAATTCCAGATCCCAGAATGTGGTACCTTTTAATGTTTGGCTTCCAAAGACAGGAAATGCTAGCATTTAACCAGCAAGGGATGAAAACATTTAAATGATTTGCATTTTCAATTCCAAAAAAAGCCACTGCATGCACATTCAAACATGTTTTATGAAACCATTGCACAATTAAGGGTCAATTCACATACATAGTTATGAGACCATTGTGTGTTTAGAGGTACAATTGCACTTTTTTTTAAGCTTTATTATTCGACTATACAATTAATGGAGTCACTGTGAGTGCACGGTACCAATGAGATGCATTCACCACCACATCAGGCTGCTTACAGTTAATGTCGGAGACAGTCAGTGAGGACTCCTGCATCCCAGCGGCCATGTTGGTTGAGGTTAGTTGTTTCCATGGCTATTGAGTGAGCTTCTGTGTTGACAGGTCAGGCTGGATTTAGTTGGTTTCTGAAAACGCACCCCATGCTGCCTGATACTTCTCAGCGTCCAGGTACTGTGCAAGCATCATGTGATGCAATTGACAGATGCTCTGTGCAGGTTTCAGCCACATGTTTGCTGTGGGTGTTCATAGAATTTACAGTGCAGAAAGAGGCCATTCGGCCCATCGAATCTGCGTCGACCCTTACAAAGAGCACCCGACTCAAGCCAACATATCTACCTTATCCCCGTTACTCCCACTTAACCTTTTTGGACACTAAGGGCAATTTATCATGGCCAATTTACCTAACCCGCATATCCTTGGACTGTGGGAGGAAACCGGAGCACCCGGAGGAAACCCATGCAGATACGGGGAGAACGTGCAGACTCCACACAGTGACCCAGCCGGGACTCGAACCTGGGACCCTGGAGCTGTGAAGCAACTGTGCAAACCACTATGTTACCGTGCTGCCTGCTATATTCCATCACAGAAGGGGGAATACACCTTGTTGCAGTTTGTGATGAGAGCAGGGAGGTGAGAACCCTCTCCCTCCAGTGGGCAATGCTGAGCAAACACGGGACCAGGCTTCACATCCAGCCTTTCTGGACACCGGTTTGGGAGATCACCAGAAACAAGACTAAAGATTAAAATTCGACAAAATTCCAAGGTGCAGTTTGGTTTTCTCTCCAACCAAAATGGAAAACACTTCTTAGTCTCCCAAATTTGGCAAACTGTGTTCTGTGCTCTTGTTACCACATCATCATGCCAATGATGTGAAACATTTGTACATTCACAACCATTTGAGCCAATGAAGTGGGTTTGCGTTTTGAACACGCCAATGGGATTCAGCCGCCCAAACTTGAAACAAATTCAAAAATAATTTGCTGCAGGTTTATTTGCTTAGGTGTGAATTGTGTACCAGGAGATTGTTGCTAGCTTATTGGTTTGTTACCTGTGCCGTATCACTCTCTGATTCTGCTGTGGGTTTGAGAAGGGCGCTATTTGTTCTCAGATACTACTTATTTTAGTAGATATGAATTTTCGTTGGTTCTGCTATTTTAGGAGCCAAGCCAAGTATTAAAAGCTCACACAACGGGACCACAGGCAATCCAAGAGAACAATGGATACTATCGCTCATGGGTGCTGGAGAGAGCTGATGCTGAGCTACTCAAGGATGGGAAGAATCATCACAGCATGGTAGCACAGTGGCCAGCACTGCTACTTCACAGCGCCAGGGACCTGGGTTCAATTCTGGCCTTGGGTGAGTGTCTGTGGGGAGGTTGCACTTTCTCCCTGTGTCTGTGTGGGATTCCTGCATATGCTCCGGTTTCCTCCCACAATGCAAAGATGTGCAGATTAGGTGGATCTGTCATGGTAAAATCAACCCTCAGTGTCCAGGAATGTGCAGGTTAGGTGGGGTTATGGGGATAGGGTGGCGCAGTGAGTCTAGGTCGGATGCTCTTTCAGAGGGTCAGTGCAGAATCGATGGGCCAAATGACCTCCTTCTGCTCGGTAGGGTGTCTATGTGATATTGAGTCACATTCTGTAACCCACAACCCCAAGAAATAGCAGATTGCTGGGACCGCCCTTCAGAGAACCTACTTGGCACAGATAGAAAGGGTGAATCCTGCATTAAAAAATTGTTGGAGCAGACACAATACTGAGTTAGGCAGCATTCAAGTGCAAATGTTATTACACATCTCTTTGAAATATATTGGCGGCACCAGCAGCCTGGGATTGTTCAGCAATAGACACGTATTCCTGGCAGAGAAAGAAGGGTAATGACAGAAGCTTGAGGGCAACATGGAGATTGAAATGTTGTGCTCATGAACTGCTCTGTTTACAAAAGGAGCAGAAAATTAAAGGTATGGCATCCAATTTGTGCTTTGCTTGCATTTTGCCCCAGGACTACATGAGGGAGGGGGGAGTAAGGTCTTGCATTGGATTTTACCTAGTTGGTGAAATGGTCTTGCTGTCCTGGAAATTCCAGTGTGCCATGTCACTGGCGCAAGCAACATAATTGCTGAGCACCTATATTGCCTGGAATACAGCACTCTTCTCAAGTTTCTCAGCCACTTGTGCTCTTTGTAAGGGTCCTTCCTGTTTGTTCTTGATTATTCCCTTATTTCTCCTTTCGTTTCTTTTTGCCATTACATTTTGATCCATGGATGATCAATGAACCTGTGACTTCAAGACAAGCAGCCTGTACCTTTAATTCAAACAGAAGAATCCGGAAATCTGTGCTTGTTAAAAATGGTGAATGCAGACATGCCAGCATCAATGAAGATTCTGTTTGATTGATTGGCTGGTGGCTAATGAATTGGCCCAGAAGACTGTACTCTCTCCGGTAACAGGTGATGATCAGATCGGATCACACTGGAGTGTTTTTCAGAGCCTCAAGGGTTGAGTTTGGTTTCAGTTTGACTCCTGGCAGCCCTGAGGAAAGTCTTCTATCCTCTCCTCTCCAGTTTTCTCCAGAAATGCTGTGTTCTGAACTGGCAGGGAGCCTGGATGAATCTATGTACAGGTAGAGTCCAGAATGACCAACTCTCTCTCCTGAAAGGCAAAAACAGAACTGGCAAACTCTCTCTACAGAACGTTAGAGGCCTGAATGCAAACTTCGAACTGAAAGCAAAGTTGAACAGCAATACTAGAAGGCCTGCTGCCTGTGATTACTATATTTTCGAAATCAGAGAGACTCTGAATGAATGAATCTACGAAGAATACCATTACAGGCTATAAACTAGATACCTTAACCAGCAAACTGGCTGTGAAGGAAGTGTTCTAAAGAAGCACCATCTGAAGCAAAGACTCTTATCTTTTCACCTTCATCCTTGTTATTTTTCATGCCCCCTCCCTCCTTCCCTATGATTGTTTGCCTTGTGTGTGGGGTAGAATGTTGGGGCAGTTAAAGAGGGAGCCAGGGGTTAGGTGATCGTTAACCAGTTTTATTGAATGCATTTTTAAATGATAATTCCTGTTATAAATAAACAGTAATTGTGTTTAAACCTACAAACCTGATGACTGTAATTATTGGGAAGCAAAGGGCCAAAGACTTTGGGTATTTTTATAAGAAATATTGGTTAATTGACTTGTGTAGTGATTCTGGGGCACGTGGAGCTGGATTTGACCATGCACCAGTCCAGGGTGGCCTAACAACTTTCAAAGCTGCCCTGTCACTTTTGAGAATTTGTATACTTTCTTTCCATTTCTACCTGTTTTTGTCTCAAAGTTTCTTTGGGTTGAATCTTTTGTTTGCTACTTTCAATTGAAGTTTTCCTCTTGCATTCATCAAGATAGTTTGAAGGATATGGGAAACAGCAGGCTGTGAATAGAATGAACATTTCCACTGGGAATTCCTGTTTCCCGAAGGGAAGTGCAGGATGAAGAGAAATTCTTACAGCCCAGAACAGAGGCAGGTGTGACTGAATTGGGGCGGTTGGTTCTTCCGCCTAGCTTCTCAGGGCAGAATCTGCATAGCACATGTTCTGCTTCTGGTCTTACTGAGGTTATAAACCAGATTTGCATTGTAGAATAAGGTGGCCATCTGTTTCCAACGAGATCAGTTGGCTTAACTGAGGCCCCCATTCACAACACCAGGGAGAGGAACAGAGGTGAGGCAAAGCTTCTGGTTTGGCACCCTTATCTCGAATGAACTCCAGCCCCACTTCCGTCTGAAAATCGGAATGAAAAGCCCACCCCCATCTCCGATGAAAGGACTACAATAAAGCCAGCGGAAGCCAAGTTAGTGTAAGAGAGTAAATTGCTCATTAAAGTGATTGTTACCCATGCTAGGATTAGCAAAACCAAACATACCACCAGGAAACTTACACAGGCCAATGAAACCAACCATAGTGGACAATTGAGGATCATCTTCAACATTTTCCTGGAGACAACAAAAACAAAACAAAAAACATTACAATGTCAGTAAGAGACAGCGATGTGGTAGCAAGATCTGCCAGGTGTCAGAGTAATTCTGAATAAAAGGTTGTGGAGCAGGAGGAGTAAGCTGATGGATAGATAAATGCCAAATTTGTATGTAGCAATTGAATACAATTATTTCCCAGTAATTGCAATTAAGCCTATAAATTAAAAGCTACGTTGTTCAGCAACGCCCCGCCCCCCTCCCCCACTGCCTTCTCAACCCCCCCTGCCCCCGGAGCTGGGAGCAGACATAAGACAGAAAAGCTGAGTTGAAGTTTTAAGAGAAAAACATAAATGAAAGGTTGAGACACATTTCTGGAGGTTCCATCATGCTGAAGATGTCTATAAAGTCAGTAAAGATGGTGGAGGTACTCAAGCTGCTGGGCTCAGGACCGTGAAATGAAGCAAAACATTTTTTTCATTTTTTGCAATTAAGGGGCAATTTAGCGTGGCCAATCCACCTAGCGTGCACATTTTTCGGTTGCGGGGTCCTAGAGCACTGGAGAATTGCTAATGTTGTCCATTTGTTTAAGAAGGGTAGCAGGGATAATCCAGGGAATTATAGACCTGTGAGCTTGACGTCAGTGGTCGGCAAACTGTTGGAGAAGATACTGAGGGATAGGATCTATTCACATTTGGAAGAAAATAGACTTATCAGTGATAGGCAGCATGGTTTTGTGCAGGGAAGGTCATATCTTACAAACCTAATAGAATTCTTTGAGGAAGTGACAAAGTTAATTGATGAGGGAAGGGCTGTAGATGTCATATACATGGACTTCAGTAAGGTATTTGATAAAGTTTCCCATGGCAGGTTGATGGAAAAAATGAAGTCGTATGGGGTTCAGGGTGTACTAGATACATGGATAAAGAACTGGCTTGGCAACATGAGACAGAGGGTAGTGGTGGAAGGGAGTGTCTCAAAATGGAGAAAGGTGACTAGTGGTGTTCCACAGGGATCCGTGCTCAGACCACTGTTGTTTGTGATATACATAAATGATCTGGACGAAGGTGTAGGTGGTCTGATTAGCAAGTTTGCAGATGATACTAAGATTGGTGGAGTTGCAGATAGCGAGGAGGACTGTCAGAGAATACAGCAAAATATAGATAGATTGGAGAGTTGGGCAGAGAAATGGCAGATGGAGTTCAATCCAGGCAAATGCGAGGTGATGCATTTTGGAAGATCAAATTCAAGAGCGGACTATACGGTCAATGTAAGAGTCCTGGGGAAAATTGATGTGCAGAGAGATCTGGGAGTTCAGGTCCATTGTACCCTGAAGGTGGCAACGCAGGTCGATAGAGTGGTCAAGAAGGCATACAGCATGCTTGCCTTCATTGGACGGGGTATTCAGTACAAGAGTCGGCAGGTAATGTCACAGTTGTACAGGACTTTGGTTAGGCCACGTTTGGAATACTGCGTACAGTTCTGGTCGCCACATTACCAGAAGGATGTGGATGCTTTAGAGAGGGTGCAGAGGAGGTTCACCAGGATGTTGCCTGGTATGGAGGGTGCTATCTATAAGAAAGGCTGAGTAGATTAGGATTGTTTTTGTTGGAAAGGCAGAGGTTGAGGGGGGACTTGATTGAGGTCTACAAAATTATGAGAGGTGTGGACAGGGTGGATAGCAACAAGCTTTTTCCAAGAGTGGGGGTGTCAATTACAAGTGGTCACGATTTCAAGGTGAGAGGGGGAAAGTTTAAGAGAGATGTGCGTGGAAAGTTTTTTACACAGAGGGTGGTGGGTGCCTGGAACACTTTGCCAGCGGAGGTGGTAGAGGCGGGCACGATAGCATCATTTAAGATGCATCTAGACAGATTTATGCACGAGCTGGGAACAGAGGGAAGTAGATCCTTGAAAAATAGGTGACAGGTTTAGATACAGGATCTGGATCAGCGCAGACTGGGAGGGGCGAAGGGCCTGTTCCTGTGCTGTAATTTTCTTTGTTCTTTGTTCTTTTGTTCTAGTTACTGGTCAAGTTAAGAATTCTTTTCACACAGTTTTCTTGTCCTTCTTGAAAACCTCTCAGATGTCCCTTGAGCTGCCTATCCGACTGCGATAGTCCCAGAATGCTGGTACATTAGAGACTCCTGCTATGACTCTGATTGCCTTTCTCTGCAGCCATTACATGGACAGGCTGCCAGCATTGTAATATGGTGAACAGAAATGTAAGGTCCTGTTTCACATCTCTGTTGATATTTCAAGAAGGTGTCCATTTGTGGTGCCTGTAATTATGCACTCGTAGATGGTGATTCAGCCCAGATCTTCTGGACTCCGGATGGTTGGGGACTGGACGTACATCAGAGGACATGCTGTGGAACACTTTGTCAATCCCAATGCAGATATTGCCTGGGAAATTTCAACTTCTGATGGGCAATTCTCTAGTTCCCCGGGACCCTCCGAAAAAGTCCCCAACTCTGAGTTACAGTCGGAGACTTTTGAGGGTTCCGGCCTACTCATTTGGATATCATTCAGGAAACATTAGAGAAACAAAAATGTAAGTCGTGGGTTACTGTACAACTGTCGCCCCCCCCCCCCCCCCCCCCCAACCCCACCAACCGCATCCCCAGGAGTGCATCCGCACCTTCTACAATCCAAGTCCCCTCCCAGCAAACCGATCACCCCTCGACTCCAAACCCTTTGTGGTGTTTGATCGCCCTTTAGGGTGATCTGCTGAGAGGGTCATTAACCTGAGTAACCAGTCAGAGACTTGGGCGGGGGGGGGGGGGGGGGGGGGGGGGGGGGTCACCCTAGCAAGTATGTGTTTCTGTATCAGTTCAATCCTGGAAGCTGACTTGCAGCCATGAGGCTGTTAGCCTCTGCATTCCAGTTATATGGAAATAAACATTGCAGTTCTTATTTACATAGCTGGTAAATGGGAAATATTACTTTGGCAACAAGAATTTAAAAAAAATATTCCCAAGATTGTGAGTATTAAGTCACGTTGAAGTTCATTTCCAGTTGAGAAACAGAAGAGTGTTTGCAGATATACCGCTATTCAAATCCTTTTAAGTGTGTGTGGGACCCAGGCCTACAATTTAATACCCAGCCTCTCATCCCCAGGCGCGCCTGACTCCATGTCATTCACTGAATAGTTTAATTGGCGCAAACACACTACCACCGGAAGCCATTGGTAATATTGTAGCAATTTAATTTTAATTAGACTGGAAGAGCCCCTGGGGAAACTATTGCAACTTATATTACCAAGGTAAGACGGACAGCAGAGCACTGCGACTTTGGAGCCACTCTCCACGATATACTGTGGAATAGTTTAGTCTGCGGGATAAATAATATCCAAAGGAAGTTATAAGCAGATATAAATTTTAAGAAGGTTCTGGAGATAGCATTGGAGATTGCGAGCACTGAAAAGGGTGCACAGGAGCTTCAGAGCGTGCAAGATAGTGTGGGGGAGAGCTGCAGTCAGTCGTGGCGTCAAAACTGAAGATGTAATTTTAATATGGGAAGCAATTGTAGCTTTGAATAGAGCAAGAAGATTTAAAAGAGCCTATCAATTGCCTACGATTGAAATAGAGTGTTACCGATGTGAGATTAAGCACTGCCTTGACGCCTGCTAGTACAAAGAGGATGAATGTTTATTCTGCCATAGGAAAGGTCACTTTAGGCACCAGTGTAAAAGTCAGTCAAATCTACCAAGTAAGAGTGTTAGTAATACATCACAAGTGCATAATATAGAAGAGTCCAGCACTACAGATTTAAATGTTCTCTCGTTGTTCAACGTGAAAGTGGGTAAAGTAGCCCCCATCACTGTGATACTTTTGGTTAATTGTAGGCCCTTAAAGATGGAGGTTGACACGGGAGTGTCTCACGGTGATAGGAGAACAGACACTTCTATATTTACAAGATGGAGTTCAGCCATTAAATTTGAGGGGTACTGCACCAAAACCAACAACTTACACAGGAAGAACGATCAAGATAAGGTGTACTACCACACTAATAATAATACTGTCTGGCCAAGGGCCAAGTCTTTTGGGCCGTGATTGGATTGGCTCACGATAATCAAGTTAAATTGGATGGAAACCTTCCAAGTACTGGAAGAGGGACTGCCTGAGTTAATAAAGCTAGACATGAGCCATGCAGATCAGCAACTTGAATTAGGCGAGGCTTCCTGGGGTGATGTTACATAAACACATAAACGTTTACTTCAGTATATGCGCATACCCTTTGGTGTGTCGCCGGTATGTGCTATTATCCAGCGAACAGTGGAAAGTCTACTGCAAGGTCTGCCACTAGTCATGGTATACCTGTTTTAAAAAAAACTTAATTTATGGGATGTGGGCGTCGCTGGTTAGACCTGCATTTATTGTCCATCCCTAGTTGCCCTTCAGAAGGTGGTGGTGATTGCTTTATTGAGCTGCTGCAGTCCTTCAGGTGTAGGTACACCCACTATGCTGTTAGGGAGTGAGTTCCAGGACTTTGTCCCAGTGACAGCGAAGGAATGGCAATATATTTCCAAGTCAGGATGGTGTGTGACCTGGAGGGGAACCTGCAGATGGTGGGGTTCCCAGGCATCTGCTGCTCTTCTCCTTCTAGATGGTAGTGGTCATGGGTTTGGAAGGTGCTGTCTAATGAAACTTGATGACGTACTGCACCAGTAAATTGGATAATGAGGATGTTCTTAAAAACTGGGATAAATTATTGAGTTACCTTCCAGAGGAAAAATTAACTGACCTGAAAGAACATAGAACATAGAGTGCAGAAGGAGACCATTCAGCCCATCGAGTCTGCACCGACTCACTTAAGCCCCTCACTTCCACCCTATCCCCGTAACCCAATAACCCCTCCTAACCGTTTTCTTTTAGGTCACTAAGGGCAATTTATCATGGCCAATCCACCTAACCTGCACATCTTTGGACTGTGGGAGGAAACCGGGGCACCAGGAGGAAACCCACGCAGACACGTTGAGAATGTGCAGACTCCACACAGACAGTGACCCAGCAGGGAATCGAACCTGGGACCCTGGTGCTATGAAGCCACAGTGCTAATCACCTCTGCTACCGTGCTGCCCAGTTAATAACAACACATGGGCAAGTTTGTGGAAATAAGTTGGGAAGTACTAAAATGGCTATACATGATGTAGATGTGGGAAATGCTGTTATAATTAAAGAACATCCATATAGACATAACCATCTAAAATTGGCACAGGTACAAAAATAAATTGAAAGTATGCTTAACAATGGTATAATTGAAGTGGGTTGCAGCCAATGGAACTTACCCATTGTGATGGTACCGGAACCGGACTGTGGACTATAGAAAGGTTAATGCAGTTACAAGATCAAACTCTTATCCAATCCCATGCTTAGATGACTGCATTGAGAAGTTGGGACAATCAGCTTTTATCTCCAAACCAAATTTACTTGAAGGTTACTGGAAGGGCCAGTAAAAGGGCGAAGGTGATTTCAGCTTTTGTGACTCCAAATGGTATATACCAATTCAAAGTTATGCCATTTTGGGCAAAAATGCCCAAGCCACATTTCGATGGTAAACTAACAAAGTAATTTCAGGATTACCCAATTGTGTGGTATACATAGACGATCTGGTGATTTTTAGTCAGACAAGGAAAGAACATTTGAAGCATCTGTTGGAGTTATTCGATTGACTTCAGGAGGCAGGTTTGGTGGTAAACCTAGCCAAAAATTAATTGGAAAAGCCCAAGTCGCGTTCCTTGGGCATACAATTGGACATGAACAAATGGTCCCACGGGATGTGAAAACAAAAGTTATTGGGGAATTTCCAATACCCTCGACACAAAGTGAAATAATGCTCTTTCTCGGCATGAGCGGGTTGTACCGTAAATTTGTGCCGAATTTTAGCAACATGGTTGCTCCAGTGACGGACTTGCTGAAGAAGCATAGCAAATTTCAGTGGACGGCGGAGTGTCAACAGGCATTTGATGGCCTGAAGGCTGTGTTAACCACTGCTCCTGTGTTAGCCACCCCAAATTACACAAAACCATTCAAGGTGGCTGTCGATGTGAGTGATGTGCACGTAGGTGCTGTGCTCTTGCAAGAAGAACAAATAGAGCGGCCTATTGGATACTTTTGCAAGAAATTGAATGATCACCAGAGGAAGTATTCAACAATTGAAAAGGAGACTTTGAGCTTGGTGCTGGCTTTGGAACACTTTAGCATTTATGTTATCAGCAATTCCCCTGAAACAATTATATTTTCTGATCATAATCCATTGCCTTTTTTGGAGCGATTCAGGAATAAAAATGCCAGACTGTTTCAATGGAGTTTATTGCTACAACCATTTCATTTAAGAATTATACATGTGGCAGGACGTGAAAATGTGATAGCCAATCCTTTGTCACGAATGTGATGAAGAAAAGCAGGTTCGATGGTGGAAGAAGAAGGACTAAAATAGACTATTATTATCAATGTTTGCCTATTTGTTTTTGTTTAAAAAGTGTATATTTATTGTCAATTATTCTTAATGGACAAGTGAAAAGGTGAAAAATGAAACCATCTTTAAAGTTCATGGATTATTTTTTTCTTGGGGGGAGGTGTCATGGGAGTGTCCCTTTGAGAAATATTTTTGTCTTATCTCATGGCTTTAGTGATGTCATTGTGTGGGTGGAGCTGGGCTGTGGCTCTGAATTTTACTTTTGCTTTGGTTTGGAGCTGGTTTATGGCTCTGAGTTTTTACTTTCATTTCCACATTTGGCTGCTGTACTCAGACAGAGAAGTATCTTGGCCTGTCTCTCTATTTTCAATTTTTAAGAGTTATTCCAAGGAAGAAACCCTATGATTATAACTACCTTCTGATTTTGGTAAAAAGGTGTTTTTTGTCTTATGGGTCTTGTTAAATTGGAACAGTTAAAGGGGGAATTTATTAAGGGTTATACGTAGATTCCTGCAGCTGTGTGGGGTATTTATGTTTCTAGCTGATAGAAAATGCTTACTACGTGGGTTTATAAAAATGTTAACTAAATTTGTAGAATAAAGCTTCTTTTTTTATTAAAAGGGCTTAAGGCCTCTGTTGAATAACACCGGAAACGCAGGCTCTTGTGCTCATCGCAAGCAAATCAATAACCAGTTGTAGGTCAGGTGAACTCCATGACATACTTTGGAGTTTTCAAAACCCTGGCTCATAACAATTGTCACAAGTAGGCTTCATTAACACTGCAATGAAGTTACTGTGAATTCACAATTATGTGACTTGTGCATAACTGTATTAATCTCTAATTTCATCATCTGATCAAACATGCATTGCATTGCTTAAAAAGTTCATTTTAAAAGCAAGAAAGTACACTGACTTAAAATGGCTGCCTAACGTCACCTGATGTCAGGTATCACAACTTGACCAGTTTCTGGAAAGCTGTAATGTGAATTACAGTTCAGACATACCACAACATCCTTCCATAAAAACATTGTGGAAACACATAATTGTGAAACTGTGAACGTGTAAAGCATTTTCCTGGTTCACATTCCAACAGCCCTGTTGGCCTTGCCTCAACAGCTGTCATAACGTCTCATTAATTTCTGCCACTTTTGATAGGAACTTGCTTACTTGGTTGACCATCCCAAGGAATCTTTGTAATTCTGTGATATTTTAGTCTGTGAGCAACCACACACATACACAAGCATGCAAAGTGTACAAGTTATACAGTAGGTACTTACCTTTTTAGCCAAGTTAAAGTTCAGCACTAATAAATGAAACAATTGGGAGCTCACTGTGTATGGGCCCTTTGCTGGTATCTGTTGCTGTGGCTGACATTTCTCCATGGTGGTCTTGAGATTTCAGAATCTGAAGCCCATGCAAAACTGGAGACAATTTATTTTAAAAAGTTTTATCTATCTTTTCCAGTAGTTGATTGTTTTTGAACGTGGTGATCTTTTTGTTGAATAATTCTCTATCTCTGAGCAGAATTTATAACCGGAACAGAGATTGGGTCTTAATTTGGGAGAGGAGAGAACGGAATGTGTTACTGCTTCATTGGCACATTTCTGGATTACAGTTTCAGCAACTTGTGTGCTGTATTCAAAAGAGATTTCAAAAATGGTTATTCCAGTCACAAGACCCCTTCCCCATAATGGTCCCAGAAGATATTTTCCCAGTTGACATCTGAACTGACCATGGCCATTGTTCAAAGGCCTATAATGCCCCAGCCATCAGCCTCCAAAAGATTAATTATCCATCTTGGTGAGATAAGAAAGACATATTTCCATGTGGCTAATGTCCTAGTTTAGCTTCTGTCTCTGCTTGAAACGGAACCTTATAGAAATGCAAATATGAGGTCCAGTGCAGTTTCCAGTATATCCTTTTGAAATAGTTCTTTAAACATTGGCAGGTCTGAAATTTTATAGAAGGATGTTGTGGCATGTCTGAACTGTAATTCACATTGCAGCTTTCCAGAAACTGGTCAAGTTGTGATACCTGAAATCAGGTGACTTGGGGCAGCCATCTTAAGTCAGTGTCTTTTCTTGTTTTCAAAATGAACTTTTTAAGCAATACAATGTATGTTTGATCAGATGATGAAATTAGAGATTAATACCATTCATGCACAAGCCACATAATCGTGAAAAAATTCCTGATTATACCATATTTGGGGCACTGTCAGTAGTTTTGGCATTAATTCTTAGGAAGGATGTGTTGGCCTTGGACGGAGAACCAAAATGATATCTGGATTAAATTACAGGTTAGATTACATGGAGATATTACACAAACTAGGATTATATTCCCTGGAATTGAAGGGATGATTTGATTAAATTTTTGATTATATTAAGGGGAACTAATTGGGTAGATATAGGGAAACAATTTTTACTGGTTGGGACTGGTCCAGGACTGGTGAAAATAGTTTTTACAAATAGTGGAGGACGCTTCAGGGATTAATAAGAAACGTTGCTTCAGAAAAGAATGGTAGAAGTTTGCAATTCCTTTATGCAGACAACATTGGTTCCTAATCAATTGTTAATTTTAAATCTGGGATCGATAGATTTTTGTTTATCATAGGTAGGAAGGGATATGGGGCAAAGACGGGTTTTTGGTATTAGGTCACGTCCCACTGGATGGTGGGACAGAGTCAAGGTGCTAAATGGCCTGCTGCTGCCCATATATTCCGGTTAGTGATCAGGATGGGAGAGAGTTGGGATTTTACTGGAGACAGGGGCATCATAGGTGGAGTTAAACGTGCGTGATTGAACAGATCAATAACATCCGGAATAATGTCCATACTGTCATAACTGGTTGAAAATAATAAGCACACCGATCACTGGGTATTGTCAATATACTTTTTGCTCATTGAAAAGCGAGTAACATCCACAAATCCCCACACTAATGTTCCCAACTACAGCACTGGACACTGCTAAATAACCTATGGTCGGTTTGAAGCATAGTGGGTCTGCTGTACGGTAAGTGCTGGGGTCTTTGGAGCTGTGGCGTATAGTTGGGTGTAGATTTTGACTTTGTACAAAAGTGGAAGTCGAGTGTTAGCGAATCGGGCAGCCCCTCCCCCCCCCCCCCCCCTCTCGAAAAGGAGAATAAGACTGGAAAGGTGTTCACACTGTCAAAGTCAAAATCCGCCCCATTTCTGATCCCGGCACAGTCTGTAAATCGGAGGTGCACACCCTAGATCCAGCAGCAGCTAAAATAGCGACACTAGTTTAAAACGCGGGATTCTAGAACAGTTTGTCAGAACTAGCAAACTCATTCCTTTACAATTTACTCCGCTTTCTCTCTCTCTCTCAGATGAGATCTCCGGCATTTTCTGATCTTGTATCCCCTTGGATTGGAACGTGAACATTTTCTGTTCAGAGGCTGCATTCACAGGTCTGGGCTATGATGGAGAGCAATCGCCAAACACCTTTCCTGACTTCAGGAAGTTGGGAGGTCAGGTCAATGAGAGTTTGTAAAGTTGATACACACACAAAACAAAACAGTTATGTGTTTTTAAAAATATATATATAAATAAAACACACAATGGGCACAAACTCTCAAGCACTCAAACCCTGAGCAAGAAACAAGGTAACGAATGAAGGGGGTTTACTTTTCCTTCCTTGGGCTCCTCCTGCTGGAACTCCCAGTGGCAGAAAACAGTTGTCTCCCTCCCTCTCTCCCTCCCTCTGCCTCTCTCTCTCCCGACTGACTGCCTGACTGCTGCTGCTTTCGGTGCCAGGTCCCCCGTCTAGGACACAGCCGAGAGAGAGAGGGAGAGGGAAAAAAAGTGGACAACGTCTTCCAACTCTGGGAGTTTGTGCAAGCAATTTGCAGGAGCGAGAGAACGGAGGAGCGACCCCGGAGCAAGGTTACTGGGAGCCCCGGGGAACTGAGGGCAGGAGAATAACCCGTCAGAACAACAAGGAAATCAGTCATAACGGGATTGGAGTTGGAAACTTTGACTTCTGAGAACACAAAAAGAACAATTTCAAGAATGAAGAAGTGGAAATATGCCCGAGTGGAAGGCATGGCGTTTTGAAAAGCACAGCCGCCCCCTGATATACTTGATGGATTTTTTTTGGGGGGGAACCTCTTTTCCTTGGGATTTCAGTTTGAAGGATGCTCCCATAGCCGGAGTCTCCTCTCGCTCGGTCCACTCTGCTGGGGTGACAAAGGGGCTGAACCCGGCACGTCCCGGGTTGGATTGATGAATGGGCTTGAAGGCTGATTTCCACCTCCTCCCCTCTCTGCTCTCGGAAAGATGCTGAGCCGGGCTGTCTGCACAATGGATCCGAGTTTAGGCTGCTGCTTCTGGGTTGCTCTGGTAGCCGTGGCTGCTCTGAGCCGAGGCCAGGAGCTCAGTCCTAGCGGCAGGAATGTGTGCAGGACACAGGGGTAAGGAGTTGGGAACGGGAGGCGTGAGGGGAGGGGGAGGAGGAGGGAGGTGGGGTATCCTGAAACCCTCCAAGTGCTCCCGCTGGGGGCTGATATAAAGGGACATTCTCCATAAAAATGTCACCTGGCCAGCTGCAACCTGTCAGGCACGTCCTGGTTACAATGTTTGGATGGTTATCAAGTTTGCCTGCTCCCCCCCACCCAACCCCCACAATATCAGGAATCACGAGAAACATCTGCCTCCTTGAACCTTCTAAACCCACATCTGGAGATGAAGTTTCAAACGGAAGTTACTGTCCCGAATATTTGTTCTACATTTTCATCCTTCGCCAGCCGACGCGGTCAAACTGTGTAAAATGTTAGCAGAGTCAGAGAGGGGAATGGGAGTAGGAGTCTGCTCTGTCCGGGTCTGAAGTACCACCCCCACCCCACCCCTACCCCTCCACCCCAACAAAAAAAGAAAGCAATTATTATTGCAATAGCTGGAAACCACTGGGACTGGGGTGTGGTCTGTAGACTGGCATTTCACTGATATGGGAGAACAGTTTTAATGTTCTGTTTAATTCGCAATGGGAGCTTTCTTGAGCCGGGACACGATTGGCTTTAGCAGAAAAAAAACCCAAAGATGACTTCTTCTACTACACATGTATTGTTTATAGATACAATAATGACCATGCTTTCTCTCTCACTTTCTCCCCTCCAAAAGCTCTCCTGAAGTTGGGTGTTGTCCTGGGTGGAATCAGCAAGGCAATGAATGTCCAGTAGGTCAGTAATCATCCTCAGCTCTGCTCCGCTTGTTCAGAATTTCATGTGACCTCCGCCAGCCTGATCTCCCTCCTCCGTCTCTCTCTCTTTCCAGCTCTCTGTCAGGGAAACTTCAGCTGCAAGGCAAATGAAATCTGTGTCAGACCCAACGAATGCCGCTGTCGGCATGGATACTTCGGAGCCAACTGTGAGACCAGTGAGTACAAGCTTACTGTGAACAAAAATGATACCATCCTAGAATCACACAGCGAGTTACTCGGATTTCCCCTGCTCAATTAGCACCCTGTACAGTTGCACATTTCATTTCATTACCGTGCTGAAGAAATTGTAATTTTGTACAGGTACACAGATAGCCCGAAATCACCTGACTTTGTACAACATCCTGACCGTTCTGAATCAACGAAAAAAACCCGGTGTAGTTTTGTGTGTAGCTCAGAGATCCATGGTAGGGTGCGCTTTCAGAGGGTCAGTGTGGACCCGATGGGCCGAATGGTCTCTTTCTGCACTGTTGGGATTCTCTGCTTCCATGTGAGTTTAATGCCCATTTGATTGATGTGCTCTAGGTACAATTATCATTATCTAGCTTGCCTCTTTCTATTTAATTACCTAAATGGCTGTTTTAACAATATAAGCGTACCATTTTGCGGGCTGCACTCTGAAATATTAATGACAGTCTGGAGTATTACAATCCATTTACTGGAATGCGGGGGATATATATATATATTAACCCTCATTCTGTGTTTTAATGTCCGACATTCAGAAGGTGAGGTGAATGAGCAGATTCCAGTCACCTCTGACACTGATCTCCATGAACCCGAGGAGACACCTGATACTGCGCCCTGTTTGTGGGGAGCCGGTGCGCCTCCAGTGGCTGAAGTCAGGAGCACACCCTGCGAGCTATTTCCCAGACAGGTGTGGTTCAAACTCCCATGTGTGCATCACCACCGCAAGGGGAAGGTATCAGACAGTACAATGCAGCACAGCCCAAGAGCTCAGAGTACCAGGATGCTGATTCCACAGCAGTGCAACTTCAGGTTCCAACATGTTTTCTCAGAAAATATACCTTGCATTTCCATTAGGGGCTGGTTTAGCACACTGGGCTAAATAGCTGGCTTTTAAAGCAGACCAAGGCAGACCAGCAGCACAGTTCAATTCCCGTACTAGACTCTCCGAACAGGTGCTGGAATGCAGCGACCAGGGGCTTTTCACAGTAACTGTGACAATAAGTGATTTTCATTTCATTTTCATTAACCCCGCAGCTTCCATTTGTATGTACCCAGTGTGTTTTGAGTCGCTACCATCTCACCCACAGCTAACCCATTCTCCGCAATGGCCTAGCTTCTCCCAGCTGTATGTGTGTGTACATCTAGCTTTCTCACCAATGCCAATCTGGTGTCCACAAGGTGAAGTTCAGCATAGAAAGCAGTTTAAGGGCAGCACGGTAGCATTGTGGATAGCACAATGGCTTCACAGCTCCAGGGTCCCAGGTTCGATTCCGGCTTGGGTCACTGTCTGTGCGGAGTCTGCGCATCCTCCCCGTGTGTGTGTGGGTTTCCTCCGGGTGCTCCGGTTTCCTCCCACAGTCCAAAGATGTGCAGGTTAGGCGGATTGGCCATTAAAAATTGCCCTTAGTGTCCAAAATTGCCCTTAGTGTTGGGTGGGGTTACTGGGTTATTGGGATAGGGTGGAGGTGTTGACCTTGGGTAGGGTGCTCTATCCAAGAGCCGGTGCAGACTCGATGGGCCAAATGGCCTCCTTCTGCACTGTAAATTCTATGAAATTCTATGAACTCCACTCCATTCGCACCGCACCAAGTTCAGCTTCTGCACTCGATTCACCTTGCAATATGAATGTCTGGTGGGAGGGGCACAGTTTTGATTGCAGAGGCAGGCATCTGTACACTTACACACCTGTAATTTTGTGCAGTTACACAGAGAGTTAGCCTTGCCCCACTGAATAAACAGTAATTTTGTATTGTGACACAGTGGGTGATCCTCGCCTGCTGAATAAAGCTAGCAATTTACTATTATGTTCACACAGCAGCCAGGATGGAGGATGCAGTCAATAGCTTTCAGGAGGACTTATATCTATTATGGGATTGGGTAGATAGTTTGTAAATAATATTTAATAACTATAAAAATAGGGTACTGCATACTGGAAATGAAAAACAATAATTGTCGAATGAAGGGCTTGGGTTGGGGAAGAATGGAAAACATAAGGGTGGATTCTCCATTTCTGAGACTAAGGGTTGACATGACAGAAAGATCGGCACCACACTTGCACTGATTCTACTACCGTTGAGGGGCTAGAACTGGTGCCATCTGGAACACACTCAAATCCACTGAAAAATTTTGCAGGAGATGCTGGCTCCTACATCGACACTTGGGAGGCTGACAAGCTGCAGCCGCACATACACATTGGGGCGGGATTCTCCCTTCTGTTGACGGCGTCGTAAAAACTGGAGAGTTTAACGACGGCGTCATCGGACCGCTATGTGTAGCGATCCTCTGCCCTACAGGAGGCCAGCACGGTACTGGAGCGGCCCACGCTGCTCTAGCTGCCGATATTCCAGCACCTGTGGCAGCTGCTGGGGGAGAAGTCAGGAGCACACCTTGCGAGCTGTTTCCCAGACAGGTGTGGTTCAAAATCCCATGTGTGCATCACCACCGCAAGTGGAAGGTATCAGACAGTACAATGCAGCACAGCCCAAGAGCTCAGAGTACCAGGATGCTGATTCCACAGCAGTGCCGCAGGTCTGCGCATGCGTACTGCGGCCATTGCGAATGCACGCATGCACACTGCGACTGGCGCGAATGCGCTCATGCACGCTAGCTTCCTTCTCCGCGCCGTCCCCGACGCAACATGGCATAGGGCTACAGGGACTGGCACAGAGTAAAAGAGATCCCCACCAAGAGAGGCCGGCCTGCCGATCGGTAGGCCCTGATTGCGGACCAGGCCACGGTGGAGGCCCGCCCGGGGTCGGACCACCCTCCCCCCCACCAGGCTGCCCCCCATAGGATGGATGGCAAGGTCCCACTGGATAAGACCAGATGTGAATGCCGCCCGTGGGACTCGGGCTTTTTTGGCGGCTACTCGGCCC
This sequence comes from Scyliorhinus canicula, assembly GCF_902713615.1. Classification (NCBI taxonomy): domain Eukaryota; kingdom Metazoa; phylum Chordata; class Chondrichthyes; order Carcharhiniformes; family Scyliorhinidae; genus Scyliorhinus; species Scyliorhinus canicula. Next base: position 32,897,489 of record NC_052146.1, on the reverse strand, counting down.
ATCCCGGGCGGAGAATCGCCGGGGGGCCACGACCGGCGCTGTGCCAACCACGCCGGTGCCAATGCCGCCGATTATCCGGTCACTGGAGAATCGGTGGACCGGCGTCAGGGTGGCTTCACGCAAATCGCGCCCGGCCCGACGATTCCCTGCACACACGTATCCCAACCAAAAAGGTGCCACTGGGTGTGCTGGAGCTGCTCATGCAGCTGATGGGTTGTCTGAGGCCACCCAGGTGGGTGCCCTGGGGGACACCTATATGACCCATGGCACCAGGTTCAAAGTGGGCTGTTAGCGGAGTGCGCGGCTGCATGGCTGCTTTGCTGGATACGGCAAAGGTGCTCCGTGTCTGTCCACCCTGACCCCACAGCCCACCTCCTGGCCACCCGTCACTACTCCCCACAGCCCTGGAAGTAGGCCCTGCCCAGTGGCACAACTGTCAGCAAACTATGGTCATGTTGGACACTTTCTGTACCTCCTCTCTCTCCCCCAGCAGCTGCCACAGTGGTTTCACAATTTTTAAAAGTACAAGTGAACCACAGCGTCGGGAACTCGGCCCATCAGAGGCAGAAAATTGCGGATGCCCTGGAGAGTGCCTGCTGAGTGAAATGCATTAACGCCGTTTTCGAGGTGGCGGAGAATCATGATTTGGCATCAAATCGACACCTGCCGCAATTTTGGCGTCAGAACTGATTCCTCGCCAGATCCCCTTTCCCAATTTTGGCGCAGACCATCAGTAAATCCCGCCCATACATTTAAAAAAGTTTGAACAAGAGAAGGGCAAAGTGACCTCGGAGTCACAGGAGATTCAGTACTTTCAACATGGTGATAATGTGGAGATGCAATTCTAAAAGCAAATAGAATGTTGGGATGCATTGCCAGAGTAGTGGAGTGGGAGTTAACAATGGAATACAATGGAATTATACAATCAATGCAGTGTTTATTATGATATCAAAATTGTACACCGTATTCCAAGTGCGACCCTCACTATAAAACCTCAGTACAATTCAGCACATGCTGTGGGCCATCATAACCTTAAAATGAGAGCTAGGCTATTCGGGGACAGAACCAAGAAGCATTTTATCACACAAAAGGTTGTAGAAATCTTGAACTCACTTGCCAAAAACCTGTGAATGTTTAGATAATTGCAGCATTCAAGACTGAGATTGACAAGATTATTATTAGGTGAGAACTCTAATGCATCGAAGGGGAAGCGGTGGTGTGGTGGTATTGACGCTGGACTTGTAATCCAGAGACCCAGGGTAATGCTTTGGGGATCTGGGTTCAAATCCCACCACGACAGGTGGTGGAATTTAAACTCAAAAAAACACCTGGAATTAAAAGTCTAATGATGACCATATTGTCGTAAAAACCTAATTTGTTCACGAAGGGGACGGAAACCTGCTACCCTTACCCTGTCTGGCCAACATATGACTCCAGGCACCGAAACATGGTTGACTCTGAAATGGCCGAGCTGGCAACTCATCAGCATCCAACCGCTATGAAGATAACACAAAGGAATTAAACAAGATGGATCACCCGACATCGACCTCGGCCCCAGACTGCAAACCCAGCCAGTTGACCCTGCAAAGACCTACTCAACATCTCTGGGCTTATGCCAAAACTGGGAGCTGTGTCAGACTGCTCAAGCAACAGCCTGACATAGTCAAATTCATGGGATCATACCTGACCGGCAATGTCTCAGATACCACCATCACCATTCCTGGATATGTCCTATCTCACTGGCACAACAGAACCAGTAGAGGTGGCGGCACAGTTGGGAGGGAGTTGCCCAGGGAGTCCCAACACTGACGCTGGACCCTATGAAGTTTCATGGTACCAGGTCAAACACGGTACCACGTACCGTGTCCCCATCAGCTCATGAATCAATAGTCTTCCATGTTCCACAACCCTTGGAGGATACACTATGGGTGGCGAGGGTGCAGAATGTGGGACTTCAATGTCCATCACCAAGAATGGCTTCGTAGTGCCACCACAGGTCGAGCTGGCCAGGCTCCAAAGGGCATAGCTGCCAGACTGGGACTATGGCAGGCGGTGAGGAACTAACAAGAGAGAAAAATATACTTGACCTCATCCTCACCAATCTGCCTTCTGCAGCCGGATATCTGTCCATGACAGTATTAGTAGGAGTGACCACCGCACAGTCCTTGTGGAGAAGAGGATACCTTCCATCATGCTGTGTAACATTTCAAACAGATTGAGCAACTCAAGACTGGGCATCCATGTAGTGCTGTGGGCCATCAGCAACACCAGAATTGTACTCACCCACAATCTGCAACCTCATGGCCTCTCATATCACCCACTCTACCGTTACCATGAAGCCAGAAGATAAACCCCAGTTAATGAAGAGTGCAGGAGGGAATGTCAGGAGCAGCACAAGGCATACTGAAAAAAGTGGTGGCAAAATGATGCAGCTACAACATAGGACTACTTGTATGCCAAATTGCATAAACAGCACGTTATAGACAGAGCTAAGTGATTCCACAATGGAACAGATCTAAGCTCTGCAGTCCTGCCACATCCTGTCATGAATGACGGTGGACAGTTAAACACTTAACTGGAGGAGATGATCCTCCAAATATAACCATCTTTAATGATGGAGGAGCCCAGCACATCAGTGCAAAAGATAAGGCTGAAACGTTTGCACCAATCTTCAGCCAGAAGTGACGAGTGGATGATCGATCTCGACTTCTCCAGAGGTCCCCAGCATCACAGATATCAGTCTTCTGCCAATTTGATTCACACCACTTGATGTCCAGAAATGGCTGATGGCACTGAACACTGCAAGGGCTATGGGCCCTGCCAATATTTCTGCATTAGTTCTGAAGACTTGTGCTTCAGAACTTGCTGCCCCCCCTAGCCAAACTGTTCCAGTATATCCACAACACTGGTATCTACCCAGCAATGTGGAAAATTGCCCTGTAAGTCCTGTACACAAGAAACAGGACAAATGCACTCTGGCTAATTACCGCCCCATCTACTCTCCATCGTCAGCAAAGTAAAGGAAGGGATCATCAAGAGTACTGCCTAGAGACACTTACTCAGCAATAACCTGCTCACGGCTGCTCAGTTTTGGGTTCTGCCAGGGTCACTCAGCTCCTGACCTCATTCCAACCTTGGCTCAAACATGGACAAAAGAGGTGAGGAGAGAGTGACTGCCTTTGACATCAAAGCAGCATTTGACCGAGTGTGGCATCAAGATGCCCCAGCTAAACTGGAGTCAATGGGAATTGGGGGAATATCTGGCACAAATTACCACTCCTGAATCCCCCACTATCAACATCCTGGGGGTTACCACTGATCACAAACTGAACTGGACTAGCCACATTATTGCTGTGGCTACAAGAGCAGGTCAAAAGCTCGGAATGCTGCAGTGAGTAACTCACCTCCTGACATCCCAAAGTATGTCCTCTGTTGACAAGGCGCAAGTCAGGAGTGTAATGGAATAATCTCCACTTGCTTGGATTGGTGCAGCTCCATCTACACACAAAAAGTTCGCCACCATCCAGGAAAAAGCAACCGGGTTGATTGTTCCCCCTTCCACAAACATTCAATCCCTCCACCACCAACAAACACTGGCAGCCGTGTGTACCATGTACAAGATGCACGGCAGGAATTCACCAAGGTTCCTTAGCAACACCGTAGAAAAACATGACCAATACCATCTAGAAGGACAAGAGAAGGAGATACCTGGGAACCCCACCACCTGGAGGTTCCCCTCCAAGTCACTCACCACCCTGACTTGGAAATATATCGTCGTTCCTTCACTGTCACTGGGGCAACATCCTGGGATTCCCACCCTAATAGCACTGCAGGTGTACCTACACCCCAGAGACTGTAGCAGTTCAAGAAGGCAGCTCACCACCACCTTCGAAAGGACAAGTAACGGATGTGCATTAAATGCTGGCCTAGCCAGCAACACCCACATCCCGTAAAATTAATTTTAAAAAACAAACGTAGGTAAATGGAGTTGAGGTGCAGAAGTTTAACTGAATGGTGGGGCAGGCACAAGGGGCTGAATGGCCTATGCCTCTTCCTAGTAGTTGGCAGATTTCAAAATGTACATACATATAGTGAAAACGATGCAGAGGTGAGCAGCAAGATTGAATCCTAGTATGACAGGATGCGTTATTGAGGAACAATGGAGAGCTGCTTCAGCGTAGTCAGGAGATCTCTTATAGCATGAACTGATTGGCATAGGGAAGGTGAGCTCAGATTCTTACCATTAGGCCAGAAGATGTACGAGCAGTTGATTCAGGCCAGTGGGAGTAGAGAACATGGGCTGGATTCTCCGTTCCTGGGCCTAAGTTCTGACGCCAACGGAGGATCCATCGTGTTTCACGACGGAAAAATCGGCGTGAAACCCGCACTGATTCCACTACCGGTGAGGGGCTAGCACCTGCGCCGCGTGAAACAGCCGCGGAACGCACGGCAAATGGTTGGAGAATTGCCGGGTCCATGCTGCACATGCACATGGCTGACAAGCTGCAGCCGCATGCACGCCTACACCCCCCATACACGCACCGATCGTACCGGAAAAGGCGGCGCCGGCTGTGCTGGACCGCATACACGCCGACTCCGACTCCACAGCCCACCTTCTGGCCACCTCCACCAGACCATCCTTCCCTGGCAGAAGCCCCCCAGCCAGCGGCATGGATCTCGGCCAAGTGTGGCGGTGCTGGACACTGTTGGCATGCCCTCTCTCTCCACAGTCACCAGGCCAGCTGAGACCGCGCTTGGCCATTGGGAACTCGGCCCATCCGAGGTGGAACATCGCTGGTGGGTCTACGCATGACATTCCAATGGGGTTGTGACTGCGTGATTTGGAGGGGGCGGAGCATCGCCACCCAGCGTCAAACTAGCAGCTGCCACAATTTCAGGGCGGGAATAATTCTCAGCCCAATCGCCAATCCTCGATTTTGGCGTCGTGCAATGGAGAATTATGTCCCATGTATTTAAACGAGTGAAAAACAAATTAAATCACACCCTGATAGGTATTTCTTTACTGAAGGATAATAAACATTTTGATTAATCCGACATTTAATAACAATTTAATATTTATAGTAGTTTTTATGATGGTTGTTGTTGACTCTTAGATGCCCTCAGCTCAAGGGCAATTAGGGATGGACAATAAATTCTGGCCCAGTCTGCAACACCCACAATCCAGGAATAAATTTTTAAAAATGTAGTGAGACATCTCAGGGCAGGAGCATTATCAAACAAAATTAGGGGCGGCACATAGCACAGTGGTTAGCATTGTCTTCTTCCAGGGCAGCACAGTAGAATAGTGATTAGCACAGTTGTTTCACAGCTCTAGGGTCCCAGGTTCGATTCCTGTCTTGGGTCACTGTCTGTGCGGAGTCTGCACATTGTCCCCGTGTCTGTGTAGGTTTCATCCGGGTGCTCCGATTTCCTTCCTCAGTCCAAGATGTGCAGGTTAGATGGATTGGCATTGCTAAATTGCCTTTAGTGTCCAAAGAGATTTGGTGGGGTTACTGGGTTACGGGGATAGGGTGGAGGCGTGGGTTTAAGTAGGTTGCTCTTTCCAAGGGCTGGTGCAGACTCGATGGGCCAAATGGCCTCCTTCTGCACTGCAATTTCTATGATTCTATGAAAATTTGACACTGAACCACTTTAAAATTATTTTCGGACAAATTACCAAATCCTTAGTCAAAGAGGGTGATTTAAGGAATGTCTTAAAGGAGAAAAGGGAGTTAGGAGAGGCAGAGAGGGAATTTTGGACCTTATTTTTCTGAAAACACGGCCACAAAAGGTGGAGTGGTTAAAATAGAGGCTGAAGAGGCTAGAGTTGGAGGAGTACAGACAGCGTGGAGGATTTTATGTTACAAAAGTAAGGAGGGTTGGAGCCATGGCCGGATTTAAAAATGTGGGTAAGATTTTTAAAATCAAGGTCATGAAGTGAAAAAGGTTTTCAGAATACAGTTAGATGCCATAAGGGGAGAATTTGAGAACCAAAACATGAGCTTTAATTTGCTAAATGGCCTCTGTGCCCTCAATTTTTCCTTGCCTTTGTACAGTGAGTGTCAAACTGCAGCTGCTTGTAAAACAACATGCAGAATAACACTGAGCACAGCTGGGAAGTCATTCCTTAAGAGCTGCCTAAGCAGTGGTCTTCTCTCTTTTCAGAATGTCCTGAACGGTTCTGGGGCCCAGACTGCAAGGAGATGTGCCTCTGCCACCCGAACGGGCGCTGTGCCGATGCGACTGGCAAGTGCACCTGTAACCCGAACCGCTGGGGACCAACCTGCAATAGAGTCTGTCCGTGCCAATATGGGAAATGCGACCAGGATACCGGCAAGTGCAAATGCGAGCCACGCCGCTGGGGTACCACCTGTTCAAACATTTGCTACTGCAGCGCCAACTCCCAGTGTGACCCCAAAACAGGCAAATGCATCTGCCAGGCCGGCTGGTGGGGGCGCAGTTGCCACAACCAGTGCACCTGTAACAGCTCGCCATGTGACCAGCTGGTGGGGAGGTGTCAGTGCAAGGAGAAATACTGGGGGCCCAGATGTGAGCGCTGCCTGTGTTTCCACGGGAAATGTAACCCTGCCGATGGATCATGCTCGTGTTATTCTGGATACAGAGGAAGGTACTGCAGGGAGACATGTCCAGCTGGATATTTTGGCCTCGGATGTAAAAAGAGGTATGTTTTTCAGAATTATCCATTGATTGTGTTGCTTTGGTCAGTTGGGTGTCTTGGAGCTAATTATTATGGTTACGACTCTATTATGGGAGAGCTGACATAAAAGGTTTCTTTATTGGACTCTTATGGGGTGCACGTCCTTTCCCCAGAGGGCCACACCTTAGTTATTGTAATAACTCCCATGAGGGCCATGGGGCTACCCTAATTGATCCTGTGGAATACAAGCTTCCCTGCTAGTGGGCGGAGGCCCAACCAGCTGGGGCTCATTATTAAGTTGTATAATTAGATCCAAGATGGCGCCGGAGCATGGTGAGTCTCTGCGAGATCTCTCCCCCAATCCCTTTTCTTTTATCTCCTATCACCATTCTAAACGACTAAAACTATTTTCAATCAGTTTGTCGATGTACCATTTGTCAATGTACTCTTTTGATTATTCTTTTTGTCTACTATGTACGTACTGTGTACGTTCCCTTAGCCACAGAAAAATACTTTTCACTGTACTTCGGTACATGTGGCAATAAATAAAATAAAATCACATCAAATCAAATAAAGGCCGGCCTGGGTAGTCTCGACTGGGACTGATACAGTGTGTATTTGCCGCCGTAGCGACTATTTTCTTTGACCGTGAATAACTAACATTTACTTGACTATTCGGCCTCCTGGGCCTTTATAGTTACCAAACCAGAAAGAAGTTAGACCCAAGTTGCCATGGCTCAAAACTTCTCTTTTCTTTAAATTTTAGAGTACCCAATTCATTTTTTCCAATTAAGGGGCAATTTAGCGTGGCCAATCCACCTACCCTGCACATCTTTTGGGTTGTGGGGGGAAAATCCATGCAAACATGGGGAGAATGTGCAAACTCCACACAGACAATGACCTAGAGCTGGGATCAAACCTGGAACAGCGGCGTTGTGAGGCAGCAGTGCTAACTACTGCGCCACTGTGCTGCCATGGCTCAAAGCCTAAGGTGTGATTGGGTAATGTTGGAGTTAACCAACAGTGGCAGCAATATATTTAATTTAAGTAATTTAAGTAACCTTTTAAGTAATAAAACATCTCCGTGGTACTTCACAGGATCTTTATAAAGCAAATTATGACACCGATCCACATAAAGTGTTGTTAAGGCTGATGATCAAAAGCTTTCTCAAAGAAGTGGGTTTTAAAGGAAGAAAGTGAGGTGGAGAAATGTAGGGAGAGAATTCCAGATCTTGGGGCCCAGGCAACTAAAGGCCCGACCACCAATGGTGCAACTATTAAAATCAGGGATGCACAAAAGGCTAGAATTGGAAGAGTGCAGATATCTCAGAGGGTTGTTGGGCCTGAAAAAAATTACAGAGATGGGGAGAGGTAAGGACATGGAGGAATTTGAAAATGAGAATGTTGCTTAGCCTGGAGCCAATGTCGGTTAACGAATGCTGGGCTGATGGGCAAAGGGACTTGGTGAGAGTTATCGCAATGGCAGCAGAGTTTTGGATGACCTCAAGTTTAGAACATGGGGACCAGTCAGGCATGTCTTGGAATAGTTAAGTCTGGAGGTAACACTGGCATGAATGAGGGTTTCGGCAGCACCTGTGCTAAGAGAAGAGTGAGGTAGCAATGATATTACAGGTATTGCAGTCGAAGTAATGGCACAGGTATGAGGTCAGAAACTAATCTCAGGGTCAAATGTGACACCAAAGCTGCTAAAAGATTGGCTTGATCTCAGACTTTTCCAGACAGAGTGATAGAGTCATTCGGGAAGGGTTCACCATAGCATCAATGGCTTCAACCATCCCAATATTTATTTGAAGGAAATTTCAGCTCATCCAGTACTGGATGTCAGATAAGCAGTCTGATAATTTACCAACAATGGTGGGGTATTCTTTTACCTATTCCTTCATGGGATGTGGACATCGCTGCCCATCCCTAAGTGCCCTTGAACTGTTCAACCTGCTGGGCCATTTCAGAGGGTAATTAAGAGTCAGTCACATTGCTGTGGATCGGGAGTCTCATCTGGGACTGTCAAGATAAGAATGGAAAATTTCCTTCCCGAAATTGAACGAGATGGATATTTGTGACAATCAATGATTGAGTTTCATGGCCGCCTTTACTATCAAGAGATTCCTCCTCATCCAAGCACTAAATGGTTTGCCTCTTATTCAGAGACTGTGCCCTTGGTTCTGAACTAATTAGACAGAGGAAACGTCCTCTCTGCATCTACCCTGTCACACCCTGTACGAGTTTTGTAAGTTCCAATCAGATCAGCTCTCAATTTTCAAAAATCTAGAGAACATAGTCCCACTTTCCTCAAACTCTCCTCAAAAGACAATCCCACCATCCCCTGGATAAAGATTTAGGGACGGATTTGGTTGCTCCGCCCGCTGCAACTTGCCACGGGCAGGACGCGAACCACGTAGATGTCTATTGACCTCGGCCGGGAATTTCCGGTCGCCAGGCGGGTGCAGCCGGAGAACATCGTCCTTAGTTTTAGATTTATTGTCACGTGTCCTGAGGTACAATGAAAAGTATTGTTTGTGTGCAGTCCAGGTAGATCGTTCTATATATGAAAAACATAGGAAAAACAATAAATACACAATCTAAACACATAGGCATCGGCTGAAGCATACAGAGCGTAGTGCTGCTCAGTAGAGAAGATATGTGGAGAAATCAGTTTAGCCCATAAGAGGGTCATTCAGGGGTTTGGTAACAGCAGGCAAGAAGCTGTTTTTGAATCAGTTAGTGTATGTTTTCAGACTTTTGGATCTCCTACCCAATGGAAGAGGTTGGAAGAGAGAATAACTTGGGTGGGAGGTGTCTTTGATCATGCTACCTGCTTTCTCAAGGCAGCAGGAAGTGTCGTTGGAGTCAGTGGATGGGAGGAGGATTCACGTGATGGATTGGGCGATGTTCACAACTCTGTAGCTTTGTACGGCCTAGGGCCGAGCTGTTGCCATACCAGACTGCAGGGCCAGATTAAGACCCTTAGAGGCCCTAAACACTTAAAAGATTTTGGTGCCCCCATATATATGAAATTCAAAATATAAACAATAATAAACCATAAAATAAAATTTTATTTATCGAAATTAAACAAAACTTACAGTAAGATGGAAAATAATGTTTATTTTTGTGTACTTCCACTTTATTTATATTTGAAAAGTTTTCTCCTACTTTTTTAAATTGCAAAGTCTTTGATCAGATCCTCAAAACTAATCTTATGTAACACATCTGCTTCTATATTTAATAGAGATAAGGCATCCAGCCTGCCTTGTTGCATAGTTGTTCTGATGGGATTTTTAATATACTTCAACTGAGAAAATGAACGCTCAGCTGAGCAATTTGTGACCATTAATGTTAAAAATATACGAAAGCCAATGTCTACATTTGGAAAGGCACACTCAATATTGTCTTCTACAATTATTTTATAAAGTTCAGCATGACTGAATCTTGTTTTTACATTTTTTGTTGCACTGAACTTATGGCGCACATATGAATGAAACTGCTTTCATTTATGTGGGGGGGGGGGGGGGGGGGGGGCGGGGGATTTTTTTTTCCTTCGATTTCATAACCCTTGGCGGAGGTCTGCACTCTCTGAGTGCTCTTGTTATTATTGTATATATCTGTATGTAATTTTTTCATTTAATGTGGGGGCCCCTTTTTGCGGATCCTGGTTCAGCTGCACCATTTGCAGTACTGCACCATATGGCCCATGGACCATGGTAAATTCGGCTATGGAAAATTTCTGTGGTGCCCCCTTCCCTTGATGCCCTAAGCACGTGCTTATTTTGCTTAATGGTTAATCCACCCCTGCCAGACTGTGATGCAGCCACAGTGGCTGCTTTCTATGGTGCATTTGTAAAAGCTGGTATGAGTCACTGTGGACATGCTGAATTTTCTTATTTCCTGAGGAACTATAGGCACTGTTGTGCTTTCTTGGTCGTAACGTTGACGTGGGTGGATCAGGACAGATTGTTGGTGATGTGCACAACTACGAATTTGAAGGTGTCAACCATCCCCACCTCGGCCCCATTGATGCTGACAGGGGTGTGTACGGTACTTTGCTTCCTGAAGTCAATGACCAACTCCTTAGTTTTGCTGACATTGAGGGAGAGATTGTTGTCATTACACCACGCCACTAGGTTCCTTATCTTCCTCCTGTACTCTGACTCATTGTTGTTTGAGATCCGACCCACAACAGTCATGTCATCAGCAAACCTGTAGATGGAGTGGAGCCAAATTTTGACACACAGTTGTGTGTGTACAGGGAATATAGTAAGGGGTTAAGTACGCAGCCTTGCGAACTATCATGGAGGAGGTGTTGTTATTTACCCTTACTGATTGTGTTCTATGGGTCAGGAAGGCAAGGATCTAGTTGCAGGGTATAAGTGTGGTGAACAACCATTACATCCCTCTACGGCAAGTGTACCCTTCTTTAGATGCGGAGACCAAAACTCTTCGTAATACCTCAGGTGCGGTCTCACCAAGGTTATATATAATTGCAGCAAGGCATCTTTACTCTTGTACTCAATCCCCATGCGATGAAGACCAACATACCATTTGTTTGCCTAATTGTTTCCTGCCCCTTTCTGCTAGCTTTTAATGACTCGTGAACAAGGACATCCCGATCCATATGGACATCAGCATATCGCATTTTGGGACTTGTGGAAGCATCCGGAGGAAACCCACGCAGACACTGGGAGAACGTGCAGTCTCCACACAGACAGTGACCCAAGCTGGGAATCGAACCTGGGGTTCTGGCGCTGTGAAGCAGCAGCGCTAACCACTGTGCTACTGTGCCTCCCATTTTCTTTCACTCGCCATTCTTAAATAGTGGGGTTACATCGGCAGGAAACTTTCCAGAATTCATAGAATTTTGAAAGATAATCACCAATGCAGAAACCCCTCAGACATTCATAGTTTCCTTTGTTTAAATTTAAGCACCTAGTTCAAGAATGAACAATACCACTTTCAAATTTAATGTAAAATTCTATCATATTATGGTCACTCTTTCCTAAAGATTCCTTTTCAGCAAGATTATTAGTTAGCCCTTTCTCATTACATAATACTAAATCTAACGTAGCTCACTGTAGTTAATTTTTGTCAACTTACTGCTCCAGAAGCACATCTCATATGCACTCCAGGATATCATCCTCCACAGCATTAGTGCTAATTATGTTTACCAGGTCTATATATAAATTGAAGTAACCTATTTTTAAAAAAATATATTTTTATTCTCCTTTTTCACAATTTTTCTCCCGAATTTACACCCAACAACAATCAATAACCAACAACAAATATCTCAAATCCCATAACAGTAACAACGATCCCATCCTCCCACCATACCCAGACATCAGCCTCCATGTTAACATAAACAGATGACAAAGAACAAAATAGGAATCAGGGATTACCCATAGTCATCTTCAACATACACAGCCCACCTCCCCCCGCACCCCACCCACCCTCCCCCCCACAACTAATGATCGATGTTATCCGGTTCTTGAAAGTGCATAATAAATAGTGCCCATGACTTTTAGAACCCCTCAGTTCGAACTTAACCTTCTCAATGGTCAAGTATTCCAACAGGTCCCCTCGCCACGCCAGGGTACAGGGTGGAGAGGCCGCTCTCCATCCCAGCAGGAACTACCTTCGGGCGAGCAACGAGGCGAAGGCTATGATATCTGCCTCCGCACCCGTTTCCAACCCTGGCTGATCCGACACCCCGAATATGGCCTCCCGAGGACCCGGGTCCAGCTCCACATGCACCACCTTGGAAATTACCCTAAACACCTCCTTCCAGTACTCCCCAAGCTTTGGACAGGACCAAAACATATGAACGTGATTAGCGGGCCCCCCCCCACCGCAACGTTTACACACATCTTCTACCCCTTCAAAGAATCGGCTCATCCTTGCCCTCGTGAGGTGTGCCCTGTACACCACCTTTAGCTGTATCAGCATCAACCTCGCACACGAGGTGGAGGCATTCACTCTCCGGAGCACCTCACACCAGATCCCCTCCTCTATAACTTCTCCCAATTCTTCCTCCCACTTCGCTTTGATCCCCTCCAGTGGTGCCTTATCCTTTTCCAACATAGCTCTGTATACCGCTGACACTGTCCCCTTCTCCAGTCCCCTTGCTGCCAGCACCTCCTCCAACAACGTGGAGGCCGGTTCCTCCGGGAAGCTCTGTATCTCCTTCCTGGCAAAGTCCCGAACCTGCATATACCTAAACACTTCTCCCTGCTCCAGCCCTACTACGCTTCCAGCTCCCTCAATCCTGCAAATCGACCCGAGGAAACAAATCTTTTAGAATCTTAATCCCCTTCTCTTCCCATTTCCGAAAGCTTCCGTCCCACTTCCCTGGCTCAAATTTGTGGTTCTCTCGGATTGGCATTTCCCTTGACCCTGCCCCCAACCTGAAGTGTTGGCGAAACTGCCTCCAGATTTTCAATGAAGCTATTACTACCGGACTCCCTGAGTATTTAGTTGCAAATGCCTTCAGCCCCGACCCCCTGCACGAACTCTCCTCCATTCTGACCCACTGGGACTCAACCCCTCTGACCCAGCTCTGCACCTTCTCCACATTCGCCGCCCAGTAGTAGTACATCAGGTTCGGGAGACCCAAACCCCCTGCCTGCCTTCCCCTCTGTAGCAGCACCTTCCTCACTCTGGCCAACTTCCCTCCCCATATAAACAAGGTGATCGTCCCCTCAAGCTCCCTGAAAAAAGACTTTGGCAGGAAAATCGGTAGGCATTGAAAAATAAACAGAAATCTCGGCAACACATTCATTATAACCGCCTGCACGCGACCCGCCAGTGACAGAGGGAGACCATCCCACCTCGCCAGGTCGGCTTTCCTCTCCCCACCAAACTAGTGATGTTGTATCTGCGAAGCCTTCCCCACTCACGGGTAACCTGCACCCCCAGATACCTAAAGTGAGTCCCTGCCCTACGGAATGGCAGCCCCACCACCCCTGTGCCCACCCCCGGTTGAGACACCACGAAATACTCACTCTTGTCCAAGTTCAGCTTGTACCCAGAGAAAGACCCAAATACCTGCAGCAACTCCAATATTCCTCCTATCGATGCACTCGGCTCCGACACATACAGAAGCAAGTCGTCGGCATACAAGGACACCCTATACTCTATCCCCCCCTTCACTATTCCTTTCCATGCTCCCGAACTTCTTAATGCGATAGCCAACGGCTCAATCGCAAGCAGGAGGGACATAGGACATCCCTGCCTTGTCCCACGGTGGAGAGAAAAGTATCTCAAACTTATATTGTGCGTGCGGATACTCGCCTTCTGCTCCTTATATAATAACTTTACCCAGTTCACAAATCTTGGTCCAATCCCAAACCGTTCCAGCACTGCCATCAGGTACCCCCTTTCCATCCGATCAAACGCCTTCTTGGCGTCCAGTGCGACCACCGCCTCTGTTTCCTTCCCTTCCGCCCGTGCCATAAAGAAGTAACCTATTTTTATTGTCTTTCCCATATTAGACATAGCTTGAATCTCCTGATTTGTACTGCGCCCAGTTTAGTGACCGATAAACAATTCCCATCAATGTGTGCTGCCCATTGTTATTTCTTGAGCTAAGGGGTTGGATTCTCCGGTCACTGATCCAAAATCCCGTTTGGCGAACGGCCGGAGAATCACGTTTCACCACCGAAACGGGGGCGGCACCACTTTCGAGAGTACGCCGCGGGCCGTATCGACCGATGCCCCGCCCCCGACCAGCTGAATTCCCAACAACGCGGGTCTCTTGTGGTCTCAACTCAGGGTGGAGGCTGCGCACTCAGTCCAGCGCTGCCAAAGTCGGGAGAGGGCCGATCCGCGGGTAAGGGGGATATTATTCGGGGTCGGGGCACTGTGCGGGGTGGTGGGTGGTCTGGCGAGTCGGCCGGTGGGGGGGACTATTTCACAGGTCGGGTCCGCGGACGGCCTCCGCCATGAAGCACGGCACGTCCGCTGAAGGCCGCCGCTGTGCACATGCAATTCTCCAGGCCGTATCAGCAGCTAGAGCCAGGTGCTGTACGCTGCCTTCCTGCTAGCCCCAGCAAAACAGAGAATCAGTGGCCATTTCGCACCAGTTTTCCTGGCGTAACTATTCCCTCGCTGGCATGGCGATGTAGCCCCAAAATTGGAGAACCCAGCCCATTATTCGGGGTTGGGGGCACCGTGGGTGGGCGGTCCGGGACGTGCGAGCTGGCTGAAGGGGGGGACTATTTAGTGGGTCGGGTCTGTGAGTGGCCTCCGTCATGAAGCACAGCGCGGCAGCTGCAGCCCACCGCCGCTTGCATGCGCGGCCATGAACCCATCAATTCACCAGGCCGTATTGGCAGCTAGAGCCAGCAGCTCTATGCTGCCTTCCTGCTAGCCCCCAGCAAAATGGGGAATCGGTGGCCATTTTGCGCCAGTTTTCCAATGCCATCGTTCCCACACCGGCATGGGGGACATAACCCCAGAATTGGAGAATCCAGCCCAAGATCTTTTCTCGCTAATGTTCTTAATTCACCCCATATTTCAACTCACCTCTTCTCCATTTTTACCTATCCTTGCTAAATTACGGATACCCTTGAATATTCAGTTCCCAGTCTCAATCATCCTGTAACCATGCCTCTGTCATGGCAATTTGTGCCTTCAAATCGTCAACTTTATTGCGAATGCTGAATGCATTCAGATAGTGTACCATTAACTTTGATTTTTTTAAGATTATTCCGCATTCGGACCCTATTCCATGTTTGCCTTCACTCCGTCTGCCTTATAATTTTGGTATTACTTTCTGTTACCAGTTTCACTTCTCCCCCAATCTGATCTCTCTCTCAGGTCCCCATCCTCCTGTCAATCTAGTTTAAATCATTCCCAACAACACTGACAATGATGTTAGTCCCAGTCCTGCTAAAGTGCAACCCGTCCATCTTGTCTATTTCCCAGATGCCTCAGAGTAAGACTCAATGCCTCAAAGATCTGATATACTCTGTCCTACACCAATTCTCTAGCCACAAATTCAATTGTTCAATCCCCTATTCCTCTGCTCACTAGCATGTGACGCTCTGAGTAATCCTGAGGTTGCTGCTTTAGAGTCTCTATTATTTAAATTATTTCCTAAAAAAATTTATTTGCCTACAATCTGCTTTTAGGACCTCATCCCTTTTCACAGCTATGTCACTATGTCATTTGTACCAATGTGGACCATGATCTTTGGTTCACTGTCCCTCAGAGTAATGCCCTGCAGCCACTGTGACACCCTTGAACATGGCACCAGAGAGCCAACATATCATCCTCGAGTCACATAGAATCCCTACACTGCATAAGGAGGCCATTCAGTCAATCGAGTCTGCACTGTTCCTCCGAACGAGGACCCTACCTAGGCCCAGGCCCTCACCATATCCCCATAACCCCAACTAACCTTTTGGATACTAAGGGGTAATTTAGCATGGCCAATCCACCTAACCTGCACATCTTGGGACTGTGGGTGCTGAGAGGTAGCAGTGCTAACCGCGGTGCCACTGTACGGCCCGTAATCTATAGTTGCTTCCCCAAACTAATGAATACCTTCTCACTCCTGCTTGTCCACTCTTATTTCTCTCCTCTTGAGCAGCTGAGCCACCAGTGGAGCCATGGACAAGGCTTTTGTTGTTCTCCTCTTAGGAATCATCACCCTCAACAGTATCCAAACTGGAAAACTGGTTAATGAGCAAGATCAATTAAGAGGATTGCTGCACTATATGCCTTGTTCTATTAGATTGCCTGGGGGGCGCCACACCATTCCCTTTTGCCTGCAAGCTCCTAACCTGAAGTTTGACCACCTCCCTTAATGTGCTAGCCACATAGTTCTCTGCCTTGTGGATGCACCACAATAATGCCAGCCAGTGCTCAAATTCCAAACCTGGAAGCTCAACTTCTTGCAGCTGGTGACACTTGTTGTGGATGTGTTTGTCTGCGACACAAGGTGTGTCCATGACTTCCCACATACAACAGGATGCATATTGATCCGTCAATTTGATAATATATTCTACATCAGCATCCAATGTTAAAATGACCCCAACTGATAGGTGGGGATGGTCAGGCTCAGTTGCACAGACTGACGAACACTCCCTATTTCGCCAAACAAAAAGTATCACTCCTGATAAAAATACTTTTACACCTACCACAAATTGACTCTGGCAAGATTTGCTATTCAGTGAAAACAGTGCATTTGAAATGATAGCTCACAAACAACGTCTGGTGAAAATAATTCAACAATGCACCTTGTTTAAAAAAAATAATGTATTGTGATTCTGGTAAAATGCATGCTGACTGCTATGAACAGCTGCAAAATGAACTATCGCCTTGAATGGATAGTGTTGTCCTCAGGTCTGAGAACCCACTCAGAAACCCTTGGCTAAAATGTTTCTGCTAAAACAATCAATTGCGAGCAGTTTTGTTTTGTCATGTAGGTTTGGTGGAGATATTTGTCTGTGAATTATATTATGAGAGTCTGAGCAAAGATAATGGGGCAATGGTCCATTGGTTGGAAATAGGGGTGCAGAACTTGTGACCCATTCCGGCTGGCATATAGGTCGCCAGACACAGGCTTCATCACCTCACACCCTCAGAATCCTATAATGTCAATGAGATGCTGATGACATTTTAAATACTATTAGATGGTGTGAACTCTGGGTGTAGTCCCACCCAGTGGCGCTGGATATAGAGTGACCTGACCCATGTCCTTACAGGCAATCCTGCAGGCAGGGCCAAAAATACTTTAAAAAAAGGTTTTGGAATCATTTTTGTCGACTGAGCTGGAACATCAATGCTCCGTCACTCCCCACAAAAACATATCTCCGATCATCTTGGAAAATTGATGATGGTGTTAAAAACATATGATTACGTAATGGCATTCGGAAAATCACAAGGCATATGCAGATGAGGAATGACATTCACTTCACCCTACCCCATTCATCTGGAACCATTTATATCCCATCACAGCTCACTGTTAAATAATTTCTTAAAATTGCATTTCCCCAAAAGTCTATTCCAAATAGGTTTAAATGCTAATTGAATCCTTTGCCAGTTTGGGCCCGTGTCCTTTTGACCACAATGTCATGATTTAACTTGAAGCAGTGTTCTTCATAAAATATATGTCATAATATACTGCATATAATATACATTGGCATATATATATTTGAATGTATATGAACATATATGTGTAATAATTCCTATGTAAAGAATTAGGCTCCAGTGGCCTGAGTAATGGTCCAACCACACTAACTGTAGTTTCATTATGAAGTTGTTTCGCCTGGGATCTTAAACCCAGGGTGAGGGTCCGACAAAACATATTAGTGAAGTGGAGGGAATCTCCACTAGGTTGGTATTGCTGTGAACATGATGTTGCCACACTCCAATGCAACATATGTCAGAGCAGATCTTCCTTTCATTGGGCCAGGGTTTAATTTGGCTTCACCATGTTCCAAAGTGCTTTACAACCAATGAACCTTTCATGTGTAGTCACTGTTGAAACATAGGAAAGGTGACAGCCATGAGATAATGGCCGGAATTCTCCGGCCGTTCGGTGGCGGCAGGATTCTCTGGTCCCACCGGCAGTGCGCCCCTACCCGCGGGTTTCCCGGCAGAGTTGGTAGTTTTTTCCCGAAAATTTAGAGTGCCCATTTCTTTTTTCCAATTAAGGGACAATTTAGCATGGCAAGTTCACCTACCCTGCGCATACTTTTGGGTTGTGGGGGTGAGACCCACGCAAACACGGGCAGAATGTGCAAACTCCAAACGGACAGTGACCCGGGGCTGGGATCGAACCCGGGTCCTTGGCGCCGTGAGGCAGCAGTGCTAACCACTGCTAATGTGGTTAACCACAGTACCGCCCCAAAAATATCAGATATATTTGTGGGGAGCAGCTGAATATTTCTTTTTGCTGCCACGGTAAAGGTAGATAGCAGAGAATGGTTTTGATCATCGACCTTTGGGTTATGGGCCCAGCCCTTCCACTGTGCCACTCTGCTACCTCGGTGTGGGTAGTGCCAATAGGAATTATGATTGACAGCTGCAGGAGCAGTCGTGCCACCTCACACCTCCGGGAAACATGACTTTTCGTGATGTTGGTGAGGACTACAGGCTGGTAGAACATCCTCGCTCTCCTTTGACACCAACCTGAGAGGGCAAATTGGTTTTGCTTTAATTTCTCATCTAAACACAGTTTCTCTGACAATCCAGCATTCCCCCAGTACTGCGCTTGGGAGTGTCATCCCAGACGGCTTGCCCACGTCTCTGGAGTGGGGCGATTAGCTCAGAACCTTATGGTGTAAATTTTCAGACCCTGTCTGCCGCGGAAATCATCATGGGCGGGGCGGAAAATTTGACGCACCATTTAAAGGTCCATTGACCTCGGGCGGAAATTTCTGGCCTTGGGGTGGATGAGACCGGAAAATCCCGCCCAGTCAGAGATGAGAATGCTACCAACTGAGTCACAATAACTGACACCTAAAGGATTGCCTGAAAAGATTATATGGAGGAAATGTGAATGAGAGAATTTTGTTCACCAGCGTTTTTCCTCTTTGTAGTCAGGCATACACATATGCAAATACATAAAAACTTAAAGAATATGCACCCTTTGGTTCCTCATTGCTTAAATAGACAGGGAATACTGCAAAAACTGCTGGTTAGATGAAAAGAATGTGATTTTATTTTGGGCTGCTGCTGTTTGTCAGCATCCTGTTATTGAAATAAAAAGATGGGGTTAACTCCCTGCACAGATTCACAAAAATACAATGTGGTTCAGTGCGCCTCAATATCCTTTGCCTTCTGTTTTTTGCTGACATTGCTGAAGTCCAATGGCCCCACTAATTCACTGGAATGAGAACCCTTCTGAGCACAATGTGGAGACACATCGTAAATAGGTTTGTTAAGATGGCTTTTGGTATTTCTGAGTGAAACTATAAACACATTCCTTTAGAGTATGTTTATCATATCATCTCTGTGGGAACTGAGGCTCTGCAAGGTATAAACGATGGTCATTTATTTTCAGTATGCTTGTCTGAAAATAAATCAGGCGATCTCCTGTCCAGATTAAGGGAAGCTCAATGTGAAGTTGGGGGGGGGATTAGAGAATCGGGTATAATTGGATCAGTACGCAATGTGGGAAGCAAGTTACCTTAGTTGGAGTGTGGCTATATCCCTGGAGGGCATAATGAGGAGATGGGAGATGCAAAGCCACTGCTAAGATTGTGCAATTGATCTGTGACGAGTTTGTTTAGCTAGCTCTGGGCACAGGCATTTATAACGGATAAAGTTGATAAAGAAGTGAGAGCAGTGAATCAGGTTTTGCTGCGAGGAAATGTCTGCATAGGAATTTCAATCGTTTCCAGATTTTTACTGTTACAGGATGGTTCAAAGGTGTGCTAATTGCCACAGGCTCCCTCACATTCTAACAGGAGTGAGTTGCAGCCCTTTTTATGGCCGCTGGAGCTGGGGCACTCCGAGGAGGAAAGAGAAATTCAGGGATGAGCTAGCTTTCATTGCTGCCTTAATGGGTTATTGATGTAGACACAGGAATGGTCCAATATCTTCATAGTTCAAATGGAGAATAAAACATACCACAGGGAGCAAACAAACAACTTAAAGTAATGAGAAAATAAAAGCAGCTATTCTCATGGTCCAATGTGGAACTGTGCATGGCACTGTACTACACTGATTCAGAAGATGCTTGGTTCCAAGCTGGCCTCTGGGAGGTTAGCTGATTAAGGCTGTTATGGCAATTTGTGTGTGTGTGTGGTGGTTGTGGGGTGGGGGGGAGGTGGGGGGGGGGGGGGGGGGGGGGGAGAACCTGTAACCACCCATGAGCTAGGATAGAGAACATAGGCCAGGATTTGTGCTTTTAATTCACAGTGACTCTTGCATTAATGTGAGCAACAGGACTAAAAATTAGGCTTAATTGTGGTGCCCTTCACAGTTGAATAACTGTTCAGAGTCACACGCAAAGGTAAAAATAGGCTGCCGCCACCAGGGAACTGGCCCTGCCTTCTCAACTTTGCCCCTCGCTTGAGGTGTGGTGATCCTCAGGTTAAATCACCACCAGTCAGCTCCGCCCCCTCAAAGGGGAAAGAGGCCGATGGTCATCTGGACTATGGCGACTTTACTTACTTGCTGCAGAAAGAGTTGTCTCGCCTCAGGAGAGGGCGGGAGAAAATTGCGAAATAAAAAAATACCATCAAATTAGCTTAGTTTATGTGAAGCATTAATACAAGGAGTAAGGGTTCATGTGTGGATTGTTTTGGTTGTGGGTTCAGACTGTAAAATGAAAGATTAAAATCTTAATGGTCTTGCACAATCCCCAGAAAAGGCTGACAGGGTTCCTAGGGTGAGGGTAGGAGCAGGCTGAGGCCACGCACATGACATGGCCGCGAAAATAAAAAATAAACATGTGGTACTTCTCAAACGGTATCCCAGAATAAGGCAGAGAAAGATGTAAAACAATCTGGAACACAGTCTAGACAACAGGAAGGCCAGATCAAAACATGCAACGAGAGCAGTTTGTGGGCAGGCGTACAGAATATTAATCAGAGGAGGCAAGGCTTTGTGAACTCTCTCTCTCTCCACACTTCCAACCACACAATGTTGATACTGCTGCCACAGGTAGGCAGCTTGATACAAGTGTGGGACAATGATTTCTTGGTTGTAAGGTAACGGATTCTGATCCCTACGAAACACTGGGGGGGGGGGGGGGGGGGACTCAATGCAATATGCAGATATCTAATGCCACCTGTCTAATTCCCATTAGTTTTAACTCAACAGTTGCACTCCAAAGTGTGTGTGCGTGTGTGAGTGTTACACATAATCATGTTCCATTCCTAATTCTTTCTGCATGTACTGGATGGAATTGTCATGAGATAAACATGATCTACAAGTATTAACTCAGGACTCTAGGTTATGAGGAAAGAAATGAAATGAAAATCACTTATTGTCACAAGTAGGCTTTAAATGATGTTACTGTGAAAAGTCCCTAGTCGCCACATTCCAGCACCTGTTCAGGGAGGCTGGTACGGGAATTGAACCGTGCTGCTGGCCTGCCTTGATCTGCTTTCAAAGCCAGCGATTTAGCACTGTGCTAAACAGCCTCTAAACAGACTCGAGGGGCTTGTTTACATTGTAAAAAAAAAGGTCTTCAGTACTATTATCGAAAACTGATGGTCTTTGCAGCTCTGAGAGGAATAAGTTGACGTAGTTGTAAGTCTTGGAAATTATTTTGAATAGCAAGTGGCATGGTGGCATGGTGGTTTGCACTGCTGCCTCACAGCACCAGGCTTGGGTGACTGTGTGGAATTTGCACTTTTCCCCGTGTCTGCGTGGGTTCCCTCCGGGTGCTCCAGTTTCCACCCACAGTCTAAAGATGTGTAGGTTAGGTGGATTGGCGAAGCTAAATTGTCCCTTCATGTCCAGGGATGTGCAGGTTGGGTGAGGTTATGGGGTTACAAAGATAGGGTAAGGCGGTGGGCCGAGGTAGATAACCCTTTCAGAGACTCGGTGAAGGCTCGATAGGCCGAATGACCTCCTTCTGCACTGTAGGAATTCTATGGTTCTGAGCCCAGAACTAGAGGAAGCAGGTTGCAAGTTAACAAACAATAAGCAAAGCTAAGGGTAAAAGTTTTTCACATGTTTAAAATATATTTATTTTCTATTTACGTACGGAGATGTGGATGTCGCTGAGTAGACCATCATTTAATGCCTATCCTTAATTGCCATTGAGAAGGTTGTGGTGAGCTGCCTTCTTCAACCGCTGCAGCCCATGTGGCGTAGATAGGTACGCCCACAGTGCTGTTAGTGAGGGAGTTCCAAGATTTCCACCCAGTGGCAGTGAGGGAATGACAATATATTTCCAAGTCAGAATGATGAGTGGCTTAGAGGGGAACCTTCAGATGGTGCTGTTCCCATATATCTGCTGTCCTTGTCATTCCAGATGGTAGCGGCCATAGGTTTGGAAGGTGGTGCCTCAGGATCCTTGGTGAGTCTCTGCAGTGCATCTATAGATGGTACACGTGGCTGCCACTGTCAAGGGAGTGGAGGGAGTGAATGTTTGTGGACGGTGTGCCAATCAATTGGGCTGCTTTGTCCTGGATGGTGTCAAGCTTCTTGGGTGTTGCAGGATTCCTAACCTCTCACCTTCTCTTGTAGCCACAGTATTTATATGGCTCGTCCAGTTAGTTTCTGTTCAATTATAAGCACCAGATGTTCTTCGCGAGGGATTCAGCAATGGTAATGTCATTAAATGTCAAGGGGTGATGGTTAGATTGCCCTTTGTTAGAAATGGTCATTGCCTGGCACTTGTGTGGTGCAATTGTTACTTGTCAGTTGTCAGTCCAAGCCTGGTTTCGTCCAGGCCTTGCTGCATTTGGACATGGACTGCTTCATTATCTAAGGAGTCTTGAATGCTGCTGAACATTGTGCAGTCATCAGCGAGCATCCTTGTTTCTGATATTATGTTGGAAGGAAGGTCATTGATGAAGCAACTGAAGATGGTTGGGCCTCAGACACTACCCTGCGGAACTCATGCAGTGACATCCTGGAGAACTCCAACAATCACAATCATCTTCTTTTGTTCTAGGTATGACTCCAACCAGTGGAGAGATTCCCCCCCGGTTCCCATTAACTACTCCCACTTCATCTTTCCATGTTTGGATCAATGTTGTAATGAGATCAGGGGCTGAGGGACCCTGGTAGAATCCAAACAGACCATCAGCGCGCAGGTTGTTATTAAGCAAGTGCCGCTTGAAAGCACTGTTGATGACACTTGCCATCCCTTTATTGATGATGGAGAGTAGACTGATGGGACGATAATTGGCTGGTTTGGATTTGTCCAGTTTTTTTTGTACAGAATATTCCTGGGCAACTTTCCACATTGCTGGGCAAATGCCAGCATTGTAGCTGTACTGGCATAGCTTGGTTAAAAATGCAGCAAGTTCCGGATCAATGGTTTTCAGTACTATTGCAGGGGCGTGTGACTGCAACTGAGGCAAGCAAAGGGACCCAGAGGGCAGAAGTGCAGGGGTATCAGCCTCTGCAATTGCCCAACATGTTTGAGGTTATCTGAGCTTGTTTGGATGTGAGTGAGGGTTGCAGGGTGGATGTGCCAACTGACCATTACACTATGGTTCAGTAAATCATTCAACTGCGGGGGGAGCATATAAGAATGTAACGGTATTAGGGGACAGTATAGTGAGGGGGATCGATACTGTTCTCTGCAACAAAGAGCCAGAGACCTGATGGCTGTGCGGCCTGTCACGTGCCATATATCAGATCAATCATGATCTTAAATAGTGGCGGTACAGACACGGTAGGAAAGATGGCCGACCTGTGATGTATGGTCCAATGGCCTTACATTCCCTGGCAGGAGTTGATGTCTCTGTAGCAGCTGGTTCACTTTCAGAGGTAGTGTCTATGTGCGAGACGGTATCTGTGTGCGAGACGGTGTCTGTGTACAAGACGGTGTCTGTGTGGGAGACGGTGTTTGTGTGCGGGACGGTGTTTATGTGGGAGATGGTGTCTGTGTGGGAGGTGGTGTCAGTGTGGGAGGTGGTGTCAGTGTGGGAGACGGTGTCTGTGTGGGAGACGGTGTCTGTGTGGGAGACGGTGTCTGTGTGGGAGACAGTATCTGTGTGCGAGACGGTGTCTGTGTGGGAGACAGTATCTGTGTGGGAGACGGTGTCTGTGTGGGAGACGGTGTCTGTGTGGGAAGTGGTGTCCGTGTGGGAGGTGGTGTCAGTGTGGGGGGTGGTGTCAGTGTGGGAGACGGTGTCTGTGTGGGAGACGGTGTCTGTGTGGGAGACGGTGTGGGAGACGGCGTAGCCAGAGGCAGAGTCCCGCAGGGTTCCAAGCATCTTAAAGGGGCAAGGTATTAAAGGTCAGGTACCGTTTACAGCAGTTATTAATACTGTTCATCACAGTGTGCGAGACGGTGCATGTGTGGGATGTGGTGTCTGTGTGGGAGACGGTGTCTGTGCGGGAGACGGTGTCAGTGTGGGAGACGGTGCCTGTGTTGGAGACGGTGTCTGTGCAGGAGACGGTGTCTGTGTGGGAGACGGTGTCTGTGTGGGTGACGGTGTCTGTGTGGAAGGTCGTGTCTGTGTGGGAGATGCTGTCGCTGTGGGAGGTGGTTTCTGTGTGGGATGTGGTGTCTGTGTGGGAGGTGGTGTCTGTGTGGGATGTGGTGTCTGTGTGGGAGACGGTGTCTGTGTGGGACACGGTGTCAGTGTGGGAGACGGTGCCTGTGTGGGAGGTGGTGTCAGTGTGGGAGACGGTGTCTGTGTGGGAGACGGTGTCAGTGTGGGACACGGTGTCAGTGTGGGAGACGGTGTCTGTGTGGGAGACAGTGTCTGTGTGGGAGGTCGTGTCTGTGTGGGAGGTGCTGTCGCTGTGGGAGGTGGTTTCTGTGTGGGATGTGGTGTCTGTGTGGGAGGTGGTGTCTGTGTGGGATGTGGTGTTTGTGTGGGATGTGGTGTCTGTGTGGGAGGTGCTGTCGCTGTGGGAGGTGGTTTCTGTGTGGGATGTGGTGTCTGTGTGGGAGGTGGTGTCTGTGTGGGAGGTGGTGTCTGTGTGGGATGTGATGTCTGTGTGGGAGACGGTGTCTGTGTGGGAGACGGTATCTGTGTGCGAGACGGTATCTGTGTGGGAGACGGTGTCTGTGTGGGAGACGGTGTCTGTGTGGGAAGTGGTGTCCGTGTGGGAGGTGGTGTCAGTGTGGGGGGTGGTGTCAGTGTGGGAGACGGTGTCTGTGTGGGAGACGGTGTCTGTGTGGGAGACGGTGTGGGAGACGGCGTAGCCAGAGGTAGAGTCCCGCAGGGTTCCAAGCATCTTAAAGGGGCAAGGTATTAAAGGTCAGGTACCGTTTACAGCAGTTATTAATACTGTTCATCACAGTGTGCGAGACGGTGCATGTGTGGGATGTGGTGTCTGTGTGGGAGACGGTGTCTGTGCGGGAGACGGTGTCAGTGTGGGAGACGGTGCCTGTGTTGGAGACGGTGTCTGTGCAGGAGACGGTGTCTGTGTGGGAGACGGTGTCTGTGTGGGAGACGGTGTCTGTGTGGAAGGTCGTGTCTGTGTGGGAGGTGCTGTCGCTGTGGGAGGTGGTTTCTGTGTGGGATGTGGTGTCTGTGTGGGAGGTGGTGTCTGTGTGGGATGTGGTGTCTGTGTGGGAGACGGTGTCTGTGTGGGAGACGGTGTCTGTGCGGGAGACGGTGTCAGTGTGGGAGGTGGTATCTATGTGGGAGGTGGTTTCTGTATGGGAGGTTGTGTCTGTGTGGGAGATGATGTCTGTGTGGGACACGGTGTCAGTGTGGGAGACGGTGTCTGTGTGGGAGACGGTGTCTGTGTGGGACACGGTGTCAGTGTGGGAGACGGTGCCTGTGTGGGAGGTGGTGTCAGTGTGGGAGACGGTGTCTGTGTGGGAGACGGTGTCAGTGTGGGACACGGTGTCAGTGTGGGAGACGGTGTCTGTGTGGGAGACAGTGTCTGTGTGGGAGGTCGTGTCTGCGTGGGAGGTGCTGTCGCTGTGGGAGGTGGTTTCTGTGTGGGAGGTGGTGTCTGTGTGGGATGTGGTGTCTGTGTGGGATGTGGTGTCTGTGTGGGATGTGGTGTCTGTGTGGGAGACGGTGTCTGTGCGGGAGACGGTGTCAGTGTGGGAGGTGGTGTCTGTGTGGGAGACGGTGTCTGTGTGGGACACGGTGTCAGTGTGGGAGACGGTGCCTGTGTGGGAGGTGGTGTCAGTGTGGGAGACGGTGTCTGTGTGGGAGACGGTGTCTGTGTGGGAGACGGTGTCAGTGTGGGACACGGTGTCAGTGTGGGAGACGGTGTCTGTGTGGGACACGGTGTCAGTGTGGGAGACAGTGCCTGTGTGGGAGGTGGTGTCAGTGTGGGAGACGGTGTCTGTGTGGGAGACGGTGTCAGTGTGGGAGGTGGTGTCAGTGTGGGAGACGGTGTCAGTGTGGGAGACGGTGTCAGTGTGGGAGACGGTGTCTGTGCGGGAGACGGTGCCTGTGTGGGAGGTGGTATCTGTGTGGGAGGTGGTATCTGTGTGGGAGGTGGTGTCGCTGTGGGAGGTGGTGTCTGTGTGGGAGGTGGTATCTGTGTGGGAGGTGGTATCTGTGTGGGAGGTGGTGTCGCTGTGGGAGGTAGTGTCGCTGTGGGAGACGGTGTCTGTGGGGGAGACGGTGTCTGTGTGGGAGGTCGTGTCTGTGTGGGAGGATGTGTCGCTGTGGGGGACGGTGTCTGTGCGGGAGGTGGTGTCTGTGTGGGAGACGGTGTCTGTGTGGGAGGTGCTGTCGCTGCAGGAGGTGGTTTCTGTGTGGGAGACGGTGTCTGTGTGGGAGGTGCTGTCGCTGTGGGAGACGGTGTCTGTGTGGGAGACGGTGTCTGTGTGGGAGGTCGTGTCTGTGTGGGAGGATGTGTCGCTGGGGGAGACGGTATCTGTGTGGGAGATGATGTCTGTGTGGGAGATGGTGTGTGTGAGGGAGGTGGTGTCGCTGTGGGAGGATGTGTCGCTGTGGGAGACGGTGTCTGTGTGGGAGGTGGTGTCTGTGTGGGAGGTGGTGTCACTGTGGGAGGATGTGTCTGTGTGGGAGACGGTGTCTGTGTGGGAGACGGTGTCTGTGTGGGAGACGGTGTCTGTGTGGGAGGTGGTGTCTGTGTGGGAGATGATGTCTGTGTGGGAGACGGTGTCTGTGTGGGAGATGGTGACGTTGTCGATGTTTGTGCAGACACCATTGATCGTTATTCCCCACAGTTTGTTGGGGGACTTGTTAAATGCTGGTAATGTTGGCTGGAATGGCATTACTGCAACTGCTGCTGCTGATATTGATATTTGATGCCAGTATTCCTCTTAATGCTGGTGCTACTGTTCAGCGTTTGTTGAATCGGAGAAGCATATGACACAGAATGAAACTATGTGTCCCATTGTGCCTACACGCTCTTTGAAACCTATATTCAATTACTCTCACTCCCCTGCTCTTTCTCAATGTACTCTGGTCACTTTTCCTCTTCAATTACTTATCCTATTTCCTTTGGCCAAATCTGCTTTCACCATACTTTCAGACACCACATTATAGTTCAGAAGAACCTACTCCATAAAGTAGTTCTTCCCATTCCATCTAACCCCACACACCCATTGAGTTTGTTTTCCAGTGATCTTAGATATGTGCCCTTTGGTTTCTGACCCTCGTACCAGCTCAAACATTTGAAGACCTTTACCAAATCCCAGTCACCTAAACCTCCCAATTCCCTTTCACAGCTTCGGTGCTATGGGGAACAATCCTAATTTCAGCTGGAATTCTGCACAACTGATGCTGCTCATCTCTGCTACTATTCTAGTTGGTCGCCTGTGCACCCTCCCCAAGGCCCTGACATCCTTTCTAAAATTCTTGACTGCCAGAATTGGACACAATACTCTATCTTACAGAGTTAGCTTACAGATCGTATCATTGAATGGCGTAACAGGATCAAGGGACTAAATAGCCCACTGCTGTTTCTATATGGCCTTCTATTTTTGATCCGTTGGACATGTGCACTTTGCAGGCCCGGAAGCAGGCGGGGAACGTGCTTCCGGGCGCAATAGGCCCAGGTACGTGCCGGCTGGCCAATTAATTGGTCGCCGATATGCAATGCATGCTGGGAAAGTCGCAGTGATACCAGAGAGGGCCGGGAGAGGGCAGGCAAACAAAAAAGGAGGGTGTGGGCTGGTGCCTGTAATGGGCTCCCTCAAGGGGACAGCCGCTACAAAGCTTCACACGGAGCCCCAGACCTATACAAAATGAATCCCGGTGGAAAAAGCACAGCAAACTGCGTCTAGCCAACGCCTTCAAACAGAAACCTCGGGCAGAATTCTCAGACCACCCCGCCGTGTCGGAGAATCAACGCTGCGCCGCATGAATCGCACCATGCCGCCCTGACGCCAGGATGCAATTCTCTGCAGTGTGGAGAATCGGCGCCGGCATGGTTGGCGCAGTGCCGGTCAGGGTATGCGCCGAATCTACGGTGCAGGCCGGCACGGGCCGGCACGCCGATTCTCCGGCCTGGTCAAAAAGCCGAGTCCCGCCGGCGCCGTTCTAACATCCTCTGAGCCGACGGGATCTCAGAGTTGAAGGGTTCTTACTCCGGCTTCGGCACTTAGCCGCCCAATCCTGATGGGAGAATCCTGCCCTTCCCCAGATGCCTTTTTATATTTTATTTCAGCCCCAACATTTTAACCCGCCCTGGATCGAGGTGGAAGCTAAAACGTAAAGGTCATCTGACCAATTGGCCTGCCCGCCAACCAGAAAGACAGATGGGCAACACAAAAAATTGCTTTCAAATTGGCTCTTAATGGGCTACATTGCCTGCTGGTTGTCAGCGGGCACGCCTCCATCTCTCACACGTGCCCACAAACTGAAATTTAGCATGAGTACGTGATGACGAACTTCTAGGTCGGGTGCATGCATGCCTGACCAATGCATAATTCTGATTTACGTTTCTGACGCAGAAAGGTTAGGATGGCATTTCACAGTAACTTCACACAAGATTATTCTTATGTTATGGGTGCAATTTATCGGCCTCGTTGCGCCTGACTTGGTGTCGCGACGAGGCTGTTGAATTCCGCACTCAAATCATCTTGCTAGATTTAACAGAGTTCTGTGAGACGTCATGATCTGGATCTCACCCTCACTAGCCGGGATCCAGACCAGCATATTTAAATGACACATTAGGCTCACTTCAATATGCGTCACGGGATTCTCCCTGTGCCCGGGACCGGACAGTCAGGGACAGGGCAGGGTGGCACCCTGACGGTTACCTTGGCACTGGCAGTCTGGCTCCCTGTCAGTGGCACCCTGGCACTACCTGAATGGCTGGGTGGCAGTGCCAGATTGGCACTGCCAGGAATCGAACCTGGGGGCTTTACCAGATGGAGGGGCAGTGAGAGGGTGTTCCCGGGGGCCTGTCTGAAGTTGACGGGGTAGGATGAGTCGGAAATGGGAGGGGGTGAAGGGGAGGAGGGTGAAAGGGGGTGAGGGGGTGGGGGCGGGGGGGGGGGGGGGGGGGGGAGGAAGATTGGTGCAGCCTTCCAAAATGGCGCCCCGATCTGCTTCAACAAAACCGGCAGAAAATGATCCCCCAGGTTAAATAAAGTGCTGTTAAATACTGACATGTTTTTCGGTGCTTTGGCCATCAAGAAACATCCCACTAAACGGGCCCAATTCCAGACATAGATTTTGTCTGGTTAAATCGCACCCCACATCTCACATACTGTGTGCAGTTTCCTATCTTTATTGAGGGAAGGATGTAATTGCATTAGAGGTGGTTCCGAGGAGGTTTACTAGCTTGATAACTGGAATGAGCGGGTTTTATTATGAGGGTAGTATGGGCTTGTTTCCACTGGAGTTTAGAAGAGTGAGGGGTGACTGGATTGAAGAATATAAGACCCTGAATGGTCTTGTTCAGGTGCACAAAGAACAAAGAACAAAGAAAAGTACAGCACAAGAACAGGCCCTTCGGCCCTCCAAGCCTGTGCCGACCATGCTGCCCGTCTAAACTAAAACCTTCTACACTTCCTGGGTCCGTATCCCTCTATTCCCATCCTATTCATATTTGTCAAGATGCTCCTTAAACATCACTATCGTACCTGCTTCCACCACCTCCTCCGGCAGCACGTTCCAGGCACCCACTACCCTCTGTGTAAAACACTTGCCTCCCACATCTCCTCTAAACCTTGCTCCTCGCACCTTAAACCTATGCCCCCTAGTAATTGACCCCTCTACCCTGGGAAAAAGTCTCTGACTATCCACTCTGTCTATGCCCCTCTTAATTTTGTAGACCTCGATCAGGTCGCCCCTCAACCTTCTTCATTCCAGTGAGAACAAACCAAGTTTATTCAACCTCTCCTCATAGCTAATGCCTTCCATACCAGGCAACATCCTGGTAAATCTCTTCTGTACCTTCTCTAAAACCTCCACATCCTTCTGGTAGTGTGGCGACCAGAATTTAACACTATACTCCAAGTGTGGCCTAACTAAGGTTCTATACAGCTCCAACATGACTTGCCAATTTTTATACTTAATGCCCCGGCTAATGAAGGCAAGCATGCCGTATGCCTTCTTGACTACCTTCTCCACCTGTGTTGCCCCTTTCAGTGACCTGTGGACCTGTACACCAAGATCTCTCTGACTGTCAATACTCTTGAGGGTTCTACCATGCACTGTATATTCCCTACCTGTATTTGACCTTCCAAAATGCATCACCTCACATTTGTCCGAATTAAACTCCATCTGCCATCTTGCCGCCCAAGTCTCCAAACAATCTAAATCCTGCTGTATCCTTTGACAGTCCTCATCGCTATCCGCAATTCCACCAACCTTTGTGTCGTCCGCAAACTTACTAATCAGACCAGTTACATTTTGCTCCAAATCATTGATATATACTACGAACAGCAAAGGTCCCGGCACTGATCCCTGCGGAACACCACTAGTCACAGCCCTCCAATCAGAAAAGCACCCTTCCATTGCTACTCTCTGCCTTCTATGACCTAGCCAGTTCTGTATCCATCTTGTCAGCTTACCTCTGATCCCGTGTGACTTCACCTTTTACCAGTCTGCCATGAGGGACCTTGTCAAAGCCTTACTGAAGTCCACATAGACAACATCCACTGCCCTACCTGCATCAATCATCTTTGTGACCTCCTCAAAAAATTCTATCAAGTTAGTGAGACATGACCTCCCCTTCACAAAACCGTGCTGCCTCTCGGTAATACGACCCCTTGCTTCCAAATGGGAGTAGATCCTGTCTTGAAGGATTCTCTCCAGACATTTCCCTACCACTGACGTAAGGCTCACCGGCCTGTAGTTCCCTGGATTATCCTTGCTGCCCTTCTTAAACAAAGGAACAACATTGACTATTCTCCAGTCCTCCGGAACATCACCTGAAGACAGTGAGGATCCAAAGATTTCTGTCAAGGCCTCTGCAATTCCCTCTCTAGCCTCCTTCAGTATTCTGGGCTAGATCCCATCAGGCCCTGGGGTCTTATCCACCTTAATATTTTTCAAGACGCCCAACACCTCATCTTTTTGGATCTCAATGTGACCCAGGCTATCTATACACCCTTCGCCAGTCTCAACATCCACCAATTCCTTCTCTTTTGTGAATACTGATGCAAAGTATTCATTTGGTATCTCGCCCATTTCCTCTGACTCCACACACAGATTCCCTCCCCTGTCCTTCAGTGGGCCAACCATTTCCCTGGCTACCCTCTTGATTTTTATGTACATGTAAAAAGGCTTGGGATTTTCCTTAACCCTATTTGCCAATGACTTTTTGTGACCCCTTTTAGCTATCCTGACTCCTTGCTTAAGTTCCTTCCTACTTTCCTTATATTCCACACAGGCTTCATCTATTCCCAGCCTTCTTGCCCTGACAAATGCCTCCTTTTTCTTTTTGACGAGGCCTACATTATCCCTCATTATCCAAGGATCGTGAAATTTGCCATATTTATCCTTCTTCCTCACAGGAACATGCCAGTTCTGAATTCCTTTCTGACATTTGAAAGCCTCCCACATGTCAGATGTTGATTTATCCTCAAACATCCACCCCCAATCTATGGGCGCGATTCTCCCAGACAGGGAGAAATCGTAAGGCTGGCGTCAAAACCGGGCGGGTTTGACGCCAGCCTCCCCCTCCCCGACCGGGAACCGATTCTGGTCCCCGGTCGGGGCTAGTATGCCGCGGCCGTGATCTCCAGCATCGCGGGCTTAACGAATTTCGTTAAGCCCGCTTGCCAGAGTTTGCGCCGGCTGACGCATCACATGACGTCAGCCGCGCATGCGCAGATTGGAAGACTCCAACCCGCGCATGCGCGGATGACGTCATCGCGCATTTGTGCGAAACCCGCGCATGCGCGGGCCGGGATACCCCTCAGCTGCCCCGCGAAGTGATACAGCGGGGCGGCGGAAGGACAAAGAGTGAGCGGGAATCGGACCCGCTGCCCGTGGTACTGCCGTGCCAATCGGTGCCATGGTTGCCAAGATCGGGACTCTACGGCCGTTTTTACGAACGGCAGACCAGGTGTGTTTGCCATTCGTAAAAACGGCCGTAAAGGGCTTGGAATTCGGCCCATCGGCCAGCTGAGAATCGCTGCTCGCCGTAAAAAAACGGCGGCAGCGATTCGTGTCGGGAGTTGGGCATGGGGGGGGGGAGAATAGCGGGAGGGCGTCGGACTAGCGTGGCCGTAAAAATTTACGACCCCCGCTATTCTCCGCACCGTCGTGAGTGTGGAGAATTGCGCCCTATGTTCTTCAGTTCCTGCCTGTTATAATTAGCCTTCCCCCAATTTAGCACATTCACCCGAGGACCACTCTTATCCTTGTCCACCAGCACTTTAAAACTTACTGAATTGTGGTCACTGTTCCCAAAATGCTCCCCTACTGAAACTTGGCCTGGCTCATTCCCCAATACCAGGCCCAGTACAGCCCCTTCCCTAGTTTGACTATCTGAATATTGTTTTAAGAAGCCCTCCTGGATGCTCCTTACAAACTCTGCCCCGTCCAAGCCCCTGGCACTAAGTGAGTCCCAGTCAATATTGGGAAAGTTGAAGTCACAACAACCTTGTTGCTTTTACTCCTTTCCAAAATCTGTCTGCCTGTCTGCTCCTCTATCTCCCGCTGGCTGTTGAGTGGCCTGTAGTCAACCCCCAACATTGTGACTGCACCCTTCTTATTCCTGATCTCTACCCATATACATCTAAATCCTGGAATGTTCAGCTGTGTGGAAAGATGTTTCCTCTTGTGGACGAGTGCTGCCCTTTTATTAAATAATTTTAAGGTGGAGGTGGATGGATTCTTGTTAGGCAAGGAGATCAAAGGTTATTGGGGGTCAATGGGAATGAAACAAAACAGATGTACCATGATCTTATTGAATGGCAGAGCAGAATTAGAATTCCTGCAGCACAGAAGGAGGCCATTCGGCCCATCGAGTCTGCACCGATTCTTTGGCCCATTTCCCCACCTTAACCCCTTAACCTTACCAAGCCTACACATACTTGGACACTAAGTGGTTAGCATTGCTGCCTCACATTCTCCTCGTGTCTGCGTGGGTCTCCCCCCCACAACCCGAAAGATGTGCAGAGTAGGTAGATTGGCCATGCTAAATTGCACCTTAAAAAAAATTTTGTAAATCCTCACCCACCTCAAGTTTCTTAATCTGTTCGGCCTGATGCTGGCCTGCATTGTGGCAGGAAGATTACAGTGTTATACAGAAACAATGTAAAGGTCCGACTGTGAAATATGCAGAAAAAATACATTTTGTAGCTGGCAGGTGAGTCAGGACATCCCTGTACTTCTGCCCTTATTTCACACGTTCCTGCTTCCAATCATTCCACCTGCTCTTCAATCCAGTGTCCTCATCTCCCGCAAAGCTGATAGTCCATGTACATAGATCCCTGAAAGTTGCCACCCAGGTTGATAGGGTTGTGAAGAAGGCCTATGGTGTGTTGGCCTTTATTGGTAGAGGGATTGAGTTCCGGAGCCATGAGGTCATGTTGCAGTTGTACAAAACTCTAGTACGGCCGCATTTGGAGTATTGCGTACAGTTCTGGTCGCCTCATTATAGGGAGGACGTGGAAGCTTTGGAACGGGTGCAGAGGAGATTTACCAGGATGTTGCCTGGTATGGAGGAAAAATCTTATGAGGAAAGGCTGATGGACTTGAGGTTGTTTTCGTTAGAGAGAAGAAGGTTAAGAGGTGACTTAATAGAGGCATACAAAATGATCAGAGGGTTAGATAGGGTGGACAGCGAGAGCCTTCTCCCGCGGATGGAGGTGGCTAGCACGAGGGGACATAGCCTTAAATTGAGGGGTAATAAATATAGGACAGAGGTCAGAGGTGGGTTTTTTACGCAAAGAGTGGTGAGGCCGTGGAATCCCCTACCTGCAACAGTAGTGAACTCGCCAACATTGAGGGCATTTAAAAATTTATTGGATAAACATATGGATGATAAGGGCATAGTGTAGGTTAGATGGCCTTTAGTTTTTTTCCATGTCGGTACAACATCGAGGGCCGAAGGGCCTGTACTGCGCTGTATTGTTCTATGTTCTAAGAGCAGTGAAGAGCTCATTTTCCAGTACTGGTGAGCTTGCCCTAATGAGCAGTACGCATGTGAAGACACGTAGGCTCCGAATGATCATCATGTGGACAAGCTTGGCAAAAATCTAAATCTCAGCCCGCCTGGAACTTCTTTCTACAGAGCTGTCCAGATTCAACATCAATGCGTTCAATTCTGCACATGGTAAAATATTCTGAAAGCTTCATTGTCTGGATATAATGTATCAAGTGGCCTTGTATTAGAGCAATGATATACTCAGTAATTGCATGTGTTACGACCCCCTCGGAGGCTATTGACTATGCACCATCTGGTTCCCCGTGACCACAAGGAGTATGACCTTCCCTGGTAAAATGGGGCGAGGAACCTCACTGTACCTTCCTTGGATTCTACAGCATGTATTGAAAGAAAGGCACGCATTTACATCGTGGGCTGAATTCTCTGCCGGCGTGATGCTCCATTTTGCCGGCAGCCTGGGGATTTCCCGACGGTGTGGGGCTGCCTCACAATGGGAAAGGCCATTGACCAACCGGCATAATGGAGCATCCCGCCGGCGTGCTGAAACCGAAATCCGGTGCAGCGAGATGGAGAATCCAGCCCCCATGTCTTTCATGCCCACCAACTGTCCCAAAGTGCATTAGAGCACATGAAGAACCTCTTGAACTGTAGTCATTGTTGTAATGGAGGAAATGTGGTAGCCAAGTTACACACAACAAGCTCTGACAAACTGCAAAGTGATAATAACCAGGTCATCTTTTTTTCTGATGTTGGTTGAGGGATAAATATTGACCAGGACTCCAAGGATTAGCCTCCTGGGCGGAATTCTCCGACTCCCCGCAGGGGAATCACGGCCCGCTGATCGGCGTGCCCCCCGCGGCGATCGGCGGGCCCCCCGCGGTGATTCCCCGGCCCGCGATGGGCCGAAGTCCCGCCGCTGACAGGCCAATCCCACCGACGTGGTGTAAACCACCTCTGTGCCAGCGGGATTGGCGGCGCGAGCGGGCCCCCGGGGTCCTGGGTGGGGTGGCGCGGGGCGATCGGACCCCGGGGGGTGCCCCCACGGTGGCCTGGCCCGCAATCGGGGCCCACCAGTCGGCGGGTGGGCCAGTGCCGCGGGGGCACTCTTTTTCTTCCGCCACCACCACGGCCTCCACCATGCCGCTGGTGACGTCGACGTCCGGCGCATGCGTGGACCGGCGAAGGCCTTTAGGCCAGCCCCGACGCCGGGTGGCGTAGCGCCAAAGGCCGTTGCCACCAGTTTTGCCGCCATCGGCAGAGCGGGAGCCACTCCGGCGCGGGCCTAGCCCCTAAAGAGGTCCGACGCCGGAATGGTTGGCGCCACTCCGCTACGCTGGGACCCCCCGCCCCGCCGGGTAGGGGAGAATTGCGCCCCTGCTCTTTTTTAAGATATGTGCCAGTCAGGGAGGGAGACTTGTACCCACAACCTTCACACTCAGAGACGAGAGTGCTACCAATCTGACCATGGCATGCATGGATATGCCTGGGGTACCTGTATTCTACCGCGGCATTTAGGAGCCTGATGTCAGGATGAAATGCGGGTCCTGAGCCCGTCTGTAGCGACAGTGGGATTGTTTGGATGATTTTTGCTGATGGTGAACTCCTAATTGCCCACCTGCAGGTTTGCTGTCCAGTGAAGGGTGGCTGGAGGGCTTCTGACACTGCCAGTCCATCAGAGGTTCAGCATCTCCGAGGCCTTGGCAGTGCCACCAGGAGAGAGGTGGGGATTGGCGAGGAGGATGCCCTGCTGAGGCAGTTTAGAGACATTGGGGGTACCTCAGGATGGATTAAATTTCTTGGTTGCCAAGGGAGAAGGTCCCATCCATCTCAGGGCAAACTGCACCAAGCCTGGGACTGCAGTGGGTGCCTTTAATGCCTTCACCCCCTCTGTGTGGCATGGAGATGATGGTTTCCCCCATGGATCTCCTGAGGGA
Source organism: Scyliorhinus canicula (assembly GCF_902713615.1). Taxonomy (NCBI): domain Eukaryota; kingdom Metazoa; phylum Chordata; class Chondrichthyes; order Carcharhiniformes; family Scyliorhinidae; genus Scyliorhinus; species Scyliorhinus canicula. Next base: position 32,860,781 of record NC_052146.1, on the reverse strand, counting down.
GACCACCCGCATGAAGCTGGCGGCCTCCCAATGCAGTGGTTTGAGAAGGTGGGGTGGGGGAAGAGGAGGGGGTGGTGCGGTGAGGTACCACCACCATCAAAATGCAGGCAGATCAGTAAAATGGTCTCTTCAAGATCTGTAATTATACAAATTGGCTCCTGCTTCTTTGGAGGGGGCAGCTGATCCGCTTGGCAGCTTGCCACAGGGAAAGGTCACGGGTGGGGGGGGGACTACATCGGAGATCCGGTGGATTCCATCCCAAAGTGACTCCCCGCTATTTAACAGCACACCCACCCCTCTCCAGCCGCACACATGCCTTCTTACCACTTAGGGAGCTGTAATATTCTGTTCATTGAGACTTGGTAATTCCGGGGCATGTGAATCTGGTAAATGTGGCATTAAGAGAGTATTCTAGCATGGATGCTTCTGGCGTTTTCTCTCTGGAATGTCCTTAACTGAGCCGCAAAAGCTGACTCCATTAGCGACACCGCAGCTGGTGTTTCAGAGCCAAAAATAGCTGAACATGGTGTTCAAAATGCTTCTGGAAATCTGTGGTGTAGTCTGCATTGCGCAGGGTAACTCTCATGGCGCAAACACGGGCAGGCCATGCATGTGCTGGAAGTCTGCAGAGCATCCAGGGCAGGAGTTCTCTTCAGCTGATTTGATGCACAGTCTGACGTTTTGGATTGTGCAGGCGCAGTTGACACCCTCTCCTGCTCACACATAAATGAACATTCGTTCAGCTGCATGAGGGACCCCTCCCCACATCACCCACATCCCCCCTCCGCAATCCATTGGCCCAGGCAAGTCATGTGCCTCTCTGCCAATTGGTTGTGGCTGGTCATGTGACTCCCCGCCGAGAGGTTGGTAGCCCCGCCTACAAGGCGGGGTATAAGAGCTCGTGCTGGCTGGCAGTCGGCCTTTCTCTGTATGACCACTGCCGGGCTCACATCTAGCGTATTAAAGCCTGTTGTTTGGAACTTCACTACGACTCGAGTCCAATTGATGGTGCAGCAATTTAATATGCTAGACTTTGAAAATGGAACTACGGATTAAGCCAAAATGCCCCCGGATCAGCCCGCATGCTGCAAACGTGTCAGCAACTTTTAAACATTGGCTGGCGTGCTTCAACAGCTACCTCACTACTGCAGAAAATCAACCAACAAAGGAGCAGAAACTCCACATCCTCCACTCATGCGTGGGCACCGCCATTTACTCGATGATGGAGGACAAACTGGACTATGATGTCGCCATGGATCTACTAAAAGGACACTTCATCAGGCCAGTAAACCAAGTCTATGCGCGGCACCTCCTGGCAACAATTCCCCGGTGAGTCCCTCGACGAATTCTATCGGGCCCTCATTGACGAAGGGAGAAATTGCTCCTGCCCGCAGGTCACTGCTGCAGAGCACACCGAACTCTTGATTAGGGATGCCTTTGTGGCGGGAATACAGTCACCCCAAATACGGAAGTGACTGTTAGAGAAGGACGCTCTCAGCCTCACTGAGGCACGGACCCTTGCATCCTCCTTGGAGGTTGCTGACCGCAACGCACGCGCGTTTGCCCCCGGCCGCGCGGCAGCCCCTTGGGCAGCGTGGCACACCCCACTCGCTCCCGCCAACTCAGACCCCCAGACCTGCGCTGCAGGACGCCTAGGCAAGCCCGTGGGCCCCCGCTGCTATTTCTGCGGGTAGGCCAAGCACCCCCGCCTGCGCTGCCCGGCCTGCACCGCAGTCTGCAAGAGCTGCGGCAAAAAGTGCCATTTCGCGGCCGTCTGCCACTCCAAGTCGGTCGCTGCCGTTCCAGACAGCGACCGCGGGACCCCCCCCCCCCCCCCCACACTCCTCTCGGGCCTCATGCTGCCCGCAGATCTCGCTGCCTCCACCCCCCACCGCCACGAGTGATCCCCGGACGCCGCCATCTTGGGCCCCCGATGCCACGTGCGGCCCTCGGACGCCGCCATTTTGGCCCCTCCCGACTCCACGTGTGACCCCAGGGCGCCGCCATTTTGTTCATCCCCCACCACGTGTGGGCGACGGGCGCCACCATCTTGGATCGGCACGGAGGACCCCGCAAGCGATTACTCCGTATTGGATGACGACTCCGAGTTCCTGCCACGACTCGCCTCGGTGGCACTGGATCAGTCACGGCCCCGCATGCTTTCCACGGCGACCACACAGGTCCACCTCAACAGTCACGAGACGAGATGCCTACTGGACTCCGGGAGCACAGAGAGCTTCGTCCATCCTGACACGGTAAGACGCTGCGCGCTCCCCGTTCACCCAGTAAAGCACAAAATCGCTGTGGCATCTGGTTCGCACTCAGTCCAAATCACCGGGTGCTGTGTGGCGGACCTCATGGTCCAGGGGAGGGTTTTTAAAAACTATAAATTCCTCATCCTTCCCCGCCTGTGTGCACCAGCACTTCTTGGACTGGACTTTCAGTGCAACCTGCAGAGCTTAACTTTTAAATTCGGCGGCCCTGTTCCCCCCCTTACTGTCTGCAGCCTCGCGTCCCTCAAGGTCGACCCCCTTTCTTAGCTCGCAAACCTCACCCCGGATTGCAAACCCGTCGCCACCAGGAGCAGATGGGACCGGACCTTCATCAGGTCCGAGGTCCATAGGCTTCTGAAGGAGGGGGTCATAGAGGGTAGCAACAGCCCCTGGCGAGCACAAGTGCTGGTGGTTAAGACTGGGGAGAAAAACCATATGGTCATCGATTACAGTCAGACCATCAACCGATTTACGCAGCTGGACACGTATCCTCTCCCACGTATCTCCGACATGGTTAACAGGATCGCGCAGTACAAAGTTTTTTCCACGGTGGACCTTAAGTCCGCCTACCACAAGCTCCCCATCCGCACGAGTGACCGAAAGTACACTGCGTTCGAAGCGGATGGGCGACTCTACCACTTTTTAAGGGTCCCTTTTGGTGTCACAAATGGGGTTTCGGTCTTCCAAAGAGAGATGGACCGAATGGTTGACCAATACGATTTACGAGCCACCTTCCCGTATCTCGACAATTTCACCATCTGCGGCCATGACCAGCAGGACCACGACACCAACCTCCGCAAATTCCTCCGAACCGCAAAACTCCTTAACCTCACGTATAATAAGGATAAGTGCGTGTTTAGCACCGACCGTCTAGCCATCCTCGGCTACATAGTGTGTAACGGAGTGATAGGCCCCGATCCTGAATGCATGCGCCCCCTAATGGAACTCCCCCTTCCCGACTCCCTCAAAGTCCTCAAACGCTGTCTGGGCTTCTTTTCTTATTATGCCCAGTGGGTCCCTAACTGTGCCGACAAAGCCTGCCCCCTCATCCAATCCAACATGTTCCCCCTGTCGATGGAGGCCTGCCAGGCCTTAGTCGCATCAAAACTGACATTGCGAAGGCCATGATGCGCGCCATCGACGAGTCCCTCCCCTTCCAGGTCGAGAGTGTCGCATCCGATGTTGCTCTGGCGGCCATCCTCAACCAAGCGGGCAGACCCGTGGCCTTTTTCTCCCGGACCCTCCACGCTTCTGAAATCCGCCATTCCTCGGTGGAAAAGGAGGCACAGGCCATTGTCGAAGCTGTGCGACATTGGAGGCACTATCTGGCCGGCAGGAGGTTTACCCTCCTCACAGACCAACGGTCAGTAGCCTTCATGTTCGATAATGCACAGAGGGGCAAGATCAAGAACGACAAGATCTTGCGGTGGCGGATCGAGTTGTCCACGTACAACTACGATATCTTGTATCGTCCTGGGAAGCTCAACGAGCCTCCTGATGCCCTGTCCCGCCGTTCCTGCGCCAACGCACAGGTGGACCGCCTTCGCTCCCTCCACGTGGACCTCTGCCATCCAGGGGTCACCTGTTTTTTTCATTTTATCAAGACCCGCAACCTGCCCTACTCCATCGAGGAGGTCAGGACTGTAACCAGGGAATGCCACATTTGCGCGGAGTGCAAGCACACTTCTACCGCCCCGAGCAGGCGCATCTGATAAAGGCTTCTCGCCCTTTCGAACGTCTTAGCATGGACTTCAAGGGTCATCTCCCCTCCAACAACCGCAACACATATTTCTTGAATGTGATTGACGAGAACTCCCGTTTCCTGTTTGCCATCCCCTGTCCCGACATGACCACTTCAACTATCATCAAAGCCCCTCCACTCCATTTTCTCCCTGTTCGGTTACCCCGCGTACATCCACAGTGACCGGGGGTCCTCCTTTATGAGTGACGAACTGTGTCGATTCCTGCTCAGCAGGGGCATCGCCTCTAGCAGGACGACCAGTTTTAACCCTCGGGGTAACGGTCAGGTCGAGAGGGAGAATGGTACGGTCTGGAAGACTGTCCTACTGGCCCTGCGGTCCAGGTGTCTCCCAGTCTCCCACTGGCAAGAGGTCCTCCCAGACGCCGAAAGCACCCATCCGGCTCATCGAGTCAATTTGATGGACCTTATGGACTTTCATGTTCTGCACATTTTCCGTGCCTGTGTTTTTAAAATTATCATTACTATGGTTATTGTTGTTTTTTTCCTCTTGTACACTGTATATAGCATGGTTTTCTTACACGTCCGTCGCGGGCCAGTGGGCAGCCATAGTTACCTCGGTTCTACCTGAGAAGGTCTCTAGTCATACTACCAGTTTTATGGGCCATACACCCCCCCTTCCATCTCTCCTGCCACTCCTCCCCCCCCCCACCCCCCCGCTTCTGTCTCAACAAGGGGTGAATGTAGTAGTATGGCTAGAGAGATCATATTACCGGAGAACCAAGCTGCCATTGGCCCAGGCAAGTCATGTACCTCTCTGCCAATTGGTTGTGGCTGGTCATGTGACTCCCCACCAATTGGCTGAGAGGTTGGTAGCTCCGCCTACAAGGCCGGGTATAAGAGTTTGTGCTAGCTGGCAGTCGGCCTTTCTCTGTATGACCACTGCCGGGCTCACATCTAGCGTATTAAAGCCTGTTGTTTGGAACTTCGCTACGACTCGAGTCCAATTGATGGTGCATCAGTAAGCAGGGTTGCTACAACCTGACAGGGAAATCAGTCGAATTTACTGCCTATAACAGAAAGCCTGCTGAAGTTATGAGGGTTTTGACTGCAGTCCCTCTTGGGATTGCAACATGACAGGCACATACAGCGTAGGCTCCAGAGGGGGTAAAATGTACAGCGAGTCAGAAGGAGAAGGACTGGCAATGGAATACCCCACCCATCAAGGGTTGTCAAAGAGCACTACTCCTACTTCCGCCTTAGCCAGGAGTAATGTGTGACGTACCTGCAATTTATCAAGGAGGTGACTGAACTGTTTCCCCTCCTTCGACAGGACCTGGAGGGTTACAGCAGGGCAATGTCAGTGCTCCCAGCCCCGTCAAGGCCACCGCCAACATCTATGCAAGTAGGTCCTTCTGGGTAGGGGCAGGTTTCACAGCCAACATTTCCCAGTTTGCTGTTGCTCACTGCATCATGGCATTGATGGAAGTCCTACGGAGAAGAAGAACATTATCTTCACTCTCTTACCATGAAATAGCAGGAGGAACGAACACATTGATTTTTGCCAAGTTAGTGGGGGTCCCAATGTGCAGGGAGCTATTGACTGCTCACTTATAGCTCTGCAGGCCCGCAACATAAACATGGTGATCTAGAAAAACCACAAGGTTATCAATTGGGTGGCACAGTGGTTAGCACTGCTGCTTCACAGCTCCAGGGTCCCAGGTTCAATTCCGGCCTTGGGTGACTGTCTGTGTACTTTCTCCCGTGTCTGTGTGGGTTTCCTACAGGTTCTCCGGTTTCTTCCCACAGTCCAAAGAAGTGCAGGTTAGGTGGATGCTAAATTGCCTTAATATCCGAAAGGTTAGGTGGGGTTACGGGGATAAGGTGGAGATATGGGATTAGGTAGGGTGCTCTTTCCAAGGGCCAGTGCAGGCCCAGTGGGCTGAATGGCCTCCTTCTGCACTGTAAATTCTTTGAGTCCATCAACAGAGAGCTGGTGCGCATTCAAGGTAGAACATCATATCAGTGAATGCCACTATCCTGGAACTCTTCATCCTGAGGCAGTCAGCCATTCCTTTGGTGAACAGGGATACCTTTTACACATGTGGCTCATGACTCGCCTCCACCACTCAACCACATATTTACGAGAGCCTTACCACCACAGGAACAGCATGGAGCACAACAGTGGCATTTTGAAGCAACGGTTCCATTGTCTATGGTGCTGAAGCAGTTCCATCCAGTATTCACTCGAGAGACTATCCAAATTCATGGTGGTTACTGCATCCTCCAAAACATTGCTTTCAATCCCTCTGTGACATCACGGCCTGGTTTTCCAGGATGGCGAGTGCTTGGCACCCATCATTCTGAGGATTCCCCGCCATCCCCAGTAGGCCTGCTGCTATTTCATGCTCAGTTGAGTTCTGGTTGGCAGAAGGCGGGACTTCCATCTGCACTTGGAGAGCTGTTGGCCAATCAGATTGACCAACAGTTCTTCAGCCCCTTCCAGGCACAGTGCTGCAGTGGCCAGGAGAGGTACTGCAGCACTTTGCCTGAGATTAATTCCTGGGACCACACTTGAAATATTATTAAAAATTATCTTTATTGGCACAAGTAGGCTTACATTAACACTGCAATGAAGTTACTGTGAAAAGCCCAATTCGCCACATTCCGGCGCGTGTTCGGGTACATGGAGGGAGAATTCAGAATGTCCAAATTACCTAACAGCACATCTTCAGGCAAGTACCAGGTTTCCTGGGGAGGGTAGGAGATGCACTGGGGGGGTCAAGGAGGGGGGGGGGGGAATCTCAGTGTCGGGGTGGGAGGGGGTGGGGGGGTGTCGTAGGGACCCTGAGGGGAGGATGCTTCTAGTCTGAAGATGCCTTCCAATTGAAGCACCGCCCCCACCCCCCAACACCCCTTCCCAGCCGAGATCAAGGGTGAGTCCATTTTCAGTTTCCAACCTTCAGTCATTGGATGTCTGCCAGCCTCAGAATTGAGGCTGAGCAGTGAATAAAATTCTGGCTCACTTTACAATGTTCTCTTGGGTAGAATACTGGAATAAATTCTGTATATAACAAGTTTATCCACCAACGCATCCAATAACACTAGCAAAACTAAACTTGTGATCCTTATGCATCATCTTAGTGCATCTCTTGTTCCTGTCTGAAGGCATGCTTCCCAATGGCTGTAGAGTGACTGGTGGAAGGCTGCTGACTTTCACTGTGCGAGAGTACAGGTGGCCTTGAGGGTGTGACTTTAGGCTGATTTACCTTAGTCTGGGCTGAGAGGACGCATCATCAAAGGCACTGGCGGAGTGGCAGTGATGGAGAAGGAATGCTGTCATCCTGAAAGAAGACAGCAAGTTGATTCTCCACGCAGTCACTGACACTCCCTCAGTAAGTCTAATCTGCTGGAGGACAGAATGCTGGAGTGCTGTGAGAGCCTGCATGCTACTTTAAGTGCAAGCATCTGTAATCATGATGGTAGCAGTAAGTGCTTGCATAGCGTTAAGCTGGGCTTGTACTGCAATGAGCGTGGCCTCAGCTTCCACTGCAGTACTACTTTGGCTTTCTGCCCACGCAGCATGGAGGCTGAGGCTGACTACTAGATGCTGCATCACAGCTAAGTCCGCATGGGTTGTCATGGAGTTGTCCACCACTTCCACCCGGGACAGCATGAACTCCAATCTCAACCTGCGCAAAGCCCTGTGCCATATTGGAATCAGACATTGACAGGAGGTTGTCTGGCAGTCTCATCAGCATCCTGTATGATGCCCATCAGAGTGCTCACCTGAGCCAACTGCATCAGTGCCCTCCCCTTCTCGGGAAACAGTACACAAGCTGCCTTTTCACCACCTTAAGGCAGGAACATACCATCACCCTGAATGTTCACAGTGATGCCGGATATAATAGGCTCATCATAGCTGTCCTAATGATACTGACCTCTTTAGGTGAAGCAGACGTATCCGTCCCCACTCATTCTTCTCTGTTCCCTCCTGTTATGGGCCACTTGTTCTGCAAAAGAGAAATGTTGCAATATGTCTGGGTGATAAACTCCCCGTAGCTGAATAGTTGTAGATATTTGGAAGTCACATATTGTTCAATTGTTCAATTGATGTGAGACTGACGATATTGGTATGTGTGCAAGGGTAAGGTGGAATCGATATTATTGCTAACGTGCCAAAATATTAAAGTAGCTGCACACTCAAATCGCCCACACACTCCAAAAAAACTTTGGAAGCATGTTAGAGGAATCTCTGAATGTGAGGGGTAAGTGCTGATAGAACATAGAATTACTACAGTGCAGAAGGAGGCCATTCAACGCATCAGTCTGTTATGGACCCCTCGTCAGCCCTCAATAATGGCTAAGATACTGAACCCCACGTGTAATGTTTTTTAAGTTTTAAGACTGTGCAGAAAAGTCAATTCATTACAGGAGTGATAATATAAGAAATTGGGCTTGGTTATTTTATAAACAAACTTTATTGAAAGAAAAGAAAACAATACTTAAACTTTTACTTCAACTAACTCTAATAGATTACACACAGTTTCTTAACCTTAACACATGAGTTACCATTACATCACATTTTGCATGGAAATGCAGCTCTTGTTCCACTCACGTAAACATACAAAGGCAATATTTGATTTACAAAGCACTTTTATTCCGTTGGGGAAATTTGTTCAGAATTTTTTGTCCAAGTCTACCTTAATGGCAACTTTCATGACCTCTCAAGTTGATTCCGCAACCATCTCGCTAACTGTTCAAAACAGCACTTTTTCCCCCACTGTCCCTCTAAGCTCCACCCACCCTATCAAACAAAGGTTCTCACACTCTGGGGACAGACTTGAATCCATTATCCTTATCTGGGCTGTCTGGTTTCCCACTCCTGTTTCTACAAAAGAACAAAACTGTGCCATTCATAAGCAACTAACCCACATTGATGGACAGATAGGCCATGAGAATCTGTGATGGGCTAATGGCTTCTCAACAAGGTTGTCCCGAAGGAAAATGGATCTTCAGTGGATCATCTTGGCTGAACTGGGCTCTCCTGTGTATTCCCACTAACGAGGTTAAGTCTGAATGGGACATGGTGACTCAAGCTATGGGCATATCCCTCGAACTCTGCTGCAAGCAGTATTTTCCTTCAGTGTGTTTAACCCCTAATTTGCCTGCTACATCTTGGACCCCATTTCTGGACCCAAGTTCCTAATATCTGCCTATCATGTCAAGCCTGCACCAACCCTCTGACAGAGCACCCTACCGAGGCCCACTCTCCCACCCTATCTCCATAACTCCACCTAACTTGCACATCTTTGGACTATGGGAGGAAACTGGAGGAGACCCATGCCGACATGGGGTGAACGTGAAAACTCCACACAGACACACAAGGCCCGATTTGAACCCAATCCCTGGCGCTGTGAGACAGCAGTGCTAACCACCGTGCCCCTGAATGTGAGTGGTGGGTGTGAGTGTGTATGATGTATTAAACATTGTGACAGGTTGGTGGTGCAATGGATATGATACGCTCTGTAAAAATGCAATCACTGACCTTGACCACTTTTTTTTTAAACTTAGGGAACCCACTTATTTTGTTCCTAATTAAGGGACAACTTATTGTGGCCTATCCAACTAGCCGACACATCTTTTGGGTTGTGGGGGTGAGACCCACGCAAACAAGGGGCGAATATGCAAACTCCACACGGACAGTGACCCGGGGCCGGGATCGAACCCGGGTCCTCAGCACCATGAGGCAGCAGTGCTAACCTCTGTGCCACCGTGCTGCCCGACCTTGACCGCTTGTGTGAGGTCATTGAAATTTTTGTGTCAATGTTGCCTGGTCCAGGAATCTGGGAATAAAATTCCCTCATCACCTGCTTCCATTGCCTTCTCAAGGTTTGCCTTGAGGGCCTCCTGGTCCCTTTAGAAACATTGCTTCCTTCCTTCTCCCCATCTCCGGTACTGATGCCTCCAACACCACATTAGGAACTCACACTCTAATCTGCTGCTTCAGTTGGTGTGCTTCTCCTCCACAGACACCTCTGCCTGAAAACAGGAGCAATCTATTTTTCAGAGTGTTTGATGCATTAGACGTATTGCCGTATCTTTTCAGTGCATTAATGCACTCATTCTCTGTGTGTTGAATTTTCCTTGTCAGTAATTTGCCAAAAGTAGCAGGTTCCAGTGTGTTTCTAATTTGAGGTTAAATGCTGCAGTTTGTGCATTTGATGGGGAGGGGGCTGATGCCAAACTTTAATAACTACCTCTAGGAAAACATATCTGTGTTTCTTTAGTTTCTAAATGTGCCCAACTCCAGGCAACAACATTGGTGGGTTATCCCTCCCAGAATGGGTAACCACCTTTAATGCTGTGGTGGAGAATTAGGGATCTGGCGTACACATAGCACCAGCCCAATGCTAAGAAATCCAACAAAAGCAGTATTTAACCCAGGACCACCCCCCCCCCCCCCCACAGTGCCCCCAGCTCCTGATAAAGACCCCCCCCATGCCCGCGGATCGGCTCCCCCCTAACTGTGGCGGTGCTGGACTGAGTCCGTACCTGCCACGCCTTGTTCCCGACGGATGAGACCACACTCGGCTGCCGCCATCAGAACCTCGGCCGGTCGGAGGCGGAGCATCAGGGGCAGGCCTTAGGCAATGTCGAAAAGTTGTGCGCCGTACGCTCCGAGTACACCGCTTTGAGGAGGCGGAGCATTGCGAAAGCTGTGCTGCCCCCGATTTGGCCGGGAACTTTGATTCTCCGGCTGATCGGCAAACATCATTTTGGAATCGGCGCCAGCGAATCCAGCCCATTAGCTTTCCCTTAGCCTTTCCCTGTGCTTCCCATTTGTTGAAAATGCTCTTCACCATTCTTCATCCCATTCTTCCCCAAGGTTTCATCTCTGTGGAGCTCCTTAAAAACGGGCAGATCTGGTTTAGCTCAGTAGGCTATGCAGCTGGTTTGTGATGCAGAACAAGGCCAGCAGCGTGAGTTCAATTCCCGTACCAGCTGAGGATTCTGAATTCTCCCTCTGTGTACCCAAACAGGTGCCGGAATGCGGTGACTAGGGGCTTTTCACATTAACTTCATTGCAGTGTTAATGTAGGCCTACTTGTGACAATAAAGATTACTTACTTAAAATTTTTTTAAATCTCTGTCATAGCTGTGTTGGCCTTGCACTATGAGCCTTAACCCTTCGCTAAAAGTATTTAAAAAACAGATGCCCAGAGTTCTACCTTGTATTTGACTATGGTAGGATTAGCAGACAAACTGATCAAATATTTTTCACTGCAGTGGAAAGCGCACCCTCGCATAGAGTTGGCGAAACTCATCCAGTCTGCAGTTCTGTGTGGCTTTGGACCAGGCTGAGTCCAGCTGGAAAAGATTTGTAGTTACACAGAAAATTTGTCAAGTCCCGCAAAAGAGATTATCATGCACGATTAAAGTGCCTGGGATTGGGGGAAGTATATTGAGGTGGATAGAAAACTGATTGGCAGAGAGGAAACAAAGAGTAGGAATTAATGGGTCCTTTTCAAATTGGCAGGTAGTAACTAGTCTGATGCCACAGGGATCGCTGCTGGGACCCAGCTATTCACAATATACATTCATGATTTGGATGAGGGAACAAACTGTAACATCTTAAAGTTTGCAGATGATACCAAGTTGGGTTAGAGGGTGAACTGTGACGAGGATGCAGACATCCTACAGCGTGATCTGGACAGGTTGGGCGAGTGGGCAAATCAATGGCAGATGCAGTATAATTTGGATAAGTGTGAGGGTATTCATTTGGGAAGCAAAAACAGGAAGGCAGATTACTACCCGAACAGTTGTAAATTGGGAGAGGGGAATGTGCAGCAGGACCTGAATGTCCTTGTCCACCAGTCGCTGAAGGTAAGTATGCAGGTGCAGCAGACGGTAAAGAAGGCTAATGGTATGTTGGCCATCATTGCGAGAGGTTTCGAGTATAGAAGCAGGGATGTGTTGTTGCAATTATACAGGGCCTTAGTGAGGCCACACCTAGAATATTGTGTGCAATTTTGGTCTCATTTTCTAAGGAAGGATGTTCTTGCTCTTGAGGGAGTGCAACAAGGGTTTGCCAGACTAATTCCAGGAAGGCGGGGCAGTCATATGAGGAGAGAGTGACTAGGTTAGGATTGTTCTCACTGGAGTTCAGAAGAATGAGGGGGGATCTCATAGAGAATTATAAAATTCTAACAGAATAGATGCAGGGAAAATGTTCCCGATGGTGGGTGTGTCCAGACCCAGGGGTCATAGTCTGAGAATTCAGGATAAACCATTTCAGACAGAGATGAGGAGATATTTCTTCACCCAAAGGGTGGTGACCCTGTGGATTGATTGATTTGATTTATTGTGACATGTACCGAAGTACAGTGAAAAGTATTTTTCTGCGGCCAAGGGAACGTAGACAGTACGTACATAGTACGACAAAAAAAGAATAATCGACAGAGTACATTGACAAATGGTACATCGAGAAACAGTGACTGGTTACAGTGTGCAACAAGGGGTCAAACAAGGCAAATACATGAGCAAGAGCAACATAGGATGTCGTGAATGGTGTTCTTACAGGGAACAGATCAGTCCTAGGGAGAGTCGTTGAGGAGTCTAGTAGCTGTGGGGAAGAAGCTGTTTCTGTCTGGATGTACAGATCTTCAGACTTCTCTATCTTCTGCCTAATGGAGGGTTCTGGAATTCATTACCACAGGAAGTAATTGATGCTGAAACATTGAATATACCCAAGAAGTGGCTAGATGTAGCACTTGGGGTGAATGGGATCAAAGGTTTTGGGAAGAAAGCAGGATTAGGCTGTTGAGTTGGATGATCAGCTATGATCGTGATGAATGGCGGAGCAGGCTCGAAGGGCCAAAATGCCTCCTTCTATCTTCTATGTATCAATGTATCTACCATATTCTATCATTGGATGGTGTATTGGGAGCTTTATTCTGAATCTCTTTCTCTCTGTACTTTACCTGAAAGCCTCCAGTGAGACAATGTAGATGGCGCTTCATTTTGTATCTGACATTGTACATACCTTACATGTGAGTGTTCCATGTTACAGTGTGCAGACAGATTGATTCTATATTTAAACTGTTTTATACCTGGCACATGAGATAGCTCGAGGTGATGGTGCTATGTGTTCGATATTCATGGGCTTGTAAAGAAAAAAACTTCACTCTGCATCCATCCCGTGTTGCAAGTGACCTGGAAGTGTGTGATGATCATCGTACAGGGATGTTTCATCTGCATCTAAACCTGCTATACCTAACCATTGGTCAATGGGTTATGAAGTGTAGTCAGAAGGTTTTCTGCAATGCATTCACATATTTAGGGGTGAGTTGGAAGGAAGAGTCGTGGAGGTTTACAGCACAGAAAAGGCACTGCGGCCCATCGTGTCAGCGCCAATCAAAAACAAACACCTAAGTATTCCAATTCCATTTTCCAGCAATAGAGCACTTGAGTTCTGAGAGCTTTGCGAGAGCTTACCCCTTACCGTTCAACTGTACAATAAATGATTCGCTTCTTTTGAATGGAGGGAAATGGGATCTCTTTAGGGTTGAATCGTCTCCAGGATGCACTACCTACTGATGCGGGATAGATACAAACTCAATCCTCCACTGGAGACTCGCAAGCAATATTTCAGTCAGACGGGTCTGTGGTATTCCAAGGTGCAGTCCATTTATCTCACTGGGATCTGAAAGTGTAGATTTTCTTAGTTACCCTGCAATCCGGTGATGTAACGGGTAGTGGTGGAATGACCACTCGAGTGTGGTATCAGAGAGTGCCCAGTGGCAACATGGTTAAATTCACAGATGAGGTTTAATAACAATGTTAATACTGATGATTTTAAACGATGTCACATTTTGTGAGGTATATTGGCTCATTAAAAAAAATTGGAGCCTGGTAATTGAAAGTACTGGCTACAGAGCCTCCTCACAGTATAGTCATCCTTATTGATGTTAACAGGAAAAGGGTGACAGGTTTCCTACATGGAAGGAAAAAAGGGTTGAAAATAGAAGCATGGAAATTATTATTTTAGAAAATGCTTTAACCCTTTAAAATAAACAGTCTACTGCCGATGTTAAAAAAAGCATATGCCAAAAAGCCATTAAACATTGATGACATTAAGACATTTTTAGACCAGGTAGATTATTAGAAAAAGACTTGTTTGATTTAACAAATCCAATCTTATTCTTATTCTGTAACATTAGATGTGGCCAGTGCAAGAATCTGCAGCCCTGCATGATCGCCGATGGTCGATGTTTAGCCTGTGAGCCTGGATGGAATGGAACAAGATGTGATAAAATATGCTCCGCTGGTTTCTACGGGGAAGGCTGTGGAGAGCAATGTCCCCGTTGCAAAGATGGACACGCTTGCAACCATATCAATGGGAAATGCCTGCACTGTAATCCGGGATGGATTGGAGCTCGGTAAGCATTTGCCTTGGCAGTACGTTGCTTTATCATTCTGAGGGTTGTGAAGGAATATCTTGTCAACCTTACATGCCACCAGTTTTCTCTGCCTTTTTATTTCTCCTGAGGGAATTAGTTGACTGCTGGATTATGGTCCCATGGAACCAGTACCGTGCACCATTATCCATTCTTCAGGATTGAGGTAAAATAGCTGTGTGTCCCCAAGCTATTCAAGGATGGGTCATTCATTGCATCTATGTGCATAGAGATTACTGGATAGTGATTCTAAATGGGAAACTTCAGTAAATTTCCCCTCTCGAAACCAAGTGCACCGAGTCCAATCTGAGCATGTCGACAAACAGAACTCAACTAACCCAAGCGAGTACAGTGCACAAAATCTACAAACTTTCTATTGGCTTACGGATAAACTCTATAAGTTAACGAGAAGCGAGATTTCATGATATATCCCTTGAACAGATGCAGAAAATTCTAGCATACTTCAGAACAAGTGGAAGGATGCTTGAAACTAGTTTATTTAATTGAATAACTCTACATTCATATCCCCAATTCATCCAAAGTCCTGCTGCCCATATTCTAATGCGCACTAACATCTGCTCAGTTATCCAGAGCTCAACCAATTCACAGTAATGGCAATGGCATGGTAGCACCAATGAGCACTGTTGCTTCACAGTGCCAGGGACCCGATTCCTGGCTTGGGTCACTGGCTGTGCAGAGTCTGCACGTCCTCCCCGTGTCTGCATGGGTTTCCTCCGGGCGCTCCGGTTTTCTCCCACAAGTCCCGAAAGATGTGCTTGTTAGATGAATTGGACATTCTAAATTCTCTCTCAGTGTACACGAATAGGTGCCGGAGTGTGGCGACTAGGGGATTTTTACAGTAACTTCTTTGCAGTGTTAATGTAAGCCTACTTATGATAATAATAAAGATTAGATTAATTCTATGTCCCTTACCCCAAAGCATCAATTCCAAAATCCTCTGCCTGGTTCACAAATTCCTGTGTGCCCTCATTTCACTTGCTTCAACAATCCCCTCCAATCCTACATCAAACCTACTGTGCACTCTTCTGACCTTGGCTATCTTCTATCCTGGCCTACCTTCAACCCTGACTCGTATCACCCCTTCCTCAATGTGAAATGCCTTGGTGATTTGCATTGATAAAGGCACCATAGACGTGCAAGTTGCTCATTCAAAACTGTGGGCTTACCTAACATGTACGTTTGTGTGACCTGCTGTCTTATTATTGCTCCTTTACAGTGTACAAACATATACTGATATCAATGTCACTAGCTGTAATGCAAATCAGATAGTAATTCAAGAATTTATTTGTTGGTGACGGTGTATATTCAGGTGGCTGACGCTGTGCTCAGTTGGTTGGACGGCTGGTTCGTGATGCAGAGCGAGGCCAACAGCGTGGGTTCAATTCCCGTACCGGCTGAGGTTATTCATGAAGGCCTCGCCTTCTCAACCTTGCCCCTCGCCTGAGGTGTGGTGACC
The DNA here is from genome assembly GCF_902713615.1 of Scyliorhinus canicula. Taxonomy (NCBI): domain Eukaryota; kingdom Metazoa; phylum Chordata; class Chondrichthyes; order Carcharhiniformes; family Scyliorhinidae; genus Scyliorhinus; species Scyliorhinus canicula. The sequence goes on along the minus strand of NC_052146.1, from coordinate 32,844,872 downwards.
CTCAGGTTAAATCACCACCAGCCAGCTCTCCCCTTCAAAGGGGAAAGCAGCCTATGGTCATCTGGGACTATGGCGACTTTACTGACTGTAATTAATAGAACATTAACAGAATACTTTATGTACTAATCATTGCAGTTTCTTGTTGCAATAATGTTTCTTTCTTTTTATAATAGGTGTGACTTAAAATGCCAAAATGGTACCTATGGTGAGAATTGTAACTTGGTCTGCGCAGACTGCATCAATGGATTCTGTCATTTTGCCACTGGGGAATGTATCTGCAACAAAGGATTTCATGGCCCTTTGTAAGTATTGGAGAACAGTGGACAACATTCCATATTCCATATTGATAAAATGTGAGCTCAATGATGTGTAACAACACACAGATTATAAACAGGAGACACATGCATATATACCACAAGCATTCAAAGACTTGACATTCGTTCATGAGATGCTAACATCTGAATGTTTAGTGCTGTCTTAGTGAACATGTTAACCAATTTCACATTTATCCATTGGCATCCCAGGGCTTACCTGCTGAATTGTAGACAGCCCATCACGCCGGTAGGATCTTTTGTTCCCACCGATGTGAACGGAGTTTTTAGTGTCTTGCCGGCCAAGCCATGGGAAAACCCCCAATTTTCCGGGGAACTGGGGGGTGGGGACGGAGAATTTCAGCCATGATTTCTGAAATAAAAACAGCAAGTGCTGGAAAAACTCATCAGATTAGTCAGCATCTGTGGAGAGAGAAACAGAGTTAACATTTCATTAATGAAGAATCATTTCGGACTTGAAACATTAACTTGTTTCTCTTTCCATAGATGCGGCCAACCGTGCTGAGTTTCTCCGGCACATCCTGTTTTTATTTCGGATTTGTAGCATGCACAATATTTTGCTTCAATCATAGTTCCTGTTTCATGCAGGGGCAAGACGTATTATCTTAAAAATGGAGACAGGTGCTATGTACAAGCCCTGAAATTGGACAATCTGAATTGTCCCTCTGTGTACCCAAACAGGCGCCAGAGTGTGGCGACACGGGGCTTTTCACAGTAACTTCATTGCAGCATTAATGTAAGCCTACTTGTGACACTAAAGATTATTATTATTATTTGTGTCTTGCTGGAACTTAAAGGGTTGTTTTTTGTGTATCTATTCTTGGCTCACTTAACATTCATTTGAGGTAAATGGACCTTAGTATGGTGCTAAATCATTCCAGATTAAGAAAGTTCCAGATTAAATTTTTCAACTATATTGAGTTCCAGAGACAGACTTCAGGACAATCGGGGGTTTTGGGGGTCGGGGGGGGGGGGGGGGGGGGGGGGGGGGGGTGGTCGTGGTAGGGGGGGGTTCTGGGGGTTCTGGTAACCCTGGCAGGAAGGAGGAATGTCATTCTACTCGTCAGTGGCCTGCAGTAGTGAAATGTGAAAGGTATTAAAAGAAATGTACCCCAATGCGCTTCAAGACAGAATAGGGAGAAAAATTCAATTGAATTTAAACATAAATGGAAGTTGTGAGATTGATGTGCCTTTGCTGTAAGGTTGTGGCTGTTCCATTCCTTAATGTGACAATAGACACGAAATTTGGGCAGTGAGTAGACAGAGATTTGCAGATATTTGAGACAGCCGGACACAAATTGTCCACACTGAATAATATTAGCCTTCAAGATGCTTGGTTACACATGCTATAGATGACTGGATTGGGAGTAAAGTATTTCCAGATGTTAGCCTGCTGGTTTCATAAATGAAAGGTTTAATTCAGCTTTCACTGAAACAGCAGCAAGTCAAAATCAACAACCATTTGAATAACTTCAGAATGTGAGGCCAGATTACAGTTTTTCAGATATGACTCCAATTGTTTTTTTTTGGTTTCTTGACTTTTCTTTCTTTGTATCTTTGATTCGTTGGTTACTGTGCTTTTTCTTCGCTTGTGCAACCTCTCCTGTGGCCTGAGCTCATTTGTATGCCTCATCTCCATCTATGCCTCGATAACCCAGTGTAGCACAGTGAAACCTGCTTCTCCATCTAGTCCAAATATCCCCGGTCTCTCAGAAACCTATCAGAGTATCAACAGCCAGTTGGGCCAGGTCCCTGTGTGGATGATCGGGTCTACCTTAGGACTTTGGGCTCCTTAATCCCCAAAGAGAGGGTTTAATTTTTAAAAATCATGCGTGGGAGGTGGTGCTGGTGTTTCCAAGGGGGCATCCAACATACCCATTGCTCCCTGATGTACCATCAATTGACGCGAGACGAGTTGCTGAACAAAAGTATGGCTTTAATATACTAGATGTTAAGCCCTGCGGTCGATTACAGTAGAAGGACGACCGCCGGGAGTACTGGGTATTTATACCCCGCCTAACTCAGCCTCTCGACCAATCGGGGAGCCATCACATGACTGGTCTCAACCAACTGGTCGAGAGGCACATGACCGACTAGGGCCAATGGTAAGCCGGTGTTCTGCACCAATGGCAGGCAGCTATGCTAATCATACCACCACATTCACCCCTTGCAGAGAAAGAAGCCGGGGGGGGGGGGGGGATGTCAATGAGTGCTGGGGGGGTGGGGGGGGAGGGAGAACTGGTGGTATGAGTAGTAAGGAGAAAAAAAAAGTATCCTTGGCTTTCCACTGGCCCAGACATTTAGCAACAGTACATAGTGTCCATACAAGGTCCATGATGGTGTTGAAGTTAAATGGACTCGATCAGCCTTTTCGTTGCCCGTGACGTCCTGGCAGACCGCCGCAGGGGAGTTGGTGACGTTGGTTCAGCCGATGGTGGTGGTTCAGCTGATGTCCTGGACTCCGGGAGCTATGGTCCTTGAACTGTCTCCGTACCCCGGGCTGGTGGTGGAGACGCCATGGATGGGGAAGGCGTGGCCTGGGTGGGGCGCTGGGGGAAAAGGGGTGGGGGGGGGTTTGAGGTGAAGGGGGGGAAGGCCGCACGCCGGCGGGTGCCAGGTCCCGGAGGGAGACCGTGTCCTGCCGACCGTCGGGGTACTCCACGTACGCATACTGTGGGTTAGCGTGGAGTAACTGGACTTGTTCCACCAACGGGTCAGACTTGTGCACCTGCACATGCTTCCGGAGCAAGATGGGTCCGGGGGCGGCCAGCCACGTCGGGAGAGGGGATCCGGAGGACGACTTCAAGGGGAAAACCAGAAGACGTTCATGAGGTGTTTGATTAGTTGTTGTACAGAGGAGGGAGCGGATGGAATGTAGGGCATCGGGGATAACCTCTTGCCATCGGGAAATAGGGAGATCTCTGGACCGGAGGGCCAGTAGGATGGTCTTCCATGTGGTACCATTCTCCCGCTCGACCTGTCCGTTACCCCGGGGGTTATAGCTGGTCGTCCTGCTAGAGGCAATGCCCCTGCTGAGCAGGAATTGACGCAGCTCGTCGCTCATAAAGGAGGACCCCCGATCGCTATGTATGTACGCGGGGTAGCCGAACAGGGAGAAGATGGAGAGGAGGGCCTTAATGACGGTCGATGTGGTCATGTCGGGGCAGGGAATGGTGAATGGGAAGCGGGAGTATTCATCGATCACCGTCAGGAAGCAAATGTTGCGGCTGCTAGAGGGAAGGGGCCCCTTGATGTCTATGCTGAGACGTTCGAAGGGGCGAGATGCTTTGATCAGATGTGCCCGCTCGGGGCGATAGAAGCGCGGTTTGCACTCTGCGCAGATGTGGCAGTCATGGGTTACTGTCCTGACTTCCTCGATGGAGTAGAGCAGGTTGCGGGTCTTTATGAAATGATAGAAATGGGTCACCCCTGGATGGCAGAGGTCTGCGTGGAGGGAGCAGAGGCGGTCTATCTGCGCGTTGGCGCAGGTACCGTGGGACAGGGCATCCGGAGGCTCATTCAGCTTCCCAGAACGATACAAGATATCATAGTTGTACGTGGACAACTCGATCCGCCACCGCAAGATCTTGTCGTTCTTGATCTTGCCCCTCTGTGCATTATCGAACATGAAGGCTACTGACCGTTGGTCTGTGAGGAGGGTAAACTTCCTGCCGGCCAAATAGTGCCTCCAGTGTCGCACAGCTTCGACTATGGCCTGGGCTTCCTTTTCCACTGAGGCGTGGCGGAGTTCGGAAGCCTGGAGGGTTCAGGAGAAGAAGGCCACGGGTCTGCCCGCTTGGTTCAGGGTGGCCGCCAGAGCTACTTCTGATGCGTCGCTCTCGACCTGGAAGGGGAGGGACACATCGACAGCGTGCATCGTGGCCTTTGCGATGTCAGCTTTGATGCGGCTAAAGGCCTAGCAGGCCTCTGTCGACGGCGGGAAGGTCGTGGACTGAATGAGGGGATGGGCATTGTCGGCGTAATTGGGAACCCATTGGGCGTAGTAAGCGAAGAAACCCAGGCAGCGTTTGAGGGATTTGAGGGTATTGGGGAGAGGGAGTTCCATCAGGGGGCGCATGTGTTCGGGGTCGGGGTCTATCACTCCGTTACGCACTACGTAGCCGAGGATGGCTAGACGGTCGGTGCTAAACATGCACTTATCCTTATTGTAAGTTAGGTTAAGGAGTTTTGCGGTTTGGAGAAATTTTTGGAGGTTGATGTCATGGTCCTGCTGGTCGTGGCCGCAGATGGTGACGTTATCGAGATACGGGAAGGTGGCCCGTAAACCGTGCTTGTCGACCATTTGGTTCATCTCCCGTTGGAAGACCGAGACCCCGTTTGTGACACCGAATGGAACCCTGAGGAAGTGGTAGAACCGCCCATCTGCCTCGAACGCGGTGTACTTGCGGTCACTCGCGCGGATGGGGAGCTGGTGATTGGCGGACTTGAGGTCCACAGTGGAGAAGACTTTGTATTTCGCAATCTCGTTTACCAGGGCGGAAATACGGGGGAGAGGATACGAGTCCAGTTGCGTAAACCGGTTGATGGTCTGGCTGTAGTCGATAACAAAGAACAAAGAAAATTACAGCACAGGAACAGGCCCTTTGGCCCTCCCAGCCTGCGCCGATCCAGATCCTTTATCTAGACCTGTCTCCTATTTTCCAAGGTCTACTTCCCTCTGTTTCCGCCCGTTCATATACCTGTCCAGATGCATCTTAAATGATGCTATCGTGCCCGCCTCTACCACCTCCGCTGGTAAAGCGTTCCAGGCACCCACCACCCTCTGCGTAAAAAACTTTCCACGCATATCTACCTTAAACTTTCCCCCTCTCACCTTGAAATCGTGACCCCTTGTAACTGAAACCCCCACTCTTGGGAAAAGCTTGCTGCTATCCACCCTGTCCATACCTCTCATAATTTTGTAGACCTCAATCAGGTCCCCCCTCAACCTCCGTCTTTCCAACGAAAACAATCCTAATCTACTCAACCTTTCTTCATAGCTAGCACTCTCCATACCAGGCAACATCCTGGTGAACCTCCTCTGCACCCTCTCCAAAGCATCCACATCCTTCTGGTAATGTGGCGACCAGAACTACACGCAGTATTCCAAATGTGGCCGAACCAAAGTCCGATACAACTGTAACATGACCTGCCAACTCTTGTACTCAATACCCCGTCCGATGAAGGCAAGCATGCTGTATGCCTTCTTGACCACTCTATCAACCTGCGTTGCCACCTTCAGGGTACAATGGACCTGAACTCCCAGATCTCTCTGTACATCAGTTTTCCCCAAGACCCTTCCATTGACCATATAGTCCGCTCTTGAATTTGATCTTCCAAAATGCATCACCTCGCATTTGCCTGGATTGAACTCCATCTGCCATTTCTCTGCCCAACTCTCCAATCTATCTATATTTTGTTGTATTCTCTGGCAGTCCTCCTCGCTATCTGCAACTCCACCAATCTTAGTATCATCTGCAAACTTGCTAATCAGACCACCTATACCTTCCTCCAGGTCATTTATGTAGATCACAAACAGCAGTGGTCCGAGCACGGATCCCTGTGGAACACCACTAGTCACACTTCTCCATTTTGAGACACCCCCTTCCACCACTACTCTCTGTCTCCTGTTGCCCAGCCAGTTCTTTATCCATCTAGCTAGTACACCCTGAACCCCATACAACTTCACTTTTTCCATCAACCTGCCATGGGAAACCTTATCAAATGCCTTACTAAAGTCCATGTATATGACATCTACAGCCCTTCCCTCATCAATTAACTTTGTCACTTCCTCAAAGAATTCTATTAGGTTTGTAAGACATGACCTTCCCTGCACAAAACCATGCTGCCTATCACTGATAAGTCTATTTTCTTCCAGGTGTGAATAGATCCTATCCCTCAGTATCTTCTCCAACAGTTTGCCTACCACTGACGTCAAGCTCACAGGTCTATAATTCCCTGGATTATCCCTGCTACCCTTCTTAAACAAAGGGACAACATTAGCAATTCTCCAGTACTCCGGGACCTCACCCGTGCTCAAGGATGCTGCAAAGATGTCTGTTAAGGCCCCAGCTATTTCAACCCTCGCTTCCCTCAGTAACCTGGGATAGATCCCATCCGGGCCTGAGGACTTGTCCACCTTAATGTCTTTTAGAATACCCAAAACTTCCCCCTTCCGTATGACAACTTGACCTAGAGTATTTAAACACCCATCCCTAGCCTCAACATCCGTCTTGTCCCTCTCCTTTGTGAATACCGATGCAAAGTACACATTAAGAATCTCACCCATTTCCTCTGAGTCCACACATAAATTCCCTCTTTGGTCTTTGAGTGGGCCAATCTTTTCTCTAGTTACCCTCTTGCTTCTTACATACGAATAAAAGGCTTTGGGATTTTCCTTAACCCATCCGGTTTTTCTCCCCAGTCCGGACCACCAGCACTTGGGCTCGCCAGGGACTGTTGCTGGCCTCGATGTCCCCTTCCTTCAGCAACCTCTGGACCTCGGACCTGATGAAGGTCCGGTCCTGGGCGCTGTACCGTCTGCTCCGGGTCGCGACGGGTTTGCAATCGGGGGTGAGATTAGCAAACAAGGAGGGGGGGGGGGGTCCACTTTGAGGGACGCGAGGCTGCAGACAGTGAGGGGGGGTATAGGGCCGCCGAATTGGAAGGTCAAGCTTTGCAGGTTGCACTGGAAGTCCAGTCCTAGGAGTGCCGGTGCGCAAAGGTCAGGGAGTATAAGGTGTTTATAATTTTTAAAAACCTTCCCCTGGACTGTGAGGTCCGCGATGCAGCACCCGGTGATGCGGACGGAGTGCGAACCTGAGGCTAACCCGATTTTGTGTTTTACAGGGTGGACAGGGAGCGTGCGGCGTCTTACCGTGTCAGGGTGTACAAAGCTTTCCGTGCTCACGGAGTCCAGCAGGCAGTCCGTCTCGTGCCTGTTGAGGTGGATTTGCGTCGTCGTCTTGGCGAGCGTGCGTGGACGTGACTGGTCGAGCTGAATGGCCGCGAGCCGTGGAGAAGATCCATAGTCGGCGGCGGCGGCCGAGTGGGCGCTGGCAGGACCTTGTGTGCCAGTCCAGGATGGCGGCGCCCAGGACCCGCACGTGGAGTCGGGGACCCAAGATGGCAGCGGCCAGGACCTGCACGTGGAGTTGGGGCCCCAAGATGGCGGCGCCCAGGAGCCGCACGTGGCGTCCGGGGCCCAAGATGGCGGCGCCCGCAGGACCCTCGTGGTTGCTGGGGGCGGGGTTAGCGGTGCCGGCGGGCCGATCGGAGCGGCTGCGAGCGGGGGCAGAGAGGCGCGCAGGCCGGGCACAGGGGCCCGGGGGTGTGGGGGGAGAGATTGGCGCGGTGCGCTGGAAGGGCCTGGAAGGGCCCGGAGGAGGAGATCCCCGGTCGCTGCGTGGCACAGCAGCGACCGATTTGGCCTGGCAGACCGACGAAAAATGGCCCTTCTTCCCGCAGCTCTTACAAAGGGCTGAACGGGCCGGGCAGCGCGGGCGGGGGTGTTTGGCAAGCCCACAGAAATAGCAGCGGGCCCCCGCGGACTTGTCGGGGCGTCCCGCGGCGCAGGCCTGAGGGGGGTCGGGAGCGGCGGAAGGCGGTGGGGAAGCGTGCCAGGAGGCCCAGGGCGCTGCAGCGCGGCTGGGGACATAGGCGCGGGCGTTTAAGTCGGCGACCTCCAGGGAGGTGGAGAGAGTCCGTGCCTCAGTTAGGCTGAGGTCGTCTTTTTCTAGCATCCGCTGGCGGATAGCGCCGGACTGCATCCCAGCCACGTAAGCATCTCTGATTAAAAGTTCCATGTGCTCAGTGGCTGAAACTTGGAGGCAGGCGCAATTCCTTCCCAGGACAGCGAGGGCCCGGTAAAAATTATCTAAGGACTCACCGGGGAACTGTTGTCTGGTAGCCAGCAGATGACGGGCGTACACTCGGTTTACCGGCTTCAGAAATTGTCCTTTTAGCGTATCCATGGCCACGTCATATTCCTTTTCTTCCTCTATCATCGCATAGGCCGCCATGCCCACGCTGGAATGGGGAATATGAAGTTTCTGTGCCATGATGGGGGGGCTGCTTGCGGTCGCCAGATAGCTATCGAAACACGCCAGCCAATGCTTGAAGATTGCCGATGCGTTTGGAGTTTGCAGGCTGATGCGGAGGCAGTCGGGCTTGATCCGGAGCTCCATCTTCAAATTTCTAATATATTAAATTGATGTACCATCAATTGACGCGAGACGAGTAGCTGAACAAAAGTGTGGCTTTACTATACTAGATGTTAAGCCCTGTGGTCGATTACAGTAGAAGGACGACCGCCGGGAGTACTGGGTATTTATACCCCGCCCTGGAGGCGGGGTTAACTCAGCCTCTCGACCAATCGGGGAGCCGTCACATGACTGGTCTCAACCAACCGGTCGAGAGGCACATGACCGACCAGGTCCAATGGTAAGCCGGTGTTCTGCACCAATGGCAGGCAGCTATGCTAATCATACCACCACACTCCCTTATGCAGAAACAGTCTTCAATTACACTTCCCAGCATGCCCAGCATGGCTCACACCCAAGCACCCCAGTAATAAAGGCAACTTCCATGGAAATGAAAATTGAAAAGCTTCCATCTGACCTTAGTTCCCCAGCATGAGCACCAAAGATGCTAAATGGACAGAACCCTGTGGTAATTGGGCAGTGCCATCCGTCATTTGACCTGTGTCGTTGAAAAATGGCCATGTTTGCAGTGTGTAAAGAGGCAATGCAGTGCTGCGGAATGCAAGGCTTGAGGTCACTGCTCCAAGTGTCACCCACTCTCAATTCAGAACATGGCTCAGACGTTTTGCTTGCACAATGATTCTATCTGTCTCTTTTCTGAGCAACAGGCGCAGACCTAAGCAGAAGTGGTTTTTGTTCATTAGATCCATCTGTGCATTATAACTTGTAGCTCACTTCTGAGCTGCAGGAAGAGCCTGCATGTAATAGGCTCGGTGAACAGAGAGTCTTTCCTGGGGTAGTGCCTGGACATGTTCCCTTCCTGTCGTGAATGAGGATCTTATTTAGTGGCTGCTGAGTAAAGTCACAGAATAACAATGTGTTTTATGTTGCTTCAGGATTAGGTCAGAGCTCCAGTCTGTTGGATCTGAGGAAGTGGCTGCTGATCATTTCCTGACCATGGGCCTCTGGGACAAACATGGGCAGAGGTCATGGGGTTCAGAAGGGGCTGATATTTAAAGCGGTGCAATTTTTTTCCTCTCTCCACCTTTGAGGAAGTGCAGCTGTAGTAATGCACAATAAAAGGTTTTTATGTCTCCACTTCCAATTCTTCCCATCTCCGCACTCCTACCTCCCAGCCCCCAAACTTGGTCTCAATTTTTACACAGACCACCTATTAGAGCAATGAAACTTGCAAGCCATAACTAAACCCTTCGCTAACGGACTAAACCAGAGTCCTTGTGAACTATCGTGGAGGGGGGCAGAGCAAGCCTATTTTTTGGACCTTTTGAAAATGACCCTGCTTTTCGCTCCAGTATGTTCACACTTACAGAGGTGTGGTTATACATATGGCGCCTTATCCAGGCGCCATTCAATGAAAACATTGACGATGAGTTTTGTTTGCTTATTCAGAAGTGAAGGCTATCAGTACTAACATTGATGCTGCTCTCATTCCGGGGGCGATTCTCCAAAATGGATACCAAGTCTTCGTGCCGTTGTGAAGGCCGTCGTGTTTCACGACGGTGCGAAACGGGCAGCCCGGGTACGACTGATTCTGTCCCCCACAGGGGGCCAGCACGGCACTGGAGCAGTTCACGCCGCTCCAGCCTCCCTTCCCGGCGCCAAATGGGCACCGCGCCAACCCGCACATGTGCAGTTGGGCCGCACCAACCTGTGCATGCGCAGGGGACTTCTTCTGTGCACCGGCCCCGACTCAACATGGCGTCGGTGTTCAAGGGCCGGCCGTGCAACAAAGTAGGCCCGGGTGGGGGGGGGGGGGGGGGGGGGGAGAGGCCTGTCCACCGATTGGTGGGCCCCGATCGCGGGCCAGACCCCATCGCTTTCCCCCGCAGAGTTCCTGCCTTTTTGTTGGTGTTGTAAGACTTCTTACTGTGCAGAGTTCCTGCCGGCAGCGACCAGCGGTGAACGGCGCTGGCGGGACTCTGTTGTAACCGCGTGGCCGCGCGACCCATCCGGGCCGGAGAATCGGCGGCCCCACCGATTCCAGCGGCCCGCGGCCGGCACTGTGTCAAACGCGCCGACGCAAATGGCGCCGATTCTCCACACCTTACCCCCCCCCGTCCACACTGTGACCCCCTAGTAGGCTTCAGAAGATAGCCATCGGGAGTGGATCATTATTGGCTGATTTTATCTCCCATTCCCCCCTAGTCCATGGACAACAAGGCTCATTGCAGCACACCTACTGCTGCACATACCAAGGTTAGGGATTACCAGCGATGGAACCTAAGATTTTCTCCATGGCTCATCTATTCACTGGAAAAAGTGGCAACATTACGAAGGGACCCTGCTGAGATTTTAATGACTGTTTTTCTTTTATATCAAGGAGAATAATGGAAAACCACATATGCATGTTTTAGTGATAATTCCTTTCACTGAGTCAGGCCCAGCTTGGATTTACTGTGTTGGAACAGCCAATGCGATCTTCCCACGATTATATTGTTGGATCAAGACCCATATCCATCAAGCATTGCTATGTCTTGTTTTCCTCAGTTAAATCCACTTATTCCAGAATCATCCTGAAAAATTAAAGCAATTTTAGGTTTTTATTTCCTGACCATCTGCGATCTTAAATCCCTCTATCTGAACCATCCACCCTTACTTTAAACACCACTTCCGTGGAGCAGATGGATGTCTCTAACTTAAGGACTAAAAATCACCTGCACGGTTGCCTCTGCTGCTTCCTCCCATCCCAACCCCACCCCCCCCCTCGACACCCACTCATTCTAATTCTGAGCCCTTCTCTTTCTGTAATCAGACTACCATTTTATTGACTCCACAACACTCAACATCCATTCTGGCACCCGGTTAGCTGATATTTTCACTGGTTACCTTAATTCAGCCAGAATCTTGCTCACGTTGAAAGCCAGCTCCATCATCGACTGCCTCAGAAAATAAACCAACTTCAACGGATCTTTTTCTATGTTCTTGGGTTGCCCGTATCAGTGACGTGGCCAACATTTATTGCCAACCCCGATTGACCTTGAACATATAGTAGTGAGCCATCTACAGTTGAGTGGCTTGCTTGGTCACTTAAGAGGGCAGTTAAGCGTCACCCACATTGCTGTGGGTCTGGAGTCAACATGTCAGCCAGCTGATATCCTCACCCGTAGGACATCAGTGAACCAGATGGAATTTTAGACAATGTGGTAAATCATTAATCATTATGAATCAGACTAACATTTCATTCCAGATTTACTTCATTAATTGAATTTACAAGCACCCAGATACCATCATAGGATTTGAACTTGTGTCTCCAGAGCTTTCATCCAAGCTTTTGGATTACTGTTACCATTGTGCCACCATCGCCAATCTCTCCAGCTACTGCTTATCTTCCACCTCCCTTACCTCATGAAAGTCTTTGAGCGTGTCATCACTTATCAGTGCAGGCCCATCTGTTCTACAATTGTTTGAATTACTCCAGTCGTAGTTCAACACTTCTCAAAGCACCAAAATAATTCTACTCAAGGTATTGATTTTGTGATAGTAACTGTGGTGCATTATCGATCCCCATCCTTCTCCAATTTTCTGCATCTTCTCTTTGGCTGACCACAGCATTGTTTCCCTTCTGCGTTTGAGCTGTATGCATTGCCCCTGATGGTTTCACTGCTACCTTTCCAAATGCAGTGAAAGCACACAAGTAATGGCTTATCTCCTCTCCCACAAACTGTTTAAATTTAGCTCGCTCCTTTTTATTTTTTTCATAAGCTACATACATGGCCATTGTCCATGGACAGTTGGTCAACTTCTACATGTCCACTGATATTCAGATCTACCTCCCATCATTTCAATTCGACCTTTGATTAGCTTTATTTTGTCAGATTTATAACTTTCACAGCCCCAACTCAGGAAGACTAAAGCTTGTCCCACTGACCCATTGACATCAAATTGGCTTAACGCCCTGCTGAATATTCAGGAGCCCAAAAAGGCCCACTTGCAATGTTGGTGGCATTGAGCTTGAAATCTCACATCTTGTTCATCACCAAGACTGCTGACTTACACCACTCCAATATTTCCTGCCTCCAGCCGTACCTCAGCTCCTCCAATTCTGAAATCACTGGCATGCTTTTGTCAGCTCTGTTCATTGCTAACCTCCCATCTTGCACAACAAATTGAAAATCCTTCAACCAAGTTTCAAGTCATCCCTCATTAATAATCTCTCCCGTTCTGGCTCAATGCCTACTTGTGAACTGCCTCAGATCATTACATTTATGTTAACTGCATTCTAGAAATATTGTTGATGTTGAATGGGCAATAAGGAGTTGACTGTCACTGGCAGAAATAAAGAAAAGCTTGCATTTCTACATCGGCTCAGCACGTTTCTCAAATTGTCAAAGTGCTTCAGAGGATCAAGAGAAAGGAAAAGATGGCAAATGCTGGAAATCTAAAACTGAAGAAACTGATAAGAGAAAACGATGAATCTGTCTGGTTGGGCATGATCTAACTGCCGCGCCGCAACCGAGTCGGGACGCGACACGGCCAATAAATCTCGCGAGAGGCCTCTTGCAATATTTACTGGCTCACTGAGCCTCGTGAGATCTAACGGGATCTTGCAAGATGTCACAATCTGGATTCTGCCCATAATGGGTGGGACCCAAATCTGCTTATTAAAGTGCACAGCAAAGGACACTTGAATAACCCCTGCACCTGGAGGCCCCGAGTGAACGCCAGTCAGCATTGGTCTTTACAAACCGGGTGTACCGGCACTTGAGGGGGTGGGGTCTCCCAGGCGATCGGGGGTCCCTGGGTGTTCAGGCCCGGGGCAGGGTGGTGCCCTGGCACCCCGATGGTACCCCGATGGTACCCCGATGGCACCCTGGCACTGCCAGCCTGGCACCCTGGTAATGCCACCCAGGTACCCTGGCACTGCCAGGGTGCCCAGGTGGCACTACCAGCCTATCAATGCCAAGGTGCCTGGGTGGAATTTTGACAGCACTAGGAATCGGGCCCTGAGGGGAACCCTGTCCTTGAGAGGTGCGGTGTGGGGGGATCGATGCCAACCTTATAGGTGAGTTGTGGCATTGGGGATGGTCTGGAGGCTGCGCCATTTTTATCGGAGCTCTTTATTGCACGAAATTGGACTAAGTGCAGCCTCATTGAGGCCCCAAAATGAAGCGGAGCCCTGTTCAATAGTGGGGTAGTTCTCGGTGCTGCTGGTGCCAGGAAACATCCGGCTAAGCTCGTTCGATATAGGAGTCTGTTTCATTTCCGTTAAATCGCACCCATTGCCTTACAAACCAACAGGCTCACTTTTGTCCTTTTGGGTAGAAGAACGGCTCTTCTTGCTAAAATTAGCCCTCATATCCAAAGATGTGCAGGTTAGGTGGGGTTACGGAGATAGGCTAGGGCAGTGGGCCTAGCTGGGGTGCTCTTTCAGAGGGTTGGTACAGATTTGATGGATGAATAGCCTCCTTCTGCACTGTAGGAATTCTATGGTACTATAGTTCATACCTGCACAGGTCTATATGTGACTTCAGACCCACATCAGGCATAGTTTACTCCTAACTGCTCTCTCCTTTGTCCGAGCAAGCTACTTTGTTGCATCAAACTGCTCACAGGTCAAGATGAAGATCTACCATGACTTTCTCAGGGTAATTAGGATTTAGTAATGAATGTCATTCTTGATACTGAGAATCCAGTGAAATAAGACTCAGCTTCTTTAAAGAGAAAAGACAAGTGAATGTTTTGGGCCCTTGTTGAAGGAGGAATATACTTCAATCTCTATTTAATGTTTCTCATTTTAGAGCTTGACTGACCTTCTGGATATTTCTGAACATTTTTCTATTTTTTTCAATGTGTGCTAAAGTGTTGTAAATGTAGACAAATATAGATCCCGTTTTGAGAGTTAATCCTTTTTTTTGTGCCGAATATGGGACCAACTATGCCCAGGAAACCAGGAGAACTCTCAGTTGCTCTTCAAATTGTGGCATAGGACCTTTAACATGCATCTAAAAGGGTAGATGTGCCCTCAGAAGGATAGCAACTCCAGCACGTGATGGTCATAGAGTCATAGGTGTTTACAGCATGGAAACAGGCCCTTTGGCCCAGCTTGTCAATGCCGTCCAAGGTTGTGTCTCTCCTCATTTCCCATGCCTCACAGCATTGCACTTCCCACTTCAATTACTCATTAGAATCTGTTTTTAACTTCAATTATGAATATGACTTGGGAAAAGAATACATGGGGTGGTTTCCATGACCTTCCTTGTATGTTTAAAGCAAACTCAAATCTTCTTCCCAAAGGATTCCCAACTGGTAATCAGCTGTTGTCCCGCAGGGTTCTGGCTCTTTAGCCATCACCATGGAAAATCCACTGGTTCTTCCGTTGGCCATGGTTTATAACTGTGATCAAGAGACACTGCATCTGGTGCAACTTGTAAAAGGGCAGGGGGGACCACCAACACCTGAGGCCATAAATTACCCTGCTGGTTGAATATGAATTCAGTTCATAAATCCGGGATTAAAAAACTAGCCTCAGTAATAGTGGCCATGAAACCAATGTTGTAAAAACCGATCTGGTTCACAAATGCCCTTTAGGGATGGAATTCCTTTGTCCTTACTGCACTGTAGAAGATGTTATGAAATGAACTCACACCCACAGCATTCTGATGTACAATCTAGACTCGAGAGTTACCAGCAAAGTCGCGCTGACATTGAGCCTAATATATTGTACATTGTGAGTAACTTTAAACAGGAAAGGTGTGCACATCCCCCATTCCCCCATTGTTGTCCTCACCTTCTGTACAGAAACCGATTATTGGCTTTTCCAATCATGTCTGAGATGGGTTGGACAGATATTGAGTAGAGCATTTAACTTGAGCGAGCCAGTCTATTAAACTCTGTACCTACCAGATCTTTAAATAGAGAAGCAAAAGGGGGAGGTGGTGGCACAGTGCTAATGTCACTGGTCTAGTAATCCAGAGGCCTAGGCTAATGCTTTGAACATGGGTTCAAATCCCACCATGGCAGCTGGTTGAATTTGAATTCAGTTAATGAATTTGGGATTAAAAAGATAGCCTTAGTAATAGTGATGATGAAACCATTGTCACTTATCATTAAAATGTATCTGGTTCATTAATGTCCTTTAGAGAAGGATATTTGCCATTTTTTCTTGGATACCCGACATGTTACCCACATGTGACTCCCTTTTAAATACCCTCTGAAATGGTTTAGCAAACCTTTAGATTGTATCGGACTGCTACAGAGTCTATACAAAGGAATGAAACCGGACGGAGCACCCAACATCAATTTAGGCATTGGAACCTACAGCAGCACACTCAGTGCTGTCAACCCTGCAAAGGCCTCCTCACTAACATATCGGGGTTTGTGCCAAAATTGGAAGAGCTGTCCCACTGATTAGTAAAGCAACAGGCAGACATAGTCATACTCACGCAATCATATCTTACAGACAATGTCCCAGACACCACCATCACCATCCCTGTCAGTGGGATATTACAGTCCCAGCAGAGGGACCAGCACAGTGGTATA
Organism: Scyliorhinus canicula; assembly: GCF_902713615.1. Lineage (NCBI taxonomy): Eukaryota > Metazoa > Chordata > Chondrichthyes > Carcharhiniformes > Scyliorhinidae > Scyliorhinus > Scyliorhinus canicula. The sequence continues at coordinate 32,828,839 of NC_052146.1, read as the reverse complement.
CAGTTGGGAGGAAGCTGCCCTGGGAGTTCTCAACCTCCGTGCTGGACACAATGAATTCTCATGGCATCAGGCCAAATATGGACAAGGAAATCTCCTACTGCTCACCACTCACTGACCCCCCATCCCATTCCCTTCAGCTGAGGAATCAGTACTCCTCCATATTGAATACCATTTAGAGGAAGCACTGAGGGTGGCAAGAATACAGTCTAGGTAGAAGGGATTCAATGTCCATCATAGACTGAGCTGGATGATTCCTAAAGGGCGTAACTGCTAGACTGGGTGTGTGGCAGGTGGTGAGGGAAACAAGAAGGAGAAACATATTTGATCTCTTCCAATACAATCTATCAGATGCATTTGTCCATGACAGTATTGGTAGATGTTACAGCCTGCACAGTCTGTGGAAACGGAGATTCGTCTTCACACTGAGGATGCCCTCCTTCGTGTTGTGTGGCACTACCAGTGTGCTAAATAGGACAAACAGATCTAGCAACCCAAAGCTATGTATCCATGAGGCACTGTGGGCCATCAGCAGCAGCAGAATTGTACTCAACCACACTCTCTAATCTCTAGGCCCAGCATATTCTCCACTCTACCATTACCACCAAGCCAGGGAGTGAACCGTGGTTCAATGAAGAGTGCAGGAGTGCATGCCAAGAGCAGCATCTGACATACCTAAAAACAAGATGTCAACCTGGTGAGGCTACAGCACAGGACTACTTGCACATCAAACAGTGCATGCCACATGCAATAGATAGAGCTAAGTGATTCCACCAGTAATGGATTAGATCTAAACTCTGCAGTTCTGCCACATCCTGTCATGAATGTTAGTGGATAGTTGAGCAATTAACTGGAGGAGAAGGCCTCACAAATATCCCCATCTTCAATGATGGGGGAGCCCTGCACATTAATGCAAAAGATAAGGCTGAAGACCTTTCAACATTTTTCAGCCAGAAGTGCTGAGTGGATGATCCATCTCGGCTTCCTCTGGAGGTCATCAGCATCACAGTTGTCAGTCTTCCGCAGTTTTGATTCACTCCACCTGATATTGAGATTTGACTGTAAAGGCAGTCGAACCCTAACAATATTCCGGAAATTGTACTGAAGACTTTTGCTCCAAAATAAGCTACGCCCCTTGCCAAGCTGTTCCAGTACAGCCATAACACTGGTATCTACCCAGCAATATGAAACATCTCAGAGGTATGTCCTGTCCACAAAAGGCAGAGAAAATGCAAGTCATCCAATTACTGCCACATAGTCTACTCTCGATCATTATCAAAGTGATGGAAGGTGTTATCGACAGTGCTACCAAGCAGCTCACTGATAGTTTGAGTTCTGCCAGGGCCACCCAGCTCCTGGCCTCATTAGAGCCTTAATCCAAATATGGACAAAAGAACTGAACTCAAAGGAAGAGGTGAGAGTGACTGCCCTTGGCATAAAGGCAGCATTTGAATGAGTGTGGCATCAAGAAGCCCGAGCAAAACTGGTCAATGGGAATCGACCCTAGTTGGAGTCATACCTAGCACAAAGGAAGATGGTTGTGGTTGTTTGAGTTCAATCATCTCAATCCAAGAACATCACTGCAGGAGTTGCTTAAAGTTTTTCCTGGGCCCAACTATGGAATGTGGCTGTTGCTAGCTTGGCCAGCATTTATTACCTATCCCTAGATGCCCCTGAGAAGCTGGTGTGAGCTGTTTTCTTGAACCTCTGCAGCCCCTGAGGTATAGGTACGCCTACAGTGCTGTCTCAGAGGGAGTTCCCGGATTTTGACCCAGCGACAGTGAAGAAACGGTGATACATTTCCAAGCCAGAATGGTAAGGGACTTGGAGGAGAACTTCCAAGTGGTGGTTTTCCCAGGTATCTTCTGCTCTTGCCCTTCTAGATGGTAGTGGCCGTGGTTTGAAAGGTGCTGCCTAAGGAGCCTTGGTGAGTTCCTGCAGTGAATCATGTAGATAGTGGTATGCGCTGCTGCTACTGTGTGTCGGTGGTGGAGGGAATGGATATTTGTGGTTGGAGGGCCAATTAAATGGGCTGCTTTGTCCTGGATGTTATCGAACTTAGAACACAGAACATGCAGTACAGAAGGAGGCCATTCAGCCCATTGAGTCTGCACCGACCCATTTAAGCCCTCACTTCCACCCATCCCCGTAACCCAATAACCCTATCTAACCATTGTGGACACTAAGGGCAATTTAGCATGGCCAATCCATCTAACCTGCACGTCTTTTGGACTGTGGGAGGAAACTGGAGCACCCGGAGGAAACCCACGCAGACACGGGGAGAACGTGCAGACTCCACACAGACAGTGACCCAAGCCGGGAATCGAACCTGGGACCCTGGTGCTGTGAAGCCACAGTGCTATCCGCTTGTGCTACCATGCTACTTCTTGAGTGCTGTTGGAGCTTCACAGGCAGGGGGGCCTCATTCGGGACTGGGGTGTTTTTGATCGGGGTTCAGGTCCGCGGGCTGAGTCTGTCATGGTGCACGGCATGGCCGCTGGAGGCCGCTGCCGTGCGCGTGCGCAAACACTGACCCCGAAGTGCGGTGGACCGTAACGACAGCTGGAGCTGTGAGCTCCACGACAGCTGCCTGCTACCCCCCTGCAAGGCAGTGAATCTGTGGCCTTTTGATACCAGTTTTTCTGCTGTAAAAGACTACCGTTTTTGCGACGGTATGGGGACATAGTTCCAAAAACGGTGAATCCAGCCCACAGTCTTCAAGGAGAAAAACGGAGTGGAGAGAGAGTCTTTTCTCTCAGCTGTCAAAATGGATCTTGAAATCTCCTTCGATCTTGGAACAATTTCAGTGGGATCTGATCCAATACCAACCCATTACTAGGCAGGGCACAGCATTTTTCGCCAATTTAGTGGCAACCAGCCAAATCAGTCAAACCGAGTCGCCACTGTTGTCAGCCAATCTACAATCACCAGGGTGAACTGGAACAGCTCTTTCTGGATTCTTCTGGTTGAATTCAAGTCACAGGCCATTTTCCTTAAAGACACATGTCCATTAATCAAAAGTGCAACAGCAAACTAAAAAGAAAAGGGAAATAAGGGAATAAACAAGAACAAACAGGAAGGATCCCTACAGACAGAACTGCAGGAGTTCCTCAGGGTAGTTTCCATGGCCCAAACATCTTCAGGTGCTGCATAAATGACCTTCTTTCCATCGTATGGTCAGAAGTGGGGATGCTTGCTGATGACTGAACCATGTTCAGCACCCTTCGTGACTCTGCAGATGCTGAAGCAGTACAGGCCCAAATGCTGCAAGACCTGGACAATAACCAAGCTTGTGCTGACAACTGACAGGAACATCAACACCACAAAATTGCCAGGCAGTGACCATCTCCAAGAGATGGAGCACCATCTCCCAACTACACTGCTGCTGTTAGAACACCAGCAACAGCGGGAAGGTGATGGACATGTCAGCCAACCACCCCTTCCTCTTTGCCATCCCAGCTGCCCCCTTCTGCCTCCCAGCACATTCCCTGGGATCCAGTCTGACTTATTGAGGAACCCTCAATTACGACGCGAGAGCGAAGTCGGTAATCAAAAGGCTTTAATCTACAGAGAACTGAACAGCATCCGAGAGAAGTGTGCTCACCACATGGAGCCTTATCCTATATACCGTTTCCTGGGGGCGTAGCCAGAGGCGGAGTCCCCCAGGGTTCCAAACATCTTAAAGGGGCAAGGTATTAAAGGTCAGGTACCGTTTACAGCCGATATTAATACCGTTCACCACACTTATTAAGTTTTCTCTTTATTTCAAATGGAGGCTCAATAAGCTGTCAACATTTACCCAGCCCAAAACCATACAGAAGCTTGGCATTTATAAGCGTTGTACGTACACACAAGAATATCCAGTGCACACATACACAAAGCATTACTATTAGAGTAGCAGTCAAAAAGTAGATCTTTATCCAATTTTCAGTGATCAAAAATAGTCACTGAGTAGTGGAATGTGGTTCTCAAAATCTGACAGGTGGTCATTCTGCTGCTTGCCATGTGTGTGATTTGATGAGTTCGTGCGTGAATACATATTTTCTCTTTGAGACGAGCCGGGGATGTTCTTGCCATGATTGTTCATCGTGCATGCTGGGCGGTCAGGTCATTTTAACTAAACCTAGATCTGCTCATCTCGGCACGTCATGAGCATTGCTGACATAACCAAATGGTAAAGAGCTGGACAAAGTTTCAGTGAAGCCTCTGCCGCCCTCCCCAACAATATAGCCCAGGATGGAGCTGATGAGAGTAATCTCTGGATGATAGACATGTTGCTATCTGCACCATACATACGTCTGCCTGAGAGTTAACAGCACAGCAAGTGGCTGCACTGTACTATCGCTGAACAGTCACTTTAGATTATGTGTTGAAATCCTTGAGTGGAGGTGAACCCGTGACCTTCTGTCACAGAGGCGAGAGTATTATCAGTGAACTAAGCTGACACTTAACCTTGTCAGAATGTAGGCCTGAATGCACCAGTGTGACATAGTTCCTCCTCCGAACCCGCCAGCCTTTGCTGCTAGTGAGACTGACAACTTATTGCTGAATTAGACCATAGTTTAATGTTGCAGAATTGTTTCATGTGGTTTCACTTAGAAAAGGAGCCACAAACAGAGCCTGCAATGTTAGAGCTGGCTCGTTCTCAGGCCTGTAGGTACAAGATAGAAAGTGCTGCACTGTGGAGTTGCTGTGCCAGCACATTAGTCAAATCCGAGTCTCAGGGAGGGGGGGATGCAAGAAAGGAATGGGGGCAGGGTAAATATTGTGCTCATGTGTTTAATTTAGCTTTGGCACGAGAGAACTGTCTGAGCCTTCAAAGAGATTTCGACCGGATGTTGCACTGTACAATCCAGCTGGAATATTGCCTGAATCTGGCCACTTCCTGCTCAGTTCCAGCATTCTAAGCAGTGCTTTTTTTTTTGTGAGGGGCGGGAAGGGGTGGAGAGGGTTGGAGCGGGGGGTGGTGGTGCTGGGTGGATGAGCTCATGGTTGGGGGGGGGGAACGAGGGGAGTCGCGTGGTTTGGAGAATGGATTATATGTTTAACAGTCACAGACTAAAATACACATTCCATCACAGGGCCTTGTGGTCAAGGGCCAGTTATGTGGGGATTTGCGAAATGCAAAATGGAAACATTTTCTAGACTACCGAGGAATAAAAAAAAAACCCTCTTGACAGGAATTTGTTTTGACATTTTTAACATCATTAGGATCTGCTGCTTGGAACGCAAATGCCCGCAACAACCGCACCCCCCCCCCCCCCCCCCCCCCACCCCCGCCGGCCCCCCCCCTCCAGCCTTGCCATCTCTCCCCTTTCAGCCACATCCTGGAGGCTGCTGCATTCCATGACTTGTGAGGAAATTAGGCTTTCAGCCAGGTAAGCGGAATGATCCCACTGCAGCCCTTCACATAACAATTGGCCAGGAAGAAACGACTGTGAAACGTCTGCAGTAAGCTGCTGCTGTTGGGCACAGAGTGGAGAGTTACTTGGAGAATTCCTCAGAAAGTCCCCAGGTTTTCCTTTTGACTGTGCCAGAGAAAGCCCAGGCACTGCCAAGTACACCGGGGCCCTGTAAAACCACTGCCATTCGTGAAGTTCATTTGCAGTAACAGAGGACGCAGCAGGATATTCGAGTGGGGTGAAGGCTGGGGACAGGTCGGCAGCAGGACCGTGTATCAGAGTGGTCTATGTTCAGGCTGTGTTGTGGTATATCAGAATCACAAGACAAATGTGGGGAGAGACCAGGGAAGAAAGGGAGGCTGAGTCTACAATCCCAACTTGAGAACTACTTTGTTCAAATGAGAAGCTGGGCTTTAATTTAGATTTAAAGAGGGGGGAGTCTTAACTTTGTGGGTGGGTGTGAAATAGATGATGGCTCGCCAGCAACTGGGCAAACTTTCCATGGAAATTAATATGGCGAGAGATGTAAAACGGTCTGATGAGTCGTTATAATAATAATCTTTATTAGTGTCACAAGTAGGCTTACATTAACACTGCAATGAATTTACTGTGACAATCCCCTATTCGCCACATTCTGGCGCCTGTTCGGGTGCACTGAGGGAGAATTCAGAATGTCCAATTCACCTAACAAGCACGTCTTTCGGGACTTGTGGGAGGAAACTGGAGCGCCCGGAGGAAACCCACGCAGACACAGGGAGAACCAGCAGCGAGGCAAGATTTACTCCGACAGTTTGCTTGACAACATGTTGCAAGAACCCCTTGATACTGTTCAGCTTTTCACTGTCACTCTGAATGCATTGAAAGAACCCAGAATTTCCACCCTCTCCTCCCCATTCTTTGGTCAGTGAATTGTGATAGTGTTTGGGGTAAGATGCTAACTTCCTGATAGAACAAAATTGGCAGACAATAGAACAACGATGTGGATAAAACAATCACTTCGGGGAGAGTGAAGAAAAGGTGATGCTGGCTCTGCAGAAACAATTGTGACACTGAGACCATAAGACTGATGAGACCATCAATTCACGCGACACGTGGTTAGAAGTGAACAGTGTTTTTAATCGTCTTACAACAGAGCATGCCTGTGACACGATGAACTCCAGATGAACTACAGGCAGGCTCTCAGCATCAACCTTTATACTTCCGGTTAGCGGGGAGGAGCCATGGGTGGAGCCGCGGGTGGAGCCCAGTACAAACTGCCGTACACTCCCAGTACATCTCCCCCTAGTGGTAGAGCGGTGCAACTGCTTGTGTGCCAAGCTTACAGAGACATAGTAATACAGTGTGAATTACGTTACTGTGATTCACCACAAATACATAGGATCAGAATAAGGCCATTTAGCCCATCGAGTCTGCTCCGCCATTCAATCATGGCTGATAATTTTCTCATCCCCATTCTCCTGCCTTCTCCTCATAACCCCTGATCCCCTTATTAATTAAGAACCTTTCTCGCTCATTCTTATCGATACTCAGCGATTTGGCTTCCACAGCCTTCTGTGCAAAAGAGTTCCACAGATTCACCAGCCTCTGGCTGAAGAAATTCCTCCTCATCTCTGTTTTAAAGGACTGACCCTGAGGAAAGTGTATCTTTCAAGTGTGGTCGATCTTCTGCTCTTGCTGAAAGGTTGCTGCTGGAAGATTTTAACAATTCTACTGTTTCTCAAACCCATTTTCTCCTTTCTTTTTCCAGCTGCAACATGACCTGCCCCTCGGGACACTATGGAGCCAACTGTGCCCACCCCTGCCCTTGCATCGAGGCCGACTGTGACCCTGTCCACGGCACATGCATTCTGGGTAAGTGAATCCAGCCATGCCGAGTTTCAGCCAGGTATTTGGGGGAAATGGTTTGTTTTTCAGCAAAGCCTCAGCTATGCTGCATCTCTGTATGGGGAGAGGGACTACAGCACCTGTGAAGCATTAAAATTACTAATTCAAACTTGTGATGAGATATTTTGTAGTGGCTTGAAGTGTTTCAGAGCTATTACCTCATTGTTTAAAAACCATTTGAAAACTGTCAGTATTTTACATTTCTATTGTAATACAACTTGGGGTTCGCATACTGACATCCCAAATAAGATTTCAGCCATTTGAGAGACAAAGGCAGTTTGCTTATATGTAGCATGTACTATACAGAACAAAGTGAAAACAAAAATGTACTTTACATCCCTCACACAGGCTGCATATGCTCACCCAGACCCTGGCCCTCCTGACAGTCAGTAAAGTTGCCATAGTCTCAGAAGACCAGAGGCTGCTTTCCCTTTTGAGAGGGAGAGTTGACTTGTGGTGATTTCACCTGGGGATCACCACACTTCAGGTGAGGGACAAGGTTGAGAAGGTCTTCATGAATAACCTCAGCCGGTACGGGAATTCAACCTTTGCCGTTGGCCTCGCTCTGCGTCATAAATCAACTGTCCAGCCAGCTGAGCGAAACCAGCCTGCCAGTACACACCCAGTCAGACCCTGCCCCCTGACACAGTCAGTACACACTCAGTCAGACCCTGCCCCCTGACACAGTCAGTACACACTCAGTCAGACCCTGCCCCCTGATACAGCCAGTACACACTCAGTCAGACCCTGCCCCCTGACACAGTCAGTGCACACTCAGTCACATCCTGCCCCCTGACACAGTCAGTACACACTCAGTCAGACCCTGCCCCCTGACACAGTCAGTACACACTCAGTCAGACCCTGCCCCCTGACACAGTCAGTACACACTCAGTCAGACCCTGCCCCCTGACACAGTCAGTACACACTCAGTCAGACCCTGCCCCCTGACACAGTCAGTACATACTCAGTCAGACCCTGCCCCCTGACACAGTCAGTACACACTCAGTCAGACCCTGCCCCCTGACACAGTCAGTACACACTCAGTCAGACCCTGCCCCCTGACACAGTCAGTACACACTCAGTCAGACCCTGCCCCCTGACACAGTCAGTACACACTCAGTCAGACCCTGCCCCCTGACACAGTCAGTACACACTCAGTCAGACCCTGCCCCCTGACACAGTCAGTACACACTCAGTCAGACCCTGCCCCCTGACACAGTCAGTACACACTCAGTCAGACCCTGCCCCCTGACACAGTCAGTACACACTCAGTCAGACCCTGCCCCCTGACACAGTCAGTACACACTCAGTCAGACCCTGCCCCCTGACACAGTCAGTACACACTCAGTCAGACCCTGCCCCCTGACACAGTCAGTACACACTCAGTCAGACCCTGCCCCCTGACACAGTCAGTACACACTCAGTCAGACCCTGCCCACTGACACAGTCAGTACACACTCAGTCAGACCCTGCCCCCTGACACAGTCAGTACACACTCAGTCAGACCCTGCCCCCTGACACAGTCAGTACACACTCAGTCAGACCCTGCCCCCTGACACAGTCAGTACACACTCAGTTAGACCCTGCCCCCGACACAGTCAGACCCTGCCCCCTGACACAGTCAGTACACACTCAGTCAGACCCTGCCCCCTGACACAGTCAGTACACACTCAGTCAGACCCTGCCCCCTGACACAGTCAGTACACACTCAGTCAGACCCTGCCCCCTGACACAGTCAGTACACACTCAGTCAGACCCTGCCCCCTGACACAGTCAGTACACACTCAATCAGACCCTGCCCCCTGACACAGTCAGTACACACTCAGTCAGACCCTGCCCCCTGACACAGACAGTACACACTCAGTCAGACCCTGCCCCCTGACACAGTCAGTACACACTCAGTCAGACCCTGCCCCCTGACACAGTCAGTACACACTCAGTCAGACCCTGGCCTTCTTAACACAGTCACTTAGTGTCTGGCCCTCCTGACACAGTCAGTACACCGGCACTCAGACCCTGCCCCGCCTGACACAGTTACTGAGACCCTGCCCCCTGACACAGTCAGTATACAGTCACTCAGACCCTGCCCCACCCTGACACAGTCAGTACACCGGCACTCAGACCCTGCCCCACCCTGACACAGTCAGTACATCGGCATTCAGACCCTGCCCCGCCTGACACAATTACTGAGACCCTGCCCCACCCTGACACAGTCAGTACATCGGCATTCAGACCCTGCCCCGCCTGACACAGTTACTGAGACCCTGCCCCCTGACACAGTCAGTACACCGGCACTCAGACCCTGCCGCCTGACACAGTTACTGAGACCCTGCCCCCTGACACAGTCAGTACACCGGCACTCAGACCCTGCCCCGCCTGACACAGTTACTGAGACCCTGCCCCCTGACACAGTCAGTATACGGCCACTCAGACCCTGCCCCCGACACAGTCAGTACACCGTCAATCAGACCCTGCCCCCGACACAGTCAGTACACCGTCAATCAGACCCTGCCCCCGACACAGTCAGTACACCGTCAATCAGACCCTGCCCCCGACACAGTCAGTACACCGTCAATCAGACCCTGCCCCCGACACAGTCAGTACACCGTCAATCAGACCCTGCCCCCTGACACAGTCAGTACACAGTCAATCAGGCCCTGCCCCCTGACACAGTCAGTATACGGCCACTCAGACCATGCCCCCGATACAGTCAGTACACCGTCAATCAGACCCTGCCCCCTGACACAGTCAGTATACGGCCACTCAGACCCTACCCCCTGATACAGTCAGTACACCGTCAATCAGACCCTGCGGGCAGCAGGGTAGCATGGTGGTTAGCATCAATGCTTCACAGCTCCAGGGTCCAGGTTCGATTCCCGGCTGGGTCACTGTCTGTGTGGAGTCTGCACGTCCTCCCCCTGTGTGCGTGGGTTTCCTCCGGGTGCTCCGGTTTCCTCCCACAGTCCAAAGATGTGCGGGTTAGGTGGATTGGCCATGCTAAATTGCCCGTAGTGTCCTAAAAAGTAAGGTTAAGGGGGGGTTGTTGGGTTACGGGTATAGGGTGGATACGTGGGTTTGAGTAGGGTGATCATGGCTCGGCACAACATCGAGGGCCGAAGGGCCTGTTCTGTGCTGTACTGTTCTATGTTCTATGTAATCAGACTCTGCCCCCTGACACAGTCAGTACACCGTCAATCAGACCCTGCCCCCTGACACAGTCAGTACACAGTCACTCAGACCCTGCCCCCTGACAGTCAGTACACAGTCACTCAGACCCTGACCCCTGACACAGTCAGTACACAGTCAATCAGACCCTGCCCCCTGACACAGTCAGTACACAGTCACTCAGACCCTGCCCCCTGACACAGTCAGTACACCGTCACTGAGACCCTGCCCCCTGATACAGTCAGTACACCGTCAATCAGACCCTGCCCCACCCTGACACAGTCAGTACATCGTCACTCAGACCCTGCCCCCTGACACAGTCAGTACACAGTCACTCAGACCCTGCCCCCTGACACAGTCAGTACACAGTCACTCAGACCCTGCCCCCTGATACAGTCAGGACACCGTCAATCAGACCCTGCCCCCTGACAGTCAGTACACAGTCAATCAGACCATGCCCCCTGACACAGTCAGTTCACAGTCACTCAGACCCTGCCCCCTGATACAGTCAGTACACAGTCACTGAGACCCTGCTCCCTGATACAGTCAGTACACCGTCAATCAGACCCTGCCCCACCCTGACACAGTCAGTACATCGTCACTCAGACCCTGCCCCCTGACACAGTCAGTACACAGTCACTCAGACCCTGCCCCCTGATACAGTCAGGACACCGTCAATCAGACCCTGCCCCCTGACAGTCAGTACACAGTCAATCAGACCATGCCCCCTGACACAGTCAGTACACAGTCACTCAGACCCTGCCCCCGACACAGTCAGTTCACAGTCACTCAGACCCTGCCCCACCCTGACACAGTCAGTTCACAGTCACTCAGACCCTGCCCCCTGATACAGTCAGTACACAGTCACTCAGACCCTGTCCCCTGATACAGTCAGTACACTGTCAATCAGACCCTGCCCCCCGACACATTCAGTTCACAGTCACTCAGACCCTGCCCCCAACACAGTCAGTACACAGCCACTCAGACCCTGCCCCACCCTGACACAGTCAGTTCGCCGTCAATCAGACCCTGCCCCCTGACAGTCAGTACACAGTCAATCAGATCCTGCCCCCTGACACAGTCAGTACACCGTCAGTCAGACCCTGCCCTCTATACAGTCAGTTCACAGTCACTCAGACCCTGTGATGGAACCATCAATTCAGCGAACACGTGGAGTTGCATCTGAACAGAGGCTTTAATACACTTACAACAGAGACAGCCTATTCTTCGTTGAACTTCAGATAAACTGGCAGGCTGGCTCTACGGCACTGATCTTTATACATCGGGCCCAGGGGGAGGAGTCCTGGGCGGAGACAAGGGAGGAGCCCAGTACAAACTCTTGCTTACTCCCAGAGTGACTCCCCTGGGGGGCGGGCTGGTGCTGGCGCTCGGGACTGGTGGGGTGAGCTCGCAGAATCGGGGGCGCAAGGGGGCGGCCGCATAGGGGACGGGGAAAGGAGTTCCTTGGTGGGGGTAGATGGGGGGCTGGATCCAGCGGGTGCCAGGTCCCGGAGGGATACTGTGTCCTGGCGACCGTTCGGGAACTCAACAAATGCGTACTGTGAAGCAGGCGCACCTTTTCAACAATGGGGTTGGTCTTGTGCGCCCTGACGTGCTTCCTTAGGAGAACCGGGCCTGGCGTCCTCAGCCACGCTGGAAGTGAGACCCCGGTGGTAGTGCCCCAGAAAAAATGAAGAGCTGCTCGTGGGGGGTTTGGTTGGTATCTGTACACAGGAGGGATCTAATTGCATGGAGCGCGTCAGGGAGGACTTCCTGCCATTGGGAAACTTGGAGCTTCCTGGACCTGAGGGTCAGTAGGACAGTCTTCCAGACCGTCGCGTTCTCCCTCTCCACCTGTCCGTTCCCCCTGGGGTTGTAACTGGTAGTCCTGCTCGAGGCGATGCCCTTGTCGAGCAGGTACTGACGCAGCTCGTCACTTATAAAGGACGCACCCCGGTCGCTGTGCACGTAGCTGGGGAAACCGAACAGGGTTAAGACACTATGCAGGGCCCTAATGACTGTGTGGGAGGCCATATCGGGGCATGGGATGGCGATGGGGAATCGGGAGAACTCGTCAATAATGTTAAGGAAGTAAATGTTTTTGTTAGTGGAGGGGAGTGGCCCTTTGAAATCGATCGCAAGGCGTTCAAAGGGCCTAGAAGCCTTGACCAGGTGGGTCCTGTCTGGTCTATAGAAGTGCGGTTTGCACTCCGCACAGATCGGGCAGTCCCTGGTGACCGCTTTTACCTCCTCGTTGGAGAAAGGCAGGTTTCGGGCTCTGATGTAGTGGGTGAGCCGGGTGACCCCTGGGTGGCAGAGGTCATCGTGGATGGCTTTTAGGCGGCTGATTTGCGCGCTGGCGCATGTCCCGCGGGATAGGGCATCCGAGGGCTCGTTGAGCTTCCCCGCTCGATATTTGATATCGTAATTGTAGGTGGAGAGTTCAATCCTCCACCGAAGAATTTTGTCATTTTTAATTTTGCCCCTTTGCGAGTTGCCGAACATGAAGGCGACCGACCGTTGGTCGGTAATGAGGGTGAACCTCCTACCTGCGAGGTAGTGCCTCCAGTGTCGGATAGCCTCCACAATGGCTTGTGCTTCCTTCTCGACTGAGGAGTGTCGGAGTTCTGAAGCGGATAGGGTACAGGAGAAAATGCAACGGGCCTCCCTGCTTGGTTTAAAGTGGCTGCTAGCGCTACCTCTGAGGCGTCGCTCTCAACCTGAAAAGGAGTGGATTCATCCACCGCCCGCATGGCTGCTTTGGCGATGTCGTCCCTGATGCAGCTGAAGGCCTGAGCAGACAGGGGAAATAGTGTGGCCTTGAAGAGTGGGTGGGCTTTGTCCGCACATTGGGGGACCCACTGGGCATAGTACGAAAAGAGCCCCAACCACCTTTTGAGGGCCTTGGGGCCATGGGGGAGGGGGAGTTCTAAGCATGCGGTCCGGGTCTGGGCCCAGGACTCCATTCTCCACGACGCAGCTGAGGATGACTAGTCTGTTTGTGCGGAACACGCATTTCTCCTTGTTATATGTAAGGTTTAATTTTTGGGCCGTCTGGAGAAAACGGTGGAGGTTGGTGTCGTGGTCCTGCTGGTCATGGCCGCAGATGGTAACATTATCCAGATACGGAAACGTGGCCCGCAGCCCGTACTGGTCTACCATTCTTTCCATTGCTTGTTGGAACACCGAAACCCCGTTAGTGACGCGAAGGGAACCCGGAGGAAATGGAAGAGGCGGCCATCGGCCTCGAACGCCGTGTAGTGGCGGTCCTCCGGGCGGATTGGGAGCTGGTGGTATGCAGACTTCAGATCCACCGTGGAAAATACCCGATATTGGGCGATCTGGTTTGCCATGTCTGCAATTCTGGGGAGGGGATACGCGTCTAGGAGCGTAAAGCGATTGATGGTCTGGCTATAATCGACGACCATGCGGAATTTTTCCCCGGTCTTGACGACCACCACCTGAGCTCTCCAGGGACTGTTACTGGCCTCTATGATCCCCTCACTGAGCAGCCTTCGGACCTCTGCTCTGATAAATACCCTATCCTGCAGGCTATACCACCTGCTGCGTGTGGCTACCGGTTTGCAATCCGGGGTGAGGTTGGCGAAGAGAGGAGGGGGGGCGATGCACAGCGTGGCGAGGCTGCAGATAGTGAGTGGGGGCATGGGCCCGCCGAAGCTGAAAACGAGACTCGTGAGTTTACATTGGTAATCCAAGCCTAAGAGGAGTGGCGCGCAGAGGTCGGGCAAGACATACAGTTTAAATTTGGAATAGCTAGCGCCTCGAATCGTTAACGTTGCTGTAGTGTGGCCTTGGATTTGGATGGAATGGGAGCCCGAAGCGAGGGCGATAGTTTGGTTGACGGGATAAATAGGGAAGGAACAGCGTCTTACCAGCTCTGGGTGTATGAAGCTCTCTGTGCTCCTGGAGTCGAAGAGGCACGACGTGTTGTACCCGTTGATCTGGACCTCCGTCATCAAATTTCTCAGATGCTTGGGGCGAGATTGGTCGAGAGTGACCGCGTTGAGTTGCGGGCCGCGTGGTGGGTGCCCGGGGGAGTCGAATTCTTCCGATCGGGCGTCCTGTCGAGTAGATGCCGCTGCGTTTTGGCGAGCTTGATGCAGGAACATTGCACTGAGTTGCGGGCCATGTGGTGACTGCCCGGGGAGGTCGTACTCCTCCGATGAGCTGTTTGAGTCTGGGGATGCAGCTAGGGCCCGTGGATCGCACGTGGGGGGTGGTGATGAAGATGGCGTCCAAGAAGGCGGCGCCCATGAAACGCACGTGGCCGGCCGCATGGTGGAGGTTTGCCAAGATGGCGGCCCCCATGGATCGCACGTGGCGGGAGGGGGCGGAGCCTGAGCTTAGGCTGCAGCGTTTCGGGCCCCGCGGGCCTGCTGGTGCTGGGGGCGATGTTTTTGGACTGTTGGGGTGTTGAGGGCTGGGGCCCTTCTGCCGAGGCACACTCTAGCATAGTGGCCTTTCTTCCCGCAGCTGCTGCAGGTCGCGGATCGGGCTGAGCAGTGCTGCCGCGGGTGCTGGCTTTGTCCACAGAAGTGGCAGGCTGGAGCAGTTGAATGACTGGTTTGGGGAGCTGAATAGTGGCAGGCTGGAGCAGTTGAATGACTGGTTTGGGGAGCTGAATAGTGGCAGGCTGGAGCAGCTGAATAACTGGTTTGGCGAGTTGAGTAGCTGGCTGGGAAGCTGAGTAATTAGCTGGAGCAGCTGAATAGCTTGAGTATTTGACTGGGACAGTAGGGCGACCGGCTGTGGCAGCGCGATAGCTGGAGGGCCTTGCGGCACCGGCTGGGGTGATCCTCAGGTCGGGGGCCCATGCGGGGTTAGCGGGGTTAGCGGGAAACGAGTTGAGGCTGCGGAAGGAAACTTCCATTGTGATAGCAGCCTCTACGGTAGTCTCTAAGCCCTGGGCCCCATTTTCTAATAGTCTCTGGCGTACATAGCTAGATCGAAGGCCCGCTACAAAAACGTCCCGCACAGCAAGCTCCCTATGTTCGGCCGCGGTTACGGCCTGGTAATTGCCGTCATTTGAGAGATTGGTCAACTCGCGTGCAAATTCAGCTAAAGTTTCAGTAGACTGTTGTCGGTGAGTCGTGAGCACATGGCGGGCAAAGACCTCGTTCATGGGCCTAATATACATTTTGTCCAAAATCGCCAGCGCTGTGGTGTAGGAACCGGCTGGATTTAGTTGTGTACAAATTCTGTGGCTTACCCTCGCGTGCAGTAGGCTGAGCTTTTGTTCCCCCGTAGTTTCAGCGGTGCTGATTTTGGCCAGGTAGGCCTTAAAACATTTCTGCCAGTGGCAGAAGGTTTCTTTCGCCTCTGCATCCTGCGGATCGAGTTCTAGACGTCCTGGTTTTAGAGCGGATTCCATGCTTTACTTCGGCAGCTTCTTAAGTGTATTAAATTGATGGAACCATCAATTCAGCGAACACGTGTAGTTGGATCTGAACAGAGGCTTTAATACACTTACAATAGAGCCAGCCTATTCGTCGTTGAACTTCAGGTGAACTGGCAGGCTGGCTCTAAGGCACTGATCTTTATACATCTGTCCCAGGGGGAGGAGTCCTGGGCAGAGCCAAGGGAGGAGCCCAGTACAAACTCTCGCGTACTCCCAGAGTGACTCCCCCTGGTGGTCGGATAACGCAACTGCACTTGCAATGGGTAGATAACGAACATATATACATGGAGTGATATTGGCAACTATACATAGTGTGAATCACATTCACCACACACCGTCACTCAGGCCCTGCCCCTGACACAGTCAGCTCACAATCAGACCCTGGCCCCCTGACAGTCAGTTCACAGTCATTGAGACACATTCAGTACACAGTCACTCGTAGAATCAGAGAATTTACAGTGCAGAAGGAGGCCTTTCAGCCCATCGAGTGTGCATCTGACCCTGTAAAGAGTACCCTATTTAAGCCCACACCTCCACCCTATCCCCATAATCCAGGTGCTCCACCAAACCTTTTTTGGACACCCTATCCCAGTAACCCCACCTAACCTTTTTTGACACTAAGGGCAATTTAGTATGGCCAATCCACATAACCTGCACATCTTTTGATTGTGGGAGGAAACCGGAGCACCTGGAGAAAACCCACGCAGACACAGGGAGAACGTGCAAACTCCACATAGACGAGAACCCAAACTAGGAATCGAACCTGGGACCTTGTAGCTGTGAAGCAACAGTGCTAACATCTGTGCTACCGTATCACCCCTGACTCAGACCCTAACCCTCCAGTGCCATGTCAATCAGTACCTGCTTCTCCTGATGCAGTTTTCTGATTTGTTTCCCTTACCTTGTCCAGGGGACTCCGATAAGTTGTACCCTCTTAACTGTTCCCTGGCTGAGATGATCTCATTCATTTTAGGGAATATTCCTGGGATGTATGACTCAACTACTCACTGACCTCTGTTGAGGGAATATTCTACTCATTTTAATACACAGTGTAACAGAAGGGAGAAGGGGCACCTGCGAAAGCTTATGTTGTGCCAGCAAACACTGGCAAAGTTGTCAGGAATATTATGGTTTGGCTGAACTGAATTAGGTGCCACTGTGTTGCATGCCAGTCACGGAGTTGAATGCAACACCTCAAAGACCCATTTCCTATAACGAAACAGTGGCAGACAGAGAAGCATTCTCATCTTTCCATACTCAATTCGCCTCACCTGCAAATTCTACTGTGAACTGGAGGCACGTGGGCTTCCCCGTTATTGGAGGAATTGTGAATGAAGCTGAACACTGTAGAGTTATCGGCGCACAATCCCACTCTTGACCCTGTGAGAGAGGGAGAGTCACTGATCAAGTAGTTGAAAACGGCTGGGTTGAGGCTGCTGCCCTGAGGAACGCCGGCATCAAAACAGATTAAAGAGCTTTTGTGAATGAAGCTTTTGTCTGAGGTTTTAACCCAGTTTCGATATAGTGGAATCTGTGTATTGGACAGGAATCACATGGGATTCTTGCCAGGCTCTATATTTATCTGACCAGATGACCAAGTGGAATAACTCACTGATGACAAGACCGTGAGACTCTTATGATTCTGAGCAGATTGCTGGATACGTATTGCACTCTCCTGATACATGGTGTGTTTGCACTGAGATTTCTTGGAAAGACCACAGCATTTTTTTCTTCCATCAGACCCTGCTGCTGCTATCCGATGCTAAAACCTTACTGTCAGCCTTCACTAAGAAAGGGTTGGCCCACTAAATATTCATGGTCACAAGTGTTCAGGGAAGAAAAGATGAAAGGCAGCAGTATTGATTGAAGAGAACATTACAGTGCTGGAGAAAGAGGGTGTCCCAGAGCGGTCCAGGACAAGAACTATTTGGTTGGAGCTAAGAAAAAATCAAGTTATCATTACACTACTGGGTGTATTCTATAGGTCACCAACTGCTGGAAAGATACAGAGGAATAAATTTGCAAGGAATTTGCAGAGAAGTTCAAAACTACAACAACTAATAATGGGGTACTTTAACTATTCGAATAAAGACTAGACTATTGATAGTTTAAAGGGCAGCAAGTTTCTAAATGTGTTCAGGAGAATTTTCTACATCAGTGCGGGCGGCACAGTAGCACAGTGGTTAACACTCTTGCTTCACAGCTCCAGGGTCCGAGGGTCAATTCCCATCTTGGGTCACTTTTTGTGCGGAGTCTGCACGTTCTCCCCGTGTCTGCATGAGTTTCCTCCGGCTGCTCCGGTTTCCTCTCACAGTCCAAAGATGTGCAGGTTAGGTGGATTGGCCATGCTAAATTGCCCTCAGTGTCCAAAATAGGTTAGACGGGGTCACTGGGTTACAGGGACAGGGTGAAGGTATGGGCTTTAAGTAGGGTGCTCTTTCCAAGGGCCGGTGCAGACTCGATGGGTCGAATGGTCTCCTTCTGCACTGTAAATTCTATGAAATCAGATTATGCTTCTAGCCAATGAGGAAAGAGTAATTGCTCGACATGGTCATGGGTAAAGAGATGGGGACAGTGGATTGGTTGGTTGGGGGGGCGGGTGCGCAGCTCGAGCATGGGGGAGGAGTTGGATATAGTAGGTGGGGCGGTCAGGAGATGGGGTCAAGTCTTGTCAGGGATGTGGGGAATCCCGTGTGGGTGCGGAGGTTGCGTTAGGGGGTGGGAGGTGTTTAGTAGTGGTTTGGGGAGGGGGGTGGTATGTATGCGTCAGCTGTGGGGTCAGGAATGTTGGGGGAATTCTGTGTAGGAAACAATCTGGTTATTTAAAGTAGAAATGCAGAAGTTAGAAGTGGTTCCATGTCTTCTAACTTTTCAAAGTAACTATTATAAGCCTGGCTGAACCATCCAAAGTTAGTGATTGAAATCACTTTGTTGGATGCTTCCTCGTGCAGCACAATTGCCCAGGTGAAGTTGGCGTTTCTGGACAATTTCTAGGTAAATGCTTACCTGGAGTTTCCGAGAGGGATTCCCCAGCGCATTTTTGATGTTTCCCCCCAAATCCGAAGTTAGGACCGCTGTGTATACCAGATTTCAAGTTGATGATACAATTAAGCATCAGGCTGAATTCAGAAAGTTCAGAGGGAAAGTGAGAAAGAGACTTAGAAGAAGCAAAGGGGGGAGTTTGAGAAGGAAATGGCAGATAACACAAGAGCAAATCCAAACGTCTCCAATAGGCATATAAATAGGAAAAGGTTTGTAATGGAGGAGTGGGGATAGAGCCTAAATGTACATTCACACATGGAGGTAGAGAGCACCGTTGACTATTTTGCATCTGCCTTTATCGAGGCAGCATAATGAAAGAGGAGCTAATTAAGATACTGGGGCAAAAAATTGATAAAGACCAGACATTAGAAAGGCTGGCTCTACTTAAAGTTGCTAAGTCACCAGGACTGGACAGAAACAGTTAAGAATACTGAGGAAGGTAAGGGTGAATATTTTGGAGGCACTGGTCATAAACCTCCTTAAATCTCCTTTGATACCGGGGGAGTGCAAGAAGACTCTGGAATGGCAAATATTTCACCCTTGTTCAAAATAGACTGTAAGGATAAGCACAGCAGCTCCAGGCCGGTCTGTTTAACCTCAGTGATGGGAATATATTTAGAAATGATAATTTGTGTCAAAATTAACAGCAACAATGACAGTTGTGATCAATTAAGGAAAACCAACATAGATTTTTTTAAAGGCAGATCATATTTAACAACATTGATTGGATTTTTTTTGACTTGGAATAAAAAGGACAGTGGCAGCACAGATAAGAATTTGGTTGAATGAGAGGAAACAGGGACTAATGATGAGCGGTTGTATTTTAGAATTGGAGGAAGGTCCATAATCTATGGGATTCCCCAGTGGTTAGTCTGAGGATCATCACTTCCTTTGATCTATATTAATGTCCAAGACTTTGGTGTGCAGAGCAGAATTTCAAAATTTGCAGATGACACAAAACTTGGAAGTATTGTGAATTGTAGGGAGGGTATTTACAAACTTAAAGAGGGCATTGGCCGGCTGGTAGAATGGGCAGACCCATGGCAGATGAACTAGAAGAAGTGTGAAGTGATTTGTTTTGTTGGAAAAAAATAAACAGAGACAGTGGACGGGATTTTAAAAAATAAAGCACATGGGGTTAGGGGTAGTTTATCAAGATGGATAGAAAACTGGTTGACAGACAGGAGACAAAGAGTAGGAATCAACGGGTATTTTTCCAAATGGCAGGCAGTACCTAGTGGGGTGCCGCAGGGATCACCAGCTATTCACAATAATATGATTTAGATGAGAGAACTAAATTTGCAGATGACACAAAGCTGGGTGGGAGGGTGAGCTGCGAGGACAGTGCAAGGATGATTCAGTGCGATTTGGACAAGTTGAGTGAGTGGGCAAATGCTTGGCAGATGCAGTGCAATGGATAGATGTGAGGTTATGCACTTTGCAAGTATAAATGGGAAGGCAGTGTAATGTTCTTGCTGGATGACCTGATTTATTACAAGAACAGTTGTAGTTAAAGTTACAAACGATTTATTAACATTAACTATATACAAGATGACAGATGAACAACAGCAAATTCATGCACCTGCAAGCTCTCTCTTTTACTTCCTCCAGCCAGTGTCTGGTCAGCTGACTTTACATTCACGTATATACTAGTGAGACTCCTAGTGGTCAGTCGGTGAATTACAACACAACCATGATATCACTAACGTCAGATTAATATCTGAATGGCTATAGATTGACTGAGGGGGATGTGAAACAAGACCTGGGTGTCCTTCTACACCAGTCGCTGAAGATAAACATGCAGGCGCAGCAGGCGGCAAAGAAGGCAAATGTTATGATGGCCTGCAATGTGAAAGGATTCGAGTACAGGAGCAGGGATGGCTTGCTGCAATTATACAGGGTGTTGGTAAAACCACACCTGGAATACTGTGGGGAGTTTTGGTCTCCTTATCAGAAGAATGGTGGTTTTGCTATCGAGGGAGAGCAGCAAAGGTTTACCAGACTGATTCCTGGGATGGCCGGACCGACATTTGAGGAGCGATTGAGTCGCTGGAGTTCAGAAGAATGAGGTGAGATCTCATAGAAACCTACAAATTTCTAACAGGACTAGACAGAGTAGATGCAGGAAGGAAGTTCCCAATGGCGGGGGAGTCCAGACAAGGGGTCACAGTCTAAGGATGTGGGGTAAACCATTTAGGACAGAGATGAGGAGAAATCTCTTCACCCAGGGAGTGGTGAGACTGTGGGATTTGCTACCACAGAAAATAGTTCAGGTCAAAACATGATATGTTTTCAAGAAGCTCTTGGGGCTAAAAAAATCAAATGATATGGGGGGGAAATGGGAACAGGTTACTGAGTTCGATGATCTATCATGATCACAATGAGTGACAGTGCAGGCTCGAAGAGCCCTCGCCATGACATGTTTCCAATGGCAGAAGCGGCGCACCATTGGCTTCCGGCAGGGCCTTCCAGTTCCACAGATGTCTACGCCATTTTGCTTGGCTTACCCATTCCACTTCTGGGTAAACCGCTGTGGTGGCGGGGTGGTATCACCTTTAGTGGGATTGGAGAAGACTTGATGAGTGGGTGGGTTGGTGACTGAGTGGGTAAATGGGTAAGTGGGTGAATGGATGGGTGGGTGAATGGGTGGGTGAGTGGGAGGGTTGGTGAGTGAGTAGGTGGGTTGATGAGTGAGGGGGTAGGTTGATGAGTGAATGGGTGAGTGAGTGGGTTGGTAAGAGAATGGGTGGGTTGGTGAGTGAGTAGGTGGGTTGGTGAGTGAATGGGTGGGGTTGGTGAGTAAGTGGGTGGGTGGGTGAACGAGGGAGTGGTTTAGTGAGTGAGGGGGTGGGTTGATGAGTGAGTGGCTGGATGGGTTAATGGGTGAGGGGGTGGGTTGATGAGTGAGTGGCTGGATGGGTTAATGAGTGAGGAGGTGGGTTGGTGGGTGAGGTAGTGAGCGAGTGGGATGGTGAGAGAGTGGGTGGGTTGGCAAATAAGTGGGTGGGTTGGTGAGTGAGTGGGTGGGTTGGTGAGTGAGTGGGTGAGTTGGTGAGTAAGTGGGTGGGTGGGTGAGCAAGGGAGTGGTTTGGTGAGTGAGGGGGTGGGTTGATGAGTGAGTGGCTGGATGGGTTAATGAGTGAGGGGGTGGGTTGGTGAGTGAGGGAGTGAGCGAGTGGGATGGTGAGAGAGTGGGTGGGTTGGCAAATAAGTGGGTGGGTTGGTGAATGAGTGGGTGGGTTGGTGAGTGAGTGGGTAGGTTGGTGAGTGAGTGGGTAGGTTGGTGAGTGAGTGGATGGGTTGACGTGTGAGTAGGTGGGTTGGTGAGTGAGTGGGTGGGTTGGTGAGTGAATGGGTAGGTTGGTGATTGAGTGGGTGTGTTGGTGAGTGAGTGGTTAGGTTGGTGAGTGAGTGGCTGGATGGGTTAATGAGTGAGGGGGTGGGTTGGTGAGTGAGGGAGTGAGCGAGTGGGATGGTGAGAGAGTGGGTGAGTTGGCAAGTATTGGGTGGGTTGGTGAATGAGTGGGTGGGTTGGTGAGTGAGTGGGTAGGTTGGTGAGTGAGTGGGTAGGTTGGTGAGTGAGTGGATGGGTTGACGTGTGAGTAGGTGGGTTGGTAAGGGAGTGGGTGGGTTGGTGAGTGAGTGGGTAGGTTGGTGATTGAGTGGGCGGGTTGGTGATTGAGTGGGCGGGTTGGTGATTGAGTGGGCGAGTTGGTGATTGAGTGGGTGTGTTGGTGAGTGAGTGGTTAGGTTGGTGATTGAGTGGGTTTGTTGGTGAGTGAGTGGGTAGGTTGGTGATTGAGTGGGCAGGTTGGTGATTGAATGGGCAGGTTGGTGATTGAGTGGGCAGGTTGGTGATTGAGTGGGCGGGTTGGTGATTGAGTGGGCGGGTTGGTGATTGAGTGGGTGTGTTGGTGAGTGAGTGGTTAGGTTGGTGATTGAGTGGGCGGGTTGGTGATTGAGTGGGCGGGTTTGTGATTGAGTGGGTGTGTTGGTGAGTGAGTGGTTAGGTTGGTGATTGAGTGGGTTTGTTGGTGAGTGAGTGGGTAGGTTGGTGATTGAGTGGGCAGGTTGGTGATTGAATGGGCAGGTTGGTGATTGAGTGGCCAGGTTGGTGATTGAATGGGCAGGTTGGTGATTGAGTGGGTTTGTTGGTGAGTGAGTGGGTAGGTTGGTGATTGAGTGGGCAGGTTGGTGATTGAATGGGCAGGTTGGTGATTGAGTGGGCAGGTTGGTGATTGAATGGGCAGGTTGGTGATTGAGTGGGCGGGTTGGTGATTGAGTGGGTGTGTTGGTGAGTGAGTGGGTGGGTGGGTTGGTGAGTGAGTGGGTAGGTTGGTGATTGAGTGGGCAGGTTGGTGATTGAGTGGGCGGGTTGGTGATTGAGTGGGTGTGTTGGTGAGTGAGTGGTTAGGTTGGTGATTGAGTGGGTGTGTTGGTGAGTGAGTGGTTAGGTTGGTGATTGAGTGGGTGGGTTGATGATTGAGTGGGTGGGTGGGTGATTGAGTGGGTGGGTTGGTGAGTGAGTGGATGGGTTGGTGAGTGAGTGGATGGGTTGACGTGTGAATAGGTAGGTTAGTGAGTGAGTGGGTGGGTTGGTGATTGAGCGGATGGGCAGGTGAGTGAGGGGGTGGGATGGTGAGTGAGTGGGTGAATGGAGGTTGGCAAGTGGGTGTGCGGGTTGGTAAACTGGTGGGCGGGTTGGTGAATGAGTGGAGGAGTGGCTGGGAGAGGGTAGATTTAGGGGCAATTGGTTTGGGGTAATTGGATAGGCTGGTGGGTGGTAGTGGATCAGGTTGTGGGAGGAAGGGGATGGTGTTAGCCTGGTTGGGTTGTGTTGGGGATGTTGTTGGGTTTGGGGTATAATAAGGTGTCAGTTGTGGTGATGGTTTGAGTTACACTGTTAATCACTGATTTATACAATTTAAGCAGTGTAATATTTCTAGGGAAGGATTTTGGTAAGTAGCACATATCTAGCCAAGCTTCAACCTGAGATCAATGTTAGACACATTCATCTGGTGTCTGGGAAAGCGCAAATTAGCCCATCAGAAGTTTAAACGTTGCAGGCAATTACAGCACTTTTTCACGCTAGGGAATTACTTAAAGTCCGGTGCTCAACAGCAACTTAAATATAGTGTATCACTGTGTCTAATATTGGAGGGTTTGCCCATTATAAAATAAAGGATGCAATCCTAAAGGAGGTGCAGGGGAAGAATGACCTGAGGGTGTGTGTGCACAAATTGTTAAAGGTGGCAGGGTAGGATGAGCAAGCAGTTAATAAAGCATACGTGAAGCTGGTCTTTATAACGAGAGTCATAGGATACAAAAGCAAGGAAACTGTGGTCAACGTTGATAAAACACTGGTTGAGCCTCAACTGGAATATCCTGTCCGATTCTGGGCAGCTGCGTTTAAGAAGGGTTTGAAGGAACTAGAGAAGGTGCTGAAAAGATTTACAAGAATGGCTCCAGTAGATAAAGGATTCCAGTTGCAGAGATTGGGGAAGCTGGGGATGTTCCACTTGGAGAAGAGAGAGTTAAGAGGAGATTTGACGAGGTGCCAAAGTCATAAGGGAACCGAGTTAAATAGGGTAAACCGGTTCTCAATGTCTGAAGTTGTGGAGAACTGAAGGGATTTAAGGTGATTGGCAAAATAACCAAAAGTGACATGAGGAAAAATATTTTTACTCAGCGAGCGGTTAGGATTTGGAACGCGCTGCCTGAGAGTGTGATGGAGGCAGATTCAATCGTGGTTTTCGAAAGGGAATTGGATAACTATCTGAATGGAAATTATTTGCAGGGTTCCCGTGTAGTAAGACTCCATGGCACAGGAGCACTGTTGCTTTATAGCGACAGGTCCCAAGTTCGATTCTCGGCTCAGGTCACTGTCTGTGCGGAGTCTACATGTTCTCCCCGTGTCTGCGTGGGTTTCCTCCGAGTGCTCCAGTTACCTCCCGCAAGTCCTGAAAGATGTGGGGCGCAATTCTCCGCTCTCACGAAAATTCGGAGAATAGCGGGCGGCGTAAATTTTTACGGACACGCTGGTCCGACGCCCTCCCGCTATTCTCTCCCCCCCACGGCCGCCCCCCGACACGAATCACTGCTCGCCATTTTTTTACGCCGAGCAGCGATTCCCCCTGGCCGATGGGCCGATTTCCAAGGCCTTTACGGCCGTTTTTATGAACGTAAAACACACCTGGTCTGACCGTTCGTAAAAACGGCTGTAAAGTCCCGATCTGGGGAACCATGGCACCGATTGGCACGGCAGTACCACGGCTGTGCCAAGGGTGCCATGGGCCTGCGATCGGTGGGCACCGATCGCTGGCAGCGGGTACTTAACCCGCGCACTCTTTCTCCCTCCGCCGCCCCACTGGATCCATTCGCGGGGCGGCTGAGGGGCATACCGGCCCGCGCATGCGCGGGTTTCACGTGATGACGTCATCCGTGCATACGCGGGTTGGAGTCGCCCAATCCGCGCATGCGCGGCTGACGTCATCTGACGCGTCAGCCGTCGCTAACTCTGGCTAGCGGGCTTAACGATATTCGTTAAGCCCGCAATTCCGGAGTTCACGGCTGCGCGATGCTAGCCCCGACCGGGGAGCTGAATCAGTTCCCGGTCGGGGGGGGGCGGAGGCTGGCGTCAAACGCGCCCGTTTTTGACGCCAGCTTCCCGAGTTTTCGTAACTCGGGAGAATTCCGCCCGTGCTGTTCGGTAATTTGGACATTCTGGATTCTCCCTCTGTGTACCCAAACAGGCGCTGGAATGTGGCGACTAGGCGCTTTTCACAGTAACTTCATTGCAGTGTTAAAGTAAGCCTAATTGTGACAATAAATATTATTATTTAAAAAAGTCAGCAGAGTGGGTTACTCATATCCCACTGTAGGATTCTGATACACCCCTTACTGTAACACTCTGATATAGGCCCCACTGTAGCATTCTGATATACTTCGCACTGTAACACTCCAATACACTTCTCACTGTAACACTCCAATACACTTCTCACTGTAATACTCCAATACACTTCTCACTGTAACACTCCAATATACTTCTCACTGTAATACTCCAATACACTTCTCACTGTAATACTCCAATACACTTCTCACTGTAATACTCCAATACACTTCTCACTGTAATACTCCAATACACTTCTCACTGTAATACTCCAATACACTTCTCACTGTAACACTCCAATATACTTCTCACTGTAACACTCCAATACACTTCTCACTGTAATACTCCAATACACTTCTCACTGTAATACTCCAATACACTTCTCACTGTAACACTCCAATACACTTCTCACTGTAACACTCCAATACACTTCTCACTGTAACACTCCAATACACTTCTCACTGTAACACTCCAATACACTTCTCACTGTAATACTCCAATACACTTCTCACTGTAACACTCCAATACACTTCTCACTGTAACACTCCAATACACTTCTCACTGTAACACTCCAATATACTTCTCACTGTAACACTCCAATACACTTCTCACTGTAATACTCCAATACACTTCTCACTGTAATACTCCAATACACTTCTCACCGTAACACTCCAATATACTTCTCACTGTAATACTCCAATACACTTCTCACTGTAATACTCCAATACACTTCTCACTGTAATACTCCAATACACTTCTCACTGTAATACTCCAATACACTTCTCACTGTAATACTCCAATACACTTCTCACTGTAACACTCCAATACACTTCTCACTGTAACACTCCAATATACTTCTCACTGTAATACTCCAATACACTTCTCACTGTAATACTCCAATACACTTCTCACTGTAATACTCCAATACACTTCTCACTGTAATACTCCAATACACTTCTCACTGTAATACTCCAATACACTTCTCACTGTAACACTCCAATATACTTCTCACTGTAACACTCCAATACACTTCTCACTGTAATACTCCAATACACTTCTTACTGTAACACTCCAATATACTTCTCACTGTAATACTCCAATACACTTCTCACTGTAATACTCCAATACACTTCTCACTGTAATACTCCAATACACTTCTCACTGTAATACTCCAATACACTTCTCACTGTAATACTCCAATACACTTCTCACTGTAACACTCCAATATACTTCTCACTGTAACACTCCAATACACTTCTCACTGTAATACTCCAATACACTTCTCACTGTAACGCTCCAATACACTTCTCACTGTAACACTCCAATACACTTCTCACTGTAACACTCCAATACACTTCTCACTGTAACACTCCAATACACTTCTCACTGTAACACTCCAATACACTTCTCACTGTAACACTCCAATATACTTCTCACTGTAACACTCCAATACACTTCTCACTGTAATACTCCAATACACTTCTCACTGTAATACTCCAATACACTTCTCACCGTAACACTCCAATATACTTCTCACGGTAACATTCCAATATACCCCTCACTGAAACACTCCAATATACCCTCACTGAAACACTCCAATATACTTCTCACTGAAACACTCCAATATACTTCTCACTGTAACACTCCAATATACTTCTCACCTTAACACTCTAATATACTTTTCACCTTAACACTCCAATATACTTCTCACTGTAACACTCTGATATACCCCTTACTGTAACACTCTGATATACCCCTTACTGTAACACTCTGATATACCCCTTACTGTAACACTCTGATATACCCCTTACTGTAATACTCTGATATATGCCCCAATGTAACACTCCAATATACCCCTCACTGTAACACTCTGATATACCCCTTACTGTAACACTCTGATATACCCCTCACTGTAACACTCTGATATACCCCTTACTGTAATACTCTGATATATGCCCCAATGTAACATTCTGATATGCCCTCACTGTAACACTCTGATATACCCCTCACTGTAACACTCTGATATACCCCTTACTGTAATACTCTGATATATGCCCCAATGTAACATTCTGATATGCCCTCACTGTAACACTCTGATATACCCCTCACTGTAACACTCCAATATACCCCTCACTGTAACACTCTGATATACCCCTCACTGTAACACTCCAATATACCCCTCACTGTAACACTCCAATATACCCTCACTGTAACAGTCTGATATACCCCTCACTGTAACACTCCAATATACCCCTCACTGTAACACTCCAATATACCCCTCACTGTAACACTCTGATATACCCCTCACTGTAACACTCTGATATACCCCTCACTGTAACACTCCAATATACCCCTCACTGTAACAGTCTGATATACCCCTCACTGTAACACTCCAATATACCCCTCACTGTAACACTCCAATATACCCCTCACTGTAACAGTCTAATATACCCCTCACTGTAACACTCCAATATACCCCTCACTGTAACACTCCAATATACCCCTCACTATAATGCTCCAATAACTTGTCACTGTAACACTCCAATACACTTCTCACTGTAACACTCCGATAAACGTCTCACTGTAACACTCTGATATACCCCTTACACTCTGATATACGCCCCACTGCAACATTCTGATATGCCCTCACTGTAAAACTCCTATATATCCCTCACTGTAACACTCCAATATACCCTTCACTGTAACACTCCAATACACTTCTCACTGTAACACTCCGATATACCTCTCAATATAACACACTGATATAGGCCCAACTGTAACATTCTGATACCCCCTCATTTTAACACTCTAATATATTTTCACTGGAACACTCTGATATACCCCCCACTGTAACACACTGATATAGGCTTCACTGTAACATTCTGATGTACCCTTGACTGTAACACTCCGATATACCCCTCACTGTAACGCTCCAATGTACGCCTGATTGTAACATTATGATGTACCTCCACTGTAGCATTCTGATACACCCTTCACTGTAACACTCTGATATTCTGTTCGCTGTAACATTCTAATAAACTACTCACTGTCATATTCCAATGTACATTACACCCCTCTCTATAACACTCTGATAATGGCCATCAGAGCAATATTGTGATATTTCCTGCACATCTGATCCAATGAACCATTCTTCAGTGTGTTCTGATGAAGAGTCTATGGGCTCAACGCATTAACTCTGTTTCTCTCTCGGTCAATGCTGGCCTGGCCTTTTTTTCAGGGTCCTCGGCTCTTGTTACAGTGTGTGGATTCTTGTTGGTTCCAGGCTACTCACCCTTGCTTCCTTTTTCTACACAGGCTCCAATGGGAGAGTAGGTGTCATCGCGGCCGGGGCTCTGGTTTTGTTCCTTCTGCTCCTGCTCCTGCTGTTCCTGTGTTGTTACTGTCTCTGTCACAAGAAGAATCTGCAGAATGAGTGAGTATTCCACAACACAGGGTTAGAATCTCAACCAACCATACTTCGAACAACTGAAAGCTCTCAACTATATGCAAAGAAGATTTTTCAAAATTACGTTTGAAATGCAATGGATCAGTTAACTTTGGCTTATTACCTTTATTCTGGGGTTAGAATTCAGTGCAGATGAAACAGATGGATGTCATCTCAGATGGTGATGTGAGAAATCACTTCAGGCTGTCTGTTTTAGTTTATTGCAATGAAAGTGAACTGTCCTTTCTCACAGGGCTCCAGGCTTACTCACTATTAAACACACTCAGGAACGTGGAATGACGACTGACTGATGTCATATCAGATTGGTTTCGAACGTACTTGTAAATAAGAGTGTGCTACTCGCTGCAGTTGTAACTGGGTTAACGTACACAGCACTGCCTCTTGTAAACGTAAACAGATTGACTGAATCTATGTTCTATGAATCAGTGCTGTCACTTGTGGGTGCAACTGGGCTAACCTAGTCAGCACAGCCCCCTGTGGACATGGCTAATGGGGAATTTAACTCATTCAGCATTGTCCTGTTCAGGTGTGGACAGGTAAATCTGTCCCTAACTGCTCTATATTGGTATGAGTGGATTAACAGATTTGCTGACCTATGGCTCAACTCAATCAGGTTTATACCCTGAAAGATTGAAGCTTAATGCATCGCACATAGTCAATACCACCCCTTGTATATCTGAGTAGGTTAACACACTCAATACTATTTCTTGTGGGTCTGGGTGGTTAACTTGCTCAGCACTGTGGGCGGGATTCTCCGAAATGGAAGCAGAGTGTCCATAGCATCGCAAAACAGGCCGCTCCCATGTCGAATTCTGGCCTCTACAGGGGGCCAGCACGGCGCTGGAGTGGTTTGCGACAGTTCAGCCGCAGATCCTGGCGCGAACTGGGCTCCGCGGATCCACACATGCGCAGTTGCGCTGGCGCCAACGATGACATGCGCAGTGGCAACCGCCGGTGCCAACCGACGCATGCGCGGTAACCTCACAGAGCGCTCTGGCCCTTCATCAACATGGCGCCGGGGTTCTGGGGCCGGTCATGCAAGGATGTAGGCCGTGGGGGGGGGGGGGGGGGGGGAGTGGGTGGGGTGGAAGAGGCCGGCCTGCCGATTGATGAGCCCCAATCGTGGGCCAGACCCCACCGGAGGCCCCCCCCTGGAATGGAGCCCCGCTCCCACCCCCACACAGGCCACCCCTCCAAGCCTTCTGCTGGCAGCGACCAGGTGTGAACGGCGCCGGTGGGACAAGGCCATTTACGCCCGGCTGCTCGGGCCGGAGAATCGCCGCTCGCCGTTTATGGCGATTCTCCGAGCGGCCCGGCGCAATTCTCGCGGCACTAATTTGGGGGGGGGGGGGTGGGAGAATCGCGTGCAGGGATCGGGTCATTGTGGCGTGATTTGCGTGGTGCCCCGGCGATTCTCCCACCACGCGGGGGGGGGGGGGGGGGGAATCCCGCCCTGTGTTTTTTGGCTGCGACTGGGTGAAATCACTCAGCACAGTGCCCTCTGTGTGGGAGTGGGTTAACTCACTCACTGCTGTCTGTTTGCTGTGTGTGGGAGTGGCTTAACTCATTCAGCACAGTGCTTTCTGTGCAGCTGTGGCTTAACTCACTCATTGCTGTTTGCTGATTATTCCTGCCTGACGCAAAAGTAAAAAGGGATAGGTGGCCAACCACGGCTTACAAGGGAAATTAGAGATAGTACTAGATCCAAGGAAGAGCATATAAATTGGCCAATAAAAACAACAAACCTGAGGATTGGGTGCAGTTTAATATTCAGCAAAGGAGGACCAAGGGATTGAAAGTATGAGAGTGAGCTTGCGGAGAACATATGAACTGACTGTAAACATTTCTATAAGCAGGTGAAGAGAAATGTAGGTCCCTAACAATCATAAATTGGAAAATTTATAATCATAGAATACCTACAGTGCAGAAGGAGGACCATTTGGCCCATCGAGTCTGTTCCAACTCTCTGAAAGAGCACTCCACCTAAGCCCACTCCCTCAACCAATCCCCATGTCCTGGTAACCCCATGTAATTTTGGACACAAAGGGACAATTTAACATGGTCAATCTTTGCACAGTGGGAGGAAACCAGAGCACCCGGAGGAAGCTCACAAGACACTGGGAGAATGTGCAAACATTTCATAGACAATCCCCCAAGACTGGAATCGAACCCGAGTCCCTGGTGCTGTGAGGCAGCAGTGCTAACCACTCTGCCACTGTGCCGGCCTTTTCTTGACCAATTTGTATAATAGGGAACAAAGAAATGGCTGACCAATTAAATACATACTTAGTTTTTGTCTTCACAGAGGCGGACACAAAGAATATATCAGAAATGTTGGGGAACATAAGGATTACTGGGAGAGAGGAGCTCAAGGAGATCAGTATTAATAGTGAAATGGTGTTGGGGGAATAGATGGGGTTGAAGGTCGATAAATCCCCAGACCTCCTAATCTACATCCCAGAGTACTTAAGGAAATGGCTCTAGAAAAAGTGGATGCATTGGTGGTCACCTTCCAAGATTCAATAGACTCTGGAACAATTCCTGCAGATTGGAGGGTAGCTAATGTAACCTCAAGACTTATAAAGTGAGGTGGAGAGAAAACAGGGAATTATAGACCAGTCAGCCTGACGTTGGTAGTGGGGAAAATTCTAGAATCCATTATCAAAGATTTGATCGTAGAGCGCTTGGAAAACAAGCGCTTGAATCAGACAGAGTCAGCACGGAAACATGAAAAGGAAATCACGCTTGACAAATCTACTGGAATTCTTTGAGGCTGTAACTAATAGAGTTGATGACGAGGAACCAGTGGATGTGGTTTATTTGTATTTTCAGAAGGCTTTCGACAAATTGTGCATAAGAGGTTAGCTTGTCAAGTTCAAGCACCTGGGATTGGGGTAGTGTATTGAGATGGATAGAAAACTCGTTGTTAGACAGGAAACAAAGAATAGGAATAAAGGGTCTTGTTCCAAATGGCAGGAAGTGACTAGAGGGGATCGGTGTTGGGACCCCAGCTATTCACAATATATATTTATGATTTAGCTGAGGGAATGAAATGTAATAGCTCCAAATTTTTATATCACACAAAGCTGGGTGGGAGGGTGAGCTGTGAGGAGGATACAGGGATCCTTCAACGTGATTTGGACAAGGTGAGTGAGTGGGCAAATGAATTTCAGATTCAGTATACTTTGGATAAATGTGAGGTTATCTACTTTTCTAGCAAAAACAGGAAGTCAGATAATTATCCGAATGGCCATAAATTAGGAGAGGGGAATGAGACCTGAGTGTCCTCATACACCAGTGAAGGTAAGCATGCAGGTGCACCAGGCAGTAAAGAAAGCAAATGGTATATTGACCATCATAGCGAAATGATTCGAGTATAGGAGAAGGGATGTGTTGTTGAAATTATACAGAGCCTTAGTGAGGCCACACCTGGAATATTGTATGCAGTTTATGTCTCCTTATCTGAGGAAGGATGTTCTTGCTATAGGGGAAGTGCGGAGAAGTTTTGCCGGACTGATTCTGTGATTGTAGGACTGATGTATGAGGAGAGATAGAGTCAGTTAGGATTATATTTGCTGGAGTGTGGAAGAATGAGGTGGATCTTATAGAAACCTTTAAAATTCTAACAGGACAAGACAGAGTAGATGCAGGATGTTCCTGATAATGGGGAGTCCAGAACCAGGGTCACAGTCTGAGGATATGGGGTAAACCATTTAGGGTGAGGAGCAATTTATTCACCTAGAGAATGGTTGGCCTGTGAATTCGCTACCACAGAAAGCTGTTGAGGCCAAATCACATTGGGCGGGATTCTCCATCCCGCCAGCTCCATTTTCTGGCATGGCAAGCCTCGACCGGCAGCGGGATTTTCCAGTCCCGCAGTCGGCCAATGGGGTTTCCCATTGTGGCCACCTCCATGCCGTCTGGAGGGGGTGCTGCCGGTGAAGCGGAGGATCCCACTGATGGAGAATCCGCAGTATGTTTTCAAGAAGCAGTTAGATTTAGCATTTGGGCTGAAGGGGATCAAAGGATATAGAGGGAAGGCAAGATCAAGCTATTGAGTTGGATGATTAGCCATGATCATAACGAATGCTGGAGCAGGCTCGAAGAGAGGAATGGCCTCCTCCTGCTCTTATTTTTATGTTTCTATGTCTATCATTCTATGAGTGGGTTAACTCACTCAGCACAATACCGTCTGCGTGGGAATAGCTTAATCCACTCAAGTCTCTGCCCTCTGTGTGGGAGTGGGATAACTCACTCAACACAGTGCCTTGTGTGTGAGAGTGGGTTTACTGACTCAACACAGTGCCCTGTGTGAGGGAGAGGGTTAACTGACTCAGTACTTTACCCTGTGTGTGGAAGTGGGTTAACTCACTCAGCAGAGTGCCCTCTTTGAGGGAGTGGATTAACCCACTCAGCAGAGTGGCCTCTGTGGTGGAGTGGTTTAACTCACTCAACACCCTGCCCTCTGTAAGGGAGTGGGTTCACTCACTGTGCAGAGTGCCCGTTGTGAGGGTGTGGGTTAACTCACTCAGAAGAGTGCCTTCTGTGAGGGAGTGGGTTAACTCACTCAACACCCTAGCCTCCACAGGGGAGTGAATTAACTCACTCAACACATTGTCCTCGATGTGGGAGTGGGTTAACTCACTCAACACTCTTCCCTCTGTGGGGAGTGGGTTGATTCACCCAACAGTCTGTTCTCTGTAAGGGAGTGTGTTAATTTATTCAATACTCTGAGTGATTAAATCCACTCTTTCACAGGGGGCAAAATTTTAAACAATATGATAGGAAGATTTTACATTCACTGTTAAAGGTGGGAAACCTATGTGTTTTACCTGCCGTGCTCCACACATTCCTTGCAAAGCTACAAATGCCACCATGAAACAAATCACAAAAATATCATTCCAAGTCACAATTGTGTAAAACTAGGTTAAGACCTTGCCTCAATAGTCAGCAGATTCTACTTTGAGTAAGGAAGCTGCCTCATCGACTGAAGTTGGTTTTGTTATGTCATGGAACGTTTCACATGCTAAGTGTACACTCTCTGATGGAGAATCTGGAAGTAAGAGTATTGCCGAAGTCGTTGCAATTTTAGCTCCAGAAAATACGAAACCTCAGTGACTAATAGCAAATATTCTAATTCAGTGTCACACTAGGAAGGGATGTATTTCCAAGATCAGTGCTGATGTTAAAGATTACAAACTGGAAGAATGCAAAGATAAATTGCAAGGATGGTGGCCCAGGTTTGATGGCTTGCAGAAGCTGAGACCCCACTTCACTTTTCTTGTAAACCCATTCATGATTGATGTGATCAACAATGGCTTCTGATTCTCAAACCCTTACAGACACATCTATATTGAACTGTTGGGATTACAGGAGGATAGGGTTTAATGATAATGCATGAATCCAAATCTACAATAGAGCTCTGGAAGCAAGTGCTCGAAGTGAAGTATGCTCAGGTCAAGGAGACAGCTGTGTGACTTTTGTCAATTTTTGGTACAACATGCTTCCGTGAATCACTGTACTCTGATGTTGTCCCTGAAATTGAAACATTATGTAGCCCTTCCAAATCAACAACTGGCGAAACTCCTGCATACCATCTTGACAACACATCAGCCAGATTTTCAAAGACTTGTATCCAGGGTGGAGACTCATAAGACCTCTACCTCCAGCAGTGATTAGCCCCGACAACTAGTAGGATCGTAGTTAAGGCAATAATAAAAATGTGCCTGTTATGTTTATCTGTGTCTTATGGCTCTTGAACGTCTGAAGATTATTGTAGGTGACTCTCAGGTTCAGAGTCACCTGCAAAAGCCCTCCATCTCACCCCCTCCCCCACCTCCCTGCCCCCGCCCAATCATGGCAGATTGTCAAACCATGGGACTGACTACGATGGCCACAATGGTTCTTCCAGTCCTGTGCTATCCAATGCCATCATGTAAATCAATCAAACCTATCCCATAAGATGAACTGCTTTCATGTTGATCTGATGTGAAGTCCTCCTCCCTTAGCTCCTCACCATGTATCTCACAGTGGAATATCTCCTATAATGAAGACCTTAAATAACTACCCTCATCTGTGTTTGTAATTTGTATAGTATGAGGAGAGGTTGAACCCCAGAAAATGATATCATCGACTTTGTGATTATTTTAATAAAGTAACTGTTCATTAAGAAATAGGAAAAAAGACAATAAAATTAATTGTATGCACACTTAACTAATGCAATGGCTTTACACAGTATCACTACCGTAAACAGTTCCAGACAATCTTAACTTAATTACCTTCAGAGATAACTATCTCCAATCTGTTCCACAACACCTTATAGATTTTAAGATCTATAAACATCCAGTAACTTCTGCCACACAGGGCTTTTACATCTCTTGAAAATGAAATGAAAATCGCTTATTGTCACAAGTAGGCTTCAATGAAGTTACTGTGAAAAGCCCCTAGTCGCCACATTCCGGCGCCTGTCCGGGGAGGCTGGTACGGGAATCGAACCGTGCTGCTGGCCTGCTTGGTCTGCTTTAAAAGCCAGAGATTTAGCCGAGTGAGCTAAACCAGCCCCTTGGGGTTGCTTCTGTGCTATACTAGCTGCTTGCTTTTCAAATCAGGCTTGCTTCACACATACTTTTCTTGGAGGTAAACAGCTATTCCTGTTGTTGACTGAGATCTAACTTTCAGTATCTCCTTAAATGCGTTTTTTCCTTTTGATCTCTCCCCTGTCTGATCTAATTTATTTAGAACGAGCCTCAATTACCTTCATCTCTCTATTTTGGCTTTTAGAGTTTAAAAGAACAGCAAATTCCCTTCATCCACCTTCCCTATGATGCCTTTACTTCACACCTTGCATCTCTTCCTTTGAATCCTTAACAACCTATTCAAGTCCAGCTATGTTCTTTATCCATTGTTACTAAATTACCTTTGGTAAACATCTGTTACAGTATTTCTAGACCCATTAACATATTAAATTTCCTAGTTCCATTCACACAGTCACTCTGTCCCTATCTTAATTATCTTATTCACATATTTCCACAGTTTAAAATATATAACCAGAACATTGCCAGCAGAATCTATTCCCATTTTTGGGATTTCCCTAATGTGTTTTCACGACAAAGTCAAATGTTAGAATTCAAATTTGTCTCAGCTTTGGGTAATCTTCTTTGGTGAGTGAGTCCATAGATCCATACAAGATGTGATCATGTCCCAATTATGGTGCAGCATTGGTGATCATTCTGCTTGGAACTGCCTGAACACCCTGTTTGAGTCAAACACATGTTGAGTTTACACCTATTTGACTATCACATGCAATTTCTAATCATCCACCACAAGAACCTATCCTGCCTTACATTTAAGGGTCATTGTGCACATTATTTTTTCCTATTACGAACATGATGTCTTGTCTCAGTGGTTAACATCTGCCAACAGTCTGAGACTATCATGACTAAGTATCGGTAAATTTGACTGGATTATCTCATAAATCAACAGAGAGCATTAAGTCAAACTGACCGATTCATTTATTGTATTTAATAATTCCGTAAGACCCACTGAATATATAGCGGCTCTTTGGAATGCTGGACTTACGAAAGAGCACGTGAACATGTGCAAAAGAGTTTGGAAACGAACATTGAAATTAATCCCGGGTAACGCCTACCAAAGCTCCTCAGACACATTCAAATAATGGAATGTGTGTTTCATTGCTGAAAAGTGGAGAAAGCTCTGTTTTGATTCTACTTGAAGACTCTTTAATCAAGCTCCCATTGCCACTATGTCTTGCCACCATCAGATAACAGTAAATGTGCGGAAGAATTAAGGAGATAAAAGCACCACTTCACAAATAAAATATAGAACAAATAGTCTATGATGTAGCCCGATCCCTTATCTTATAAAATTCAAAAATAGTATGTAAATTGTTCTGAATTGAATGAGCTCAACCTGACAGCATATGAACTATAGATAAAATGCAGTGTGGAATTGTATTTTTTATTGGAATTCTATAAATTGAGACCTGCATTTTGAAACATGCTGTACTGATTTGCATGCCAAAATGATCATCATTCATAGAATCCCTACAGTGCAGAAGGAGGTAATTCGGCCCATTGAGTCTGCACCGGACCTCTGAAAGAGCATCCTACCCAGGCCCAATTCCCCACCCTACCACTGTAACCCCACCTATGGGAAATTTAGCATGGCCAATCCAGCTAACCTGCACATCTTTGGACTGTGGGAGGAAACCGGAGAACCTGGAGGAAACCCACGCATTCACGGGAAGAATGTACAAATTTCACACAGTCATCCGAGGTTGGAATCGAACCTGGGTTTCTGGCACTGTGAGGCAGGAGTGCTAACCACTGTGCCACCTTGCCAGCCCAGATCATTGTGACATATTTTTCATTATTTTATATTTTATTTTAATGATTGCACCTAACTACTATATGAATGATGATTATTTGTTTTATTTGTATTGTCATCACAATTCAACACTTGCCAACGTGATGATTTCCCAATCGACCAATTATCTATCGGTCTGACTATATCTCTGTCTATTTATCCATCAAGTTATGCCTTCTGGTGACGACACTGTGCCGTAGATTTTGACTTTGGGCGATAGAGTAAAGTGGGTAGTAGCAGATCTCCAATCCATTTTCCACCTCTCCTGATTTATCGACTTCCTGCCTTTATCTTCCCATTATTGAATGGACACAGTGACCCAATATTTTCAATACCATTAAGGAAAGAACTTCTTCATGAATGTTATTAGTAGCAGCAGCGCCACCTGAAAAATGGCATCTAGAGCAGAATTTGAGACATCTTTGGGACATCTGTCACGGTAGAACCCTCTATGAGCTTTGCAGAAATGAGGCACCATCCATCTAACATTTTGTACTTTACCTTACGCCAGTTCCACTCAAGCCATCACCGTCAGAGGAAAGCAGGCAAGGAGACGTCTGCGTGGCACCTTCAGCCAGATCAGCACCAAGTTACCCAGAATTCCCATTAAGCGCCAGAAATTCCCAAAGGTTGTGGGTGAGTACCAATTCTTCCACAAAATTTTTAAATGTTTCATTTTCACAAATGTATATTTTGTGAGAGGAAAGATAAAAATGGAAATTCTGGAAATCTTAACTAAAAATAAAAGAATCATGGTAGGGCATAGAATTGGAATGAGAAAAGATGGATTAACGTGAAATAGATGGACATTTTTTTGAGGCCTGATTAAGGGTCTATATCTGTAATGCTCATATGTTTTGTCTTTTTTCAAATGCTGGTTAACTAGCTGAACATTCAATATTTTCTTAAAACATTGTGGAGGATAGTGTCCTTTGCATAACATTTATCAAGAGCAGGCTTGCACAAACAAGAGGAAATCTCCCTTTGTTATTTCAGTAAAGAAACTTCTCTAGAAAGTGAGATTTTTTTTCTCTTAACAAAGTTAGTATGCCTCTTGCTTCCTCCCAGAGGCTCTTATATCACTCCAAAAGGAATGTTTTAATCCTGAGGCCTTTTTGTTTTGGCTGATTTCCGTGTTCCTGGTGTCGCGTTGTCTAAACGTCTACACCTGCATAGTTATTCCCACCTCCACACTGTATTCCCTTTGCAAACAGTTTAACTTATAATGTTATGTTCAGACCAAGAGCTGCCCGCTTAATGGATAAACCAAATGTCAGATCTACTTCCAGTACATTTTTCAGGCACTGCCCTGCTTCTAGGCCTAAACAGCCATAACACCATAAGATATAGGAGCAGGATTAGTATATTCGGCCCATCGAGTCTGCTCTGTCATTCGATATAGCTGATATGTTTCTCATTTCCACTCTCCTGCCTTCTCCACGTAACCCCTGATCCCTCTATTAATCAATAACCTATCTATCTCTGCCTTAAGGACACTCAGTGATTTGGCCTCTACAGCCTTCTATGGCAATGAGTTCCACAGATTCACCACCTGTTGGCTGAAGAAATTCCTTCTCAGTTTTAAAGGATCATCCCTTCAGTCTCAGGCTGTGCCTTCAGGTTCTAGTCTCTCCTACCAGTGGAAACATCCTCTCCGCATCCACTCTATCTAGATCTCTCAGTACTTTGTAAGTTTCAAAGAGATCGAGTACAGACGCAGAGTCCACAACCTTCCTCATACGACAAGCTCTTCATTCCAGGTATCATTCTTGTGAACATCCTCTAAACCCCCTCCAAGGCCAGCACAACCTTCCTTAGATATGGGGTCTAAATCTGCTTACAATATTCCAAATGGGGTGTGACCAGAGCCTTATACAGCCTCAGCAGTACATCCCTGCTCTTGTATTCTAACCCTCTCGTCATGAATGCTAACATTGCATTTACCTTCCTGACTGCCAACGAACCTGCATTTTAACCTAATGAGAACCCTGAACTAGGACTCCTAAGTTCCTTTGTGCTTCAGATTCCGAAGTCTTTTCCTATTTAGGAAATAGTCCATGCCCTCTATTTTTCCTACCACAGTCATAGCCTCACACTTTTCCACATTGCATTCCGTCTGCCACTTCTTTGCCCACTCCCCTAGTCTGACATGTCCTCCTGCAGCCTTCCCGCTTCCTCAACACCTGTCCCTCTACATATCTTTGTATCATCTGCAAAATTAGTAACAATGCCCTCAGTTCATTCTTCCAGATCATTAATGTATATCGTGAATCGTTATGGTCCCAACACTGACCCCTGCGGAACACTAGTCACTAGCTGCCATCCTGAAAAAGATCCCTTTATCCCCACTCTCTACCTTCGCCAGTCAGTCAATCCTCTATCTACTTAGCAGCCTCCTGTACGGCACCTTGTCAAAGGCCTTCTGGAAATTGAAATAGGTCATGTCCACTGACTGTCCTTTGTATAACCTCTGTGCTACCTCTTCAAAGAATTCTAATAGATTTAGAACATAGAACATAGAACATAGAAAAATACAGCACAGAACAGGCCCTTTGGCCCACAATGTTGTGCCGAAATTTTGTCCGAGATTAAAAACAAATTAATCTACACCCCATCATTCTACCGTAATCCATGTACCTATCCAATAGCCGCTTGAAGGTCCCTAATGTTTCCGACTCAACTACTTTCACAGGCAGTGCATTCCATGCCCCCACTACTCTCTGGGTAAAGAACCTACCTCTGACATCCCCCCTATATCTTCCACAATTCACCTTAAACTTATGTCCACTTGTAATGGTTTGTTCTACCCGGCAAAAAAGTCTCTGACTGTCTACTCTATCTATTCCCCAGATCATCTTATAAACCTCTATCAAGCCACCCCTCATCCTTCTCCGTTCTGATGAGAAAAGGCCGAGCACCCTCAACCTTTCCTCGTAAGACCTACTCTCCATTCCAGGCAACATCCTGGTAAATCTCCTTTGCACCTTTTGCAAAGCTTCCACATCCTTCCTAAAATGAGGCGACCAGAACTACACACAGTACTCCAAATGTGGCTTTACCAAGGTTTTGTACAGCTGCATCATCACCACACGGCTCTTAAATTCAATCCTTCTGCTAATGAATGCTAGCACACCATAGGCCTTCTTCACAGCTCTATCACTTGAGTGGCAACTTTCACTGATCTATGAACATAGACCCCAAGATCTCTCTGCCCCACCACATTGCCAAGAACCTTAACGTTAACCCTGTATTCCGCATTCATATTTTCCCTTCCAAAATGTACAACCTCACACTTGTCAGGGTTATACTCCATCTGCCACTTCTCAGCCCAGCTCTGCATTCTTTCTATGTCTCTTTGCAGCCGATGACAGCCCTCCTCATTATCCACAACTCCACCAATCTTCGTATCGTCTGCAAATTGACTGACCCACCCTTCAACTCCCTCATCCAAGTCATTAATGAAAATCACAAACAGCAGAGGACCCAGAACTGATCCCTGCGGTACGCCACTGGTAACTGGGCTCCAGGCTGAATATTTGCCATCCACCACCACTCTCTGACTTCTAGCGGTTAGCCAGTTCGTTATCCAACTGGCCAAATTTCCCACTATCTCATGCCTCCTTACATTCTGCATAAGCCTACCTTGGGTACCTTATCAAATGCCTTACTAAAATCCATGTACACTACATCCACTGCTTTACCTTCATCCGCGTGCTTGGTCACCTCCTCAAATAATTCAATAAGACTTGTGAGGCATACCTACCCCTCACAAATCCGTGCTGACTATCCCTAATCAAGCAGTGTCTTTCCAGATGCTCAGAAATCCTATCCCTCAGTACTCTTTCCATTACTTTGCCTACCATTGAAATAAGACTAACTGGCCTGTAATTCCCAGGGTTATTCCTATTCCCTGTTTTGAACAGGGGCACGACATTCGCCACTCTCCAATCCCCTGGTACCACCCCTGTTGACAGTGAGGACGGAAAATAATTGCCAACGGCTCTGCAATTTCATCTCTTGCTTCCCATAGAATCCTTGGATATATCTCGTCAGGCCCGGGGGACTTGTCTATCCTCAAGTTTTTCAAAATGCCCAACACATCTTCCTTCCTAACAAGCATCTCCTCAAGCTCACCAGTCTGTTTCACACTGTCCTCTCTCATTCGTAAATACTGACAAAAAGTAATTGTTCAAGACCTCTCCTATCTCTTCAGACTCATAGAACATAGAACATAGAACAGTACAGCACAGAACAGGCCCTTCGGCCCTCGATGTTGTGCCGAGCAATGATCACCCTACTTAACCCACGTAACCGGTATACCCGTAACCAAACAATCCCCCCATTAACCTTACACTACGGGCAATTTAGCATGGCCAATCCACCTAACCCGCACATCTTTGGACTGTGGGAGGAAACCGGAGCACCCGGAGGAAACCCACGCGCACACGGGGAGGACGTGCAGACTCCACACAGACAGTGACCCAGCCGGGAATCGAACCTGGGACCCTGGAGCTGTGAAGCATTGATGCTAACCACCATGCTACCGTGAGGCCCCTATACTCAATACACAATTTCCCGCTACTGTCTTTGATAGGACCTACCCTCGTGATCCTACCCGCCAAAGATTTTTCATGCCCTCTCTGAGCT
Organism: Scyliorhinus canicula; assembly: GCF_902713615.1. Lineage (NCBI taxonomy): Eukaryota > Metazoa > Chordata > Chondrichthyes > Carcharhiniformes > Scyliorhinidae > Scyliorhinus > Scyliorhinus canicula. The sequence continues at coordinate 32,786,543 of NC_052146.1, read as the reverse complement.
CTCCTAATCCCTTTCTTCAGTTCCCTCCTGGCTAGATTGTATCTCTCCAGTGCCCTATCTGAACCTTGTTTCCTCAGCCTTACGCAAGTATCCCTCAGCCTTACGCAAGTATCCTTTTTCCTCGAAACAAGACATTCAACCGCGCTTGTCAACCATGGTTCCCTCACTCGACCATCTCTTTCCTGCCTGACAGGGACATACATATCAAGGACACGGAGTAGCTGTTCCTTGAACAAGTTCCCCATTTGAATTGTGCCCTTACCTGACAGCCTATGTTCCCAACTTACACATGTCAGTTCTTGTCTGACAGCATTGTATTTACCCTTCCCCCAATTGTAAACCTTTCCCTTTTGCACGCACCTATCCATCTCCATTACTAAAGTGAAAGTCACTAAATTGTGGTCACTATCTCCAAAATGCTCCCCTACTAACAAATCTATCACTTGCCTTGGTTCAATACCAAGTATCAAATCCAATATGGCCTCCCCTCTGGTTGGACAATCTACATACTGTGTTAGAAAAGCTTCCTGGACACACTGCACAAACACCACCCCATCCAAACTATTTGATCTAAAGAGTTTCCACTCAATATTTGGGAAGTTCAGGTCACCCATAACTACTACCCTGTGACTTCTGCACCTTTCCAAAATCTGTTTCCCAATCTGTTCCTCCACATCTCTGCTTCTATTGGGGGGCCTATAGAAAACTCCCAACACGGTAACTGCTCCTTTCCTATTTCTGACTTCACCCATACTACCTCAGTCGGTAGATCCTCCTCGAACTGCCTTTCTGCAGCTGTTATACTATCTCTAATTAACAATGCAACCCCCCCCCCCCCCACCTCTTTTACCACCCTCCCTAATCTTCTTGAAACATCTATAACCAGAAACCTCCAACAACCATTTCTGCCCCTCTTCTATCCAAGTTTCCGTGATGGCCACCACATCGTAGTCCCAAGTACCGATCCATGTCTTAAGTTCACCCACCTTATTCCTGATGCTTCTTGTGTTGAAGTATACACACTTCAACTGATCTCCATGCCTGCAAGCACTCTCCTTTGTCCGTGTTACCTTCCCCACTGCCTCACTACATGATTTGATGTCCTGGATATCAGCTTCCTTAGTTGCCGGTCTACAAATCCGGTTCCCATTCCCCTGCCAAATTAGTTTAAACCCTCCCGAAGAGTACTAGAAAACCTCACTCCCAGGATATTGATGCCCCTCTGGTTCGGATTCAACCCGTCCTGCTTGTCCAGGTCCCACCTTCCCCAGAATGCGCTCCAATTATCCAAATACCTGAAGCCCTCCCTCCTACACCATTCCTGCAGCCACGTGTTCAACTGCACTCTCTCCTTATTCCTAGCCTCGCTATCACGTGGCACCGGCAACAAGCCAGAGATGACAACTCTGTCTTTCCTGGCTTTTAACTTCCAGCCTAACTCCCTAAACTCGTTTATTACATCCTCACCCCTTTTCCTACCTACGTCGTTGGTACCAATGTGCACCACGACTTCTGGCTGCTCCCCCTCCCTTTAAGGATCCTGAAGACACGATCCGAGACATCCCTGGCCCTGGAACTTGGGAGGCAACATACCTTCCGGGAGCCTGTCTCGCGACCACAGAATCTCCTATCTATTCCCCTAACCATTGAGTCTCCTATCACTATTGCTTTTCTATTCTCCCCCCTTCCCTTCTGAGACCCAGAGCCAGACTCAGTGCGAGAGACCCGACCGCTAGGGCCATCCCCCGGTAGGTCATCCCTCCCAACAGCATCCAAAACGGTATAGTTGTTTTGAAGGGGAACAGCCACGAGGGATCCCTGCACTGTCTGTCCGTTTGTTTTCTTTCCCCTGACTGTAACCCAGCTACTCTTGGCCTGTACCTTGGGCGTGGTTACCTCCCTATAACTCTTGTCTATTACCCTCTCTGCCTCCCAGATGATCCATAGTTCATCCAGCTCCAGCTCCAGTTCCCTAACACGGTCTCTGAGGAGCTGGAGTTCCATCAGGCATTTGTCAGGCATTATCTCTCCTTGACGAAACCATGCTGACTCAGCCATATTTTACCATGCACTTCTATGTACTCAGAAATCTCATCCTGAGTAAACTCTAAAATCTTACCAATGACCGAAGTCAGGCTAACCAGTCTATAATTTCCCGTCTTCTGCCTCCCTCCCTTCTTAAACAGCGGTGTTACATTAGCTATTTTCCTGTCCTTTGGGACCCTTCCTACCTCCAGTGATTCCTGAAAGTTCACCACCAATGCCTCCACAATCTCCTCAGCAATCTCCTTCAGAACCCTGGGGTGTAGTCCATCCAGTTGGGTGATTTATCCACCTTTAGCCTGTTTCCTGTTACATAGCACAAGATTATTTTGTTGGAAACTGCCATGTAAAGTATTTAAACCTAAACCCTCCTGGGAATTGAATTGAAATAAAATATTCTTGCAGCTTTCTGCAAACATTTGAAACTGCACAGTTTGCAAATCAAAAAGTGGCAACGGTAGACATCTTCCCAGTCTAGATATTGATCCTGCATATGCACTCTATTTATATTAGTCAGGGGTGTCCTCAACAACAGTGACTTGCAGATTTATAGTGCCTTCAAAGTTGAAAGTCATCCAAAGACATCAGTTCTCAGTGAGTATTCACTGGCCACCAGAGTTCAGTTTGATTTACATTGAGCCAGGCGCATACATTTCGGCACGTGCCCCCGTCCCTATGCAACCAGGTCACATGGACTTGTCTCTGGGCAGACTTTGTTTGAAGGCGCATGTCCCTCTGCGCTGAAATAAGAGCAGAATACCGTGGCTGCTGGAATCTGGAATAAAAACAGAAAATGCTGGGAAAACTCAGCAGAATTTGTGAAGAGGGAAAATGGAGTCCATATGAACTCAAAATGTTAGCTCCATGTTCTCTGCCCATAGGTGCTGCCAGATCTGCTGAGTTTTTTCAGCATTTTCCATTTAAGTCCCACTATGCTACTAAATTTTGCCTTGAATTAAAGGAGACTGTTTAAAACATAATCATCTAATAAGATCTCATATTTGTAATAGTATTTAGTTTTTCAACATGCCTTTTTAAAGCTTTGCATCCGGAGAGGTTACTTTAATGAGTCCCTTCATCAGATTACAAATGGGTACAATTGGTAGAAACTCACAATCTTTATTCATTCAACCTTGAGGCGCGGTCAGTTTTGTGGGAGGGACCATCTTTACCTGAACCTTTTGTGGTGGCTTTGCCAATTGTGGGAAAATCATCTTCAATAAAACCTGCGCAAAGTAGTGCAAATACTAGTCATTATGTTTTAAGATTACATAGAATTTACAGTGCAGAAGGAGGCCATTCGGCCCATCGAGTCTGCACCGGCTCTTGGAAAGAGCACCCTACCCAAGGTTAACACCTCCACCCTATCCCAAGAACCCAGTAACCCCACCCAACACTAAGGGCAATTTTGGACACTAAGGGCAATTTATCATGGCCAATCCACCTAACCTGCACATCTTTGGACTGTGGGAGGAAACCGGAGAACCCGGAGGAAACCCACGCAAACACGGGGAGGATGTGCAGACTCCACACAGACAGTGACCCAAGCCGGAATCGAACCTAGGACCCTGGAGCTGTGAAGCGATTGTGCTATCTACAATGCTACCGTGCTGCCCTATTACACAAGATATTACACAAGAGAAAATTGTTTGTTGTCCCATCAGTATAAAAACGTCTCAACATCATGGCTTGGGCTAAAACGGCCAAACAGATGTTTTAGATAACAAATGGATGAGTGAACAATGGGCAGGATTTAATCACCCTGATGTGGGCTTTTTGCCCACCGGTTGGTGAACCAGTGGGGAAACTCCAGTCGGTGCAAAGTGGAGATCCAACAGTATTAAGTGAACTTCGGACACCCAAGTGGCATTGGTCAGGGCCTCCCTAGGATTCAGGACTCCAGCAGCGAATGTCCTTCCCATCAAGAGGTGCCAGCCAACCAGAGGCCGGCAGGTCCTCATTGCCATCAGGGGCACAGGGGGTAGTGGCATATGCCGGCAATGCATCCACCAGAGGCCCAACACCCACCCAATGACACACTGAATATACAGTAATTACAAATTCCCTGATTAGTAACATTTATGTGACAATTTGTTTTTCTGATAATTTCCGATGGAATGCTCCGAATTTTGAACACAAAGGCTAATAAATACTTGTTAAAATAGTTGGGCATAAACAAATAAAGGCAGCACGGTAGCACAGTGGTCAGCACAGTTGCTTCACAGCTCGAGGGTCCCAGGTTCGATCCCCGGCTTGGGTCGCTGTCTGTGCGGATTCTGCACATTCTCCCCGTGTGTGCGTGGGTTTCCTCCGGGTGCTCTGGTTTCCTCCCACAGTACAAAGATGTGCATGTTAGGTGGATTGGCCATGCTAACTTGCCCTTAGTGTCCAAATAAAGGTTAGGTGGGGTTATGGGGATAGGTTGGAAGTGTGGGCTGAAGTGGGATGCTCTTTCCAAGGGCCAGTGCAGACACGATGGGCCAAATGGCCTCCTTCTGCACTGTGAATTCTATGAAACTGACATATATCTTAATCTCAAAAAGGGCAGTCTGGGGTCATGGAAGTGGACTTAGGTGGAGTGCTCTTTCAGAGGGCCGGTGCAGACTTGATGGGCCGAATGGTCTCCTTCTGCATTGTAGGGATTCTATGATTCTATAATCAATCATGCATATTAAAAAAAAGCCCCACAAGATGCTTATATTTGTATCCCTATACACTTGAGCCAGAGAATATTGTCCAGTTGTATATCAAAATAAGATGGCAAAGCTGACAGCCATGAAATAAGCCAATGGTGATATTAGTTACACTCATATCTGTTACTCAGTTAGTCTATTTTCATATCCTTTAGGCAAGATCAGAAAGACAGGCAATTTACTAGAATTTAGCAGCCATTTTGAGAGTTTGATGTCTCTTCAAGCAACACAAGGCAATACTGAGCAAAAACTCATAAACAATGGACAAAGTTACTCTACTTTTGTCACAGACCCAACAATGACTTGTATTTATATAATGACTTTAACATAGAAAAATGTTCCTCGGCACGTAACAGGGGTGTGTTCAAAAATGACTGATGCTAAGTCAAAGGGGCTGATACTAGGAAGGCTGACCAAAAGACTGTTCAAAGAATTACATGGAACTGACAGCATAAAAATAGGTAAATTTTCATCAGCCGGTCTATGCTAGCACTTGCACACTGTATGAGCCTCCTCATCCCCTGTGTCTAACACTGCCAGCCTACCAAAAGATGGATTTAAGGATGATATTAAAGGAGAAGAGAGTGGAGAGTGACAGAGTAACCCAAAGCGGACTGGCCTTCACCTGTGGAATCCGGAAACTGGTCCTCAACAACTTAGTAACCAATATTTCAGGGAATCCTCTGCCTGATACGAACTGGGTCATCAGCATTGAGTTTATTTCTGTGTCTGCTCCATCATTCGTCATTCTGAAGCTCCTGTTAGTCTGTGCTAACAGCGAGTCAGTGCCTGGCTTCATCTCAGCAGCCTGGCAGCTTGCCTGAAATATTATTTTCTTTCCTGCATCGGTTGCTGTGTAATAAAGAGGTAGACGTGGAGGCCACGATTAGCACAGATCAACCATAATCACCCACAGCTGCTACTGCAGCTAATGAAATAACCACATCAAAGCTGAACATCACGAAAAACACAAAGGTTAGGAATTCTTCACATGTTCCTGAGGCATCACCATGGTATTACATCCATGTTAGTAAACAGTTTAGTTAGCATCCCGCTACTTCACAATGCGAAGCGCCTTTCAGTTAGTCAGCGTGAAGATGGCACAAAGTACATGAGGCTCCGCAGGAACTAAAGACTGGAAAGGTCGGGGTGACGGATGGTGGAATTCATCCTACTCATACAGTCATGCTGTCAGAGATGTAATTTTCAAGTGTTTTTTATGGAGCATTAAACCCGGTGCTAATGCCAATTCATATGTCAACAACATTTTGCCCTTGGTTAAGAGCAATTATCCACTGCAGGAGGGAACATCAGATGGAGCCGAATCAAAATAGGAGGTGGAAGTCCCATCTGATAGTCACGGAGCAATGAGCCTTCATGATAATATAATGCAGCCGCTGTGTCACTGAGTGACGTATTGAACTGCTGGATGTTCCATTTCACAAGTCCAGTTGGTGAAGGACTGTACTGCAACCAAGCTTCACTCAGTCTTACGTTTATTTACAGAGTGAAATATTACAAGCATACACCTCCTAATTAAACCATACCTCAGTTTAAGTGTGCCTCTTTATATGTGCACTAGTCAGTGCAATGCCAATGAATCTCTTTAATCTGAATATAATTAAGCATAATCAATTAACGCTGGATCTGTGAGACTGCATGCGCTATTCGTTGGGCAATATGAAGATCAAAATTTGCCAAATATGAAGGGGCATAGATAAAAAGGGTAAACCTGGAATATAAGGCAAAAAGGTAAGCCCAAAGAATATTATTTTTAAATAGATCTTAGGAGCAATATGTGCAAAGTGTGTGGAATAATTGGAATAATCCTTCATACAGGTTAGTTGGAGTTACGCTATTTGGAATGTTTACGATGGGTAGTGTTTAGTTCGAAATGAGTCAATGCAACATTCTCTGGACTATCAAGTTGCAGACACATCACTGATGGCAAATGGGTAAACGTGACATGTAAATGTTTCTTTAGGCTGGTCTGCCTACTCCCTTTTCTAATCCTCTGCTTCTTCCTTTAGTGGCCCACCATGACATGGAAAACACCTTGAATTGCAGCTTTATTGAGCCACCATCTATGATGGATCAGCCATCGCCATCCTGGTCTTCCCATGGCTCATTTTCCTCTTTTGATACTGCAGATGATGGTCCTGTGTACTGCGTACCTCATGAGGGTGAGTACAGACATCAGTGGCTGCATGTAGCCATACAACTCCACTTTGTATTTACCCTTCTTTATTTCTAAAATAACCAGTTGTGCACTTCAATGAATTCACAGAGCTACTACAGACAGAAGGGGACCATTCAGCCTGTCATGCCTCTGCTAGCCCTCTGAAGAAGCATTTTACCTCATGTCACTTTCTTGCCTTTTTCTCATAGCCCTGCAAATATTTCCTTTTCACATAATGATCCAATCCCATTTTAAAGCATCAATTGACCCTGCCTCCACCACACTTAGTGCATTCCAGATCCTAACCACTCGCTATGTGAAACAGTGTTTCCTCATGTTGTCTTTGCTTCTTCTGTAAATTACCTTTAATCTGTTTTTAACCCTTCCACCAATGGGAACCATTTCTCTTCATCTACTCTGTCCAGACCCCACATCATTTTGGGTACCTCTATCAAATCCCCTTTTAACCGTCTCTTCTCCAAGGAGAACAGACCTATCCTCTCCTGTCTATCCACGTTACTGAAGTTGCTCATCCCCAGAACAATTCTCGTGAATCTTACCTGCACCCACTCTCATATTTCCACACCATTGCTAAAGTGTGGTTCTTTAGCACTGGACCCAGTTGAGGCCGAACCAAAAAATTACCCACCCCGCCATTACCTAATGCTGTTGAAGGCCCTGGTGTCATATTTAAAAGGCACCCGGACAGTCTTTTAACCTTCCGCAGATAGTTTCTTAAACATACCTGAGGTTGCACCCCTCCATCCATGGGCGATATCACCTCTATCCCATACCCCCCCCAAGTGAGGACACCCTGAAATGGGGTCGCTAGGGCCCCGCCCCTTATCAGGCCTTCCCATACCCTCTTTCAGACCCACTCCCTTCACCTCCCCATCATTCTGGAGGCCCGTCCATACCCTCCCTTCACCCCTCACCACCCTTCATACCCCTCCTCATCCCTCCTCATGGCCAAGGCCCTCCTCAGGCCTTAACCCTTGGTAGTGCCACCTTGGCACCCTGGCAGTGTTCCTGCCAAACTGGCAGTGCCACATGGGCACCTTGGCAGTGCCAGGGTGGCAGAGTCAAGGTGTCAGCCTGGTAGTGCCAAAGTGCCCGGGTGTCAAGGGGTGAGCCAAGGTGCCACCCTGCCCTCTCCCTGACCATCCAGGGGCCTTTAATGATCTAGGAGACCCTCCAGGTGCCATTCCATTTGGTCCACATTTGCATGGATCACTACTAATCAGTGCCCGGCTGGGTTCTCCCTGGGGCGGTCGGAAGATGCCGGGAGCCAGTTAGATTCGAGGTCAGCACAGATAAGTGGGTTCTTCAACTCACTTAGCTGTGAAACTGGGTCCCGCTCTGGCTCTCGTGAAGCGCAACGACTGTTGGGAAGCCCGGGAATGGCCTCTCCTGCCATTTACCGACTGCATTGCACCCGAATGCAGCAGGTAGATCACGCTCTTTGTCTTTTCTTAATTAACCCACATTTGCCCAAGTGACTATCATTTTGTTTTAAATTATTGTTTGTAAATGTTTCCTCATTACTGAGGTTAAACTGATTGCGGTCTATAGTTGTTGGGCTTACCCTCACACCTTTCTGACCAAGGTATAACATTTGCAGTTCTCCAGTCCTTTGGCACCACCCATGAGTCTAAGAGAGCTTGAAAAATTATGGTCAGTGCCTCCACAATTTCAACTCTCACTTCTTTCAGTATCCCTGGATGCATCTCATGTGCTCCAGGTGCCTTATCAATTTCAAGTACAGACAGTTTAACCAGTACCTCCTCTTTATAAATTTAAAACCCCTCATGTGCCTGAATTCAGGTTTCCCAGACTGATTCCAGGGATGGCGGGACTGTCATATGAAGAGAGATTGACTAGGTTGGGATAGTTCTCGCTGTAGTTCAGAAGAATGAGTGGGGATCTCATAGAGACTTACTAGTCAGGTTAGATGTAGGGAAGATGTTCCTGATGGGGAGTGTGTCCAGAACCAGGGGGTCATTAGTTTGAGGATTCAGGGTAAACTATATCGGACAGAGATGAGGAGACATTTCTTCACCCAAAGAGTGGTGAGCCTGTGGAATTCATTACCACAGGAAGTAGTAGATGCTAAAAGGCTTCCTCCTGCTCCTATCTTCCATGTATCTATTTATCTGTATAATTACCTCCTAATTCACTATGAACTGGGCAGCATATTTTCCCTGAGTAAATACAGATGCAAATTTGTCAGATACAAACTTAATACCAAAGCCATGCTTCATGCCTCCATGTGTAAATCCTCTTTTTGCTCCCAAATTGAACATTCCTCTTACTACCTTTTTACCGTTTTTTAAAAATGTTTTATTGAGGCATTTATATATAAGATATATATATATATATCAAACACAACCAAAACCAAAAGGAGAACAAACAAGAAATTACACAACAAATAAATAACTAATACCCCCGTGCCCCTCCTCCCTGCCGTTACCCTCCACCCGTTCTGCCTCCTTTTTTTAAACTCCAAAGTGCCCCCCCCTGCCCCTGCTGACGTCTTAACTATCCTTGAAGAAGTTGACAAACGGTTTCCATCTCAGGGCAAACCCCTCCACAGTCCCTCACAAGGTGGACTTGATTTTTTTCCAATCTAAGGAATTCCGTGAGGTCACTAACCCACACCCCTGGTTTCAGCGGTCTCACATCCCTTCAATCCAACAGGATCCATCTCTGGACTACCAGAGAGGCAAAGGGACCACCTTCACCCTCAGCACCTCAAACATTACGTCAGTGAATCCCCTCCAAAACGCCTCCAGCTTCGGACAAGTGGGCATGGTTTGTGAGCCCCACCATGCACCGCCCACACCTATCCTCCACCCCCTCAAAATACCTGCTCACCCTAGCCACCCTGTGGACTACTTTAAATTGAATGAGGCTAAGCCTAGCACACCAAGAGGATGCAGTCACCCTCCCCAGAGCCTCCTCCCATAACCCAGCCTCCAACACCCTCCCCAGCTCTGCTCCCCACTTCCGCTTAACTTTTATATGGGCGCCCTCCCATACCATTAATTCTTTGTAAATCTCCACACCCTGCCCATACCAACCCTTGTTTTCACACCACCTTCCCGCAAATCGGAGCCCAAACCGAGGCATCTTCCACCCTCAGGGCTGCCACCACTACCAGACTTGTGGGGTACCTGGCTGGCGAGAATGGCAGAGGCATCTTCAACAATGCTTCTAAACTAGTGTCCTTACAAGAGACTACCTCCATCCGCTCCAACACCGACTCTTCCCTTTTTACCCACTTTCTGACCATGGCTATATTTGCTGCCCAGTAGTAGTTCATCAAATTTGGCAAGGCCAGTTCACCATCCCCTTCTCCCCCCCACCCCCCCTGGTCCCCGCTCCAGCAGCACCTTCTTTACTCGTGGGGTTTTCCCGCCCGCACAAACCCCGAGACCAATGCATTAATCTTCCTAAAGAAGGCCTTTGGAATAAAAATCGTAAGGTTCTGGAACACAAATAGAAACATCGGGAGCACTGTCATTTTCATGGTCCTGCTTGTTTCGTTGCCCTGCCAATGACAACAGGAGCATGTCCCACCTCTTAAAATCTCCCTTCATCTGCTCCACCAAACGCACCAGATTCAGTTTATTTCATAGAATTTACAGTACAGAAGGAGGCCATTTGGCCCATCGAGTCTGCACCGGCTCCTGGAAAGAGCACCCTACCCAAGCCCACACCTCCACCCTATCCTCATAACCCAGTAACCCCACCCAACACTAAGGGCAATTTTGGACACTAAGGGCAATTTATCATGGCCAATCCACCTAACCTGCACATTTTTGGACAGTGGGAGGAAACCGGAGCACCCGGGCGGATGTGCAGACTCCGCACAGACAGTGACCCAAGCCGGAATCGAACCTGGGACCCTGGAGCTGTGAAGCAATTGTGCTATCCACAATGCTACCATGCTGCCCCCATCCCCATACCACCTGGATGCCCAGCGACCTGAAACTCGCCTCCACTATCTTAAACGGCAACTTGCCCAATCTCCTCTCCTGCTCCCTCGCCTGGATCGGAAAGACCTCACTCTTCCCCATGTTTCATTTACACCAGAGAACCAGCCAAATTCCACCAAATTGCCCATGATTCCTCCAATACTTTCTAATGGGTCCGATATGTAAAGCAACAGATTGTCCCCATATAGTGAGACGCTATGCTCTACAACCCCCCCCCCCCACCCCCCCCCCCCACCCCCCACCGCACTATCCCTTTCCAACCCCTTAATGCTCCAAGTGTCATTGCCAGTGGCTCTATTGCCAAGGCAAAGAGCTACAGGGAGAGTGGGCATCCCTGCCTTGTCCCACAATGCAGCCTTAAAGTACCCCAAATTCACCCAGTTCATCCTCACACTTGCTGCCGGCGCCCGATACAACAACCGGACCCATCCACAAACGCCTGCCCGAACCTGAACCACTCCAATACCTCCTACAAATATTCCCATTCTACCCGATCATAGGCCTTCTCTGCATCCATAGCGACCGCCACCTCCACATTCCGTCCCTCCGAGGGCATCATTTTAATGTTCAACAGACGCCTAATGTTAGCCGACAGATGCCTGTCCTTTACAAACCCCATCTGGTCTTCCCCTATCACCGCCGGCACACAGTCGTCAATCTGCAAGGCCAAGATCTTTGCCAACAATTTGGCGTCTACATTCAGCAGTAATATCGGGTGGTAGGACCCACACTGCTCCCGGTCGCTATCCTGAGGGGAGGGGGGGTGCTCCCACCTTCCCCCTCACCTCATTAAATGTCCTTACCAGCAGGGGCCACAGTCTCCCAAAAACCTTTTATAAAAATCTACCGGGAAGCCATCTGAGCCAGGGCCTTCCCTGCCTGCATTGCCCCCATACTCTCTATCACCTCCACCAGTCCAATGGGTGTTCCCAATCTCTCTACCAGAACCTCTTCCACCTTGGGAAACCAGTCGGTGGCTCCGATTCATAAAGCTTCCTGTAAAACTCCTTAAATATGCCGTTCACCCCCACCGGGTCCAGTACCACTCTACCCCTCCTGCCCTTCACCCTTCCAATCTCCCTTGCCGCCTCCTGCTTCCTGAGTTGGTGGCCAACATCCTACTAACCTACTAGGCGGCATGGTAGCACAGTGGTTTGCACTGTTGCTTCACAGCTGCAGGGTCCCCTGTTCGATTCCCAGCTTGGGTCCATGTCTGCGCGGAGTCTGCATGTTCTCCCCGCGCCTGTGTGGGCTTTCTCCGGGTGTTCCGGTTTCCTCTCACATCCAAAGATGTGCAGGTTTGGTCGATTGGCCGTGCTAAATTGCCCTTAGTGTCCAAAAAAAGGTTGGATGGGGTTACTGGGTTATGGGGATATGGTGGAGGTGTGGGCTTAATTAGTGTGCTCTAAGGTGCCAAGGGCCGGTGCAGACTTGATGGGCCGAATGGCCTCCTTCTGTACTGTAAATTCTCTGATTCTCCCCGTACTAATACACTGCCCCTCTGGCCCTCTGTAACTGCCCTACTGCTTTCCCCGTGAACACCAGTCAGAACTCCATTTGAAGGTTCTGCCAATACCTCCTGTCCACCAGCAGTATCTCGTCCACCAACCCTGCCATTTCTGCTCGTTCCACCTTTTTTGCTATTTATATACTTCTGGAAGACTTTTGGATTTCCTTCTATGTTATGCCAGCCCCTTCTCGTATTCTTTCTTTGCTTCTCTTATTTGCTTTAACAATTTGTTTCTGAACTTCTATATTCAACCTGATTCTCAATTGAACTATCAACTTGACATCTGACATAATACATTTGTCCACTTCATCTTAATTTCTGTCTCTTTTCTCATCCAGGATGCTCTGTATTTGTTGGCCCGGCCATTCCCCTTGTGGGAATACACTTTGACTGTCCCCAAACTGTCTCCTCTTTAAAGGCAGCCCATTGTTCAATTAGAATCTTGGAATCATTTAGAGTCATCGAATGTAGACGGCCATTTGGCCCATTAAGTCTGCACCAACCCTTAGAAAGAGTACCCTATCTAGGCCCACGCCCGACCCTAACCCCATAACCCAGTAACCCAACCTAACGGGCAATTTAGCATGGCCAATTCAACTAACCTGCATATATTTGGACCATTGTCATTTTGCCTGTCAACCTTTGATTCCAATTTATCAGGCCCAGATCCATTGCACATTGAGCTTGGATTTCCCCCATTTAATGATTCTTATTTTGGATTGCATCTATTTGTTGTTTTTTATAGCCAATCAAAACCTTATGGTATCACGATCACAATCCTTTAAATGTTCTCCCACCTCATCCCCAATTGGGACAGCAAAGATCTTTATTAACAATTGAGCTAAGAGTAGGTGGTCATTTTTACCTATCATGGAAAATAAGGGTTGCGTTTTGCCATTTACATTCAGAGTAGGGGTCCCTGTTACAAACTGAGCGGTAAATAGGTAGTCTTGGTGCCAACTGAATGGATGATAGCGATGCTTCTGTCTGATCAGGAGCTCGATTCTCCGGTCCCCCAGAACCGTGGGCTGTATTCTCCCAAAATGGGGCTATGTCCTCACGCCGGCGTAAAAACGCAGGCGTTGTCTCCTGGGTTTCCTGAAAAAAAAACCTTACCTTCAGGTCGATAGCAGGGACCAGGGGTGCTTCACGCAGCTTCGGCTGCGGATACGGGCCCCCGCATTTCTGGTTCCGAGTCCGCGCATACGCACATCGGCGGCCTCCAGCGGCCGCACCGAGTGCCATGAGGGACTTGGACCGCGGAGGCAGCTCTGTAATGTAGGTCTCCCCGATCGGCCGTATGCCCCTGCATTGGACCGGCCCAATCTGTGCCCCGGCACCCATAAGGCACCCCTGGTGCCCGATACCCCTGCCCCCCACCGGGGTGGCCGTGGACCCCCGCCATGCGAGACGCCAGAACGGCCATACCATGCTAGTTCCATGCCATCGGGAACTCGGCCGATTGGGAGCGGAATATCGCTGGGTGGGCCTCTAGCGATGGCCCCCCAGCCGTGCGGCTTAATTCGCGGACATGCGGATATTCGGAGCCGGGAGAATCACCGGAGCGGTGCCGGGCCCGATTCCGTCGGGAAAGTTGATTCTCCGCCCCCACGCTAAATGCGATTTTGGCGCAGGGCTGCGGAGAATCCGGCCCCGTGTTTCTTGGCGGGTGCCATTCGCTGGTGGTGGGATTCTCTTTTCTTGCCGCTTGTCAATGGGATTTCCCATTGAAGCCACCCCCGCCACGCCGCTGGCAGGGGTGTGCTGCCAGCGGGAGAAGAGAATCGCAATGGCCGGAGAATCCCAGATGGAGGTAAAGACTTACCTTTCCCATTCCCTTTGCAAAGTGAGGAATTTCGAGAAGCATTTTATGGGGGTCAGGAGTGTTTGAAGATTGCTAGTCATTATTCAGTAGCTTTCTTCCCTATTTGCTGACCTGCATTGCTGGCAGTAATTATGCTTCTTATCTGTTTTGGTGTGTAGTGACTGCATTCTACAGTACGGTGTTGATGACTGTGCAAACATTCTCATATTAAGGTTTGGTTTTACAGAGAGCATTCTGGACAACAGCGTCCGGGAGAGGGCGAACCTGACGGAAAGGTTAGCTCCTCCAATCAATGAAGAGGATGCCGGGGAGTACACATGCCTGAAAGGTGACCCCAATGACACGCTGTTACTTAAATTATCAGACAGCGAAGCCTCGAGTAACGGCTCAGGCTCCACCAGCGGGGCTGTGTATGCAAAAGTAGCTCGGCTGTCCAAGCAATCCAAAGGTAGTGATGTGAGTGTGAACACCAACAGCAGCAAAAACACAAACACCAGTGGCAAGCACCTTTCATCTGAGAGGACCAAGCCTCCCCCACCTGACCCTTCAACTAAGCCCAAATTATCTTGGATTCATGGCAAGTTCAACACCAGTCAATCAAGCGCTTCAGCAGCCACTAGATCACCATCACTGGATAAAGCGGCCAATCAGGTGGAGAACCATTATGGGACAGCAGGTAGCAGAAGGAGGAATCTGAGTGAGTCCTCTGCTTGGATTTATGGCCGGCCAGATGAGAAGAGGAGCTCCACAGAGGTAAAACTGAGACGCAAAGACAAAGGCCTCAACCAGGCAAGGGAGCAAACTTCAAATGACATGAGCTGCGGAAGTAAAATGCAGAAAACTAAAGCAGGTCCTGAACAGATGCAAAATCTCAATGGTGCTGTCCAAAATGCTTTGAAAAGAATTGCCACTTTGCCGGATGATCGGAAGTTGGCTGAAGGAAAAGAATCGCAAAGAAGTCCGCCACATGCGAAGGGTAGGCCGGAGGTCATTCACCCTCAACAGACCTCCGAGACAGCTACCATGTTGGCTCAACTCAAAGAAAAGACTCAGATTAAGTCAGAGGTTAACATGAGGCAAAATGGGCTGATTTCACCGCAGCAACAGAGGGAAAAGCCCACGCCACCGCAGAAAGCAAAGCGCTCTTTCGGGGCAAATAACCAAAAGTTAAATAAAGCTGTCATTCCAACATCGACTAGCCTTCAAAAAATGATAAATCCTTCTCCAGAACACCAGGAAATGATGGCAGGCAACGACAGGAGTTCAACTTTGGAGGACAGCAGGCAAAGCTATAGCTACCACGAGCAGGATGGAATGAACTGTTCTCAGGCCAAACAGGAAACAGGTGACCAGACGCCCAAAAGGACACCAATCAAAAAACCACCAAGGAAGCGCAGCAAGGAAGCAACGCTGGACTCGCATCCTAAAACGGCTGTGCTGCCGCCTCAGGTGATGGCCTTTAAGGAGTCATAAGCAGAAAACGCTTCCTGCTCCCGTTCACCTCATTAACGTTCGCCCTCTCAAAAAGAAGGGCTGAAAGGCACTTGTAAATCTCTTGCAAAACCAAGGAACTGCACACCCACTGCTGTGGCTCAGAACTCCAACCTATCCACCAAACATGGAGCAAAATGAAAATGATTGACTTTGTATATTCAGACTATGTTTCTTACCTTCCCTTGTCCCTTCCTGATGGTTGAACATGACCATATGTGACTTAATGCATTAAATGTTGGATTGGTACTGCCTTGACGGATGACTAAAAGCAATGCCTGCTTTCCCTTGATCTTGCAACTGCCTGTAAATGATGATCAGTAATGGTACAGAGAGCCTCTGGTACTTCCACTATTTTTAGTGACAAGGCAAACTGTGGAATCCGAGTTTTTGTGACGTTATATTTTTCCATAAATTTGCATAAGGAAAAGCTTTCTCGAAATAGGAGAACCTCAGTTCCTTCTCCCTTTCAGTTATTTTATTCAGTAATGAACTGCTGGCTTTTGTATTTTATTCTTTTTCAGTTCTCTTGATGTCTATGTGACTGAGGTAAAAGACCAAAGATGCCGCTTTTGTGCCTCATTGAAATGTGTATAACTAGTTCTGTGCTGCACCCACTGCTGCCGGTTTCACTCAGGCACTTTGCCTGTGGAACATGGCGGTCAATGCAGCAGCAGCAGGAAGCTTAACAATCAACTATCATGGCAGTGAAGGGTCCAACTTTGGCAGGAAATGATGCTTGAACTAATTTGGAAGTGGGGGAAGATAGGTCCTGGAAAGTAGGGCCTGGGGACCAGAGTTGATTGACGTAGAAAGGGCCAGTTTAGTTTATAAAGTTAATTGTGTTAAGAGAACACTGGAGCACAGAGATTGGAGTCTACAGTGAGGTAGTCAGCAGCCACAGCACAAGTGTATTAGCATTCTGCGGCAGCTTGCAAACATAGTTTTAGCTTCTTGAGTACTTTTGATGTATTTACATACCACGTAAGACACTAGGTAAAATCCTGCCATTTCACCATCTTTGACCAACAGGCAGGGAAGAACATGTTTGTGCAGCTGCCAGCACACTGGACTCCTGACTCCCCGCACACTGTGTCCCACCTGCTTTCCATATACAATCATTTTTTTTTTGTAAAATATTTTTTTACTTCAACTTTTATTAAAAATTTCAAACAAAAGGAATTAAACATTTTTCTTTCTTCAACCATCCTCTGGTTGTTTTGCTTTGTTCTCTCAGACATTGTTGGGTGAAAGTTGATCTGTTCAATGGAAAAAATGTCAAGGGCCAGACGCCAAGGTGAGGAACAGACTGCAATGGCGACTCTTCAGTAAGTAAATTGAGAAATGAGCCCCCAGCACATCACTCTCCTTTGCATTCACTCCAATCCTGCATAAACCACTGACACAGGATGGTATGTTTCGAGTCAGGGGTTCAGTCAGAGGGCTTGAAAAGGGTTGAACTGATGTTGAGGGATCTAGAAAATCTGGGCCCATCATCCAATTTGTCGCACTCGTCATTACATCGAAACATTTACTTTTTTAAAAATGGCACCAGTAAAAGGTTTTAATAAAATTGCACAATTCACGGTGAAATAATGCTTAACAGGCAGATAATTTCTCACATGTGCAACAAGTTGAAGCAGCTTCCGAACCGGCGTCTATTTGGCACAGAGATAATAATTTAATGTTAAAACGAGTCAGGTTTATTCGACTTCAGCAGTTGTATTTTTAAGTACAATGATGAACAAAACAGTAGTAGATATTTAGCACAGCATCACGGACGAGTGCTTTCCTATTGGAGTGGGTTCAAGATGGGGGTGGTTCGGCAGTTTATATCGGTGAACCCAGGCCACAAAACCAATACAATGCCATTGTGTGACATCACCACAGACTAAAATTTAGAATGGCTTTGTTTGTGCAGATGTTTGTCAACGACTGCTGGTCAATCTCGGTACCTGCCATTCATGCTCCTGCGTACCTGGAGTCATGTAGACTCACTGCACTATTCAGAAATGCAATATTGAATTCTCAGAAGCTGAAATCACACTCCGCTATTATCTCCATTTGGTTTCACTTCCAGTTGTTCAGTAACCAGAAGGACAAAACAGTCCAGACCAGTATTCCTATGTCCCCATTTTACTCGTCTTCCATTTTAAAGACTAGTTCAGATCAGTCTTCTTATTTCCCCATTTTCCTTTCTAGGTAGTACGACAAATGTCTTTCCATGTGTTCTGAAGTAATCCGTTTGTAGTGACAAAACTGCAATAAATTATCAAATTTGGTTTCGTGAAGAAGTAACTTTATAGGACAGATGCCAGACATTTGGCCCAATTAGTCTGTTTGTTTTAATGTTCCACATGAGCCACCTCTCACCCTCCTTCATCCAACTAACAGCAAACCCTTCTATTCTCCTCATCTACCTATCCAGCTTCCCTCTAATCAATATTGTGGTGAGTGTGAGGGATAATAGCCCAGTAGAATGAACGCTTACACATTTTAACTACCCATGCATGGTTTGCACGGTTTCAACGAAAGAGAAACCCAAAATTGGGTTTTCCTATATTTTAGTTCTCCTCCAGGCTAAACAGCAAGGGTAGGCTGGTGTTGCTGTGGATAAACCCACCTCACAGCCAGCAACCAGTCTGCTTCCCCCACACCCACCCCCATCTGGGGGAGAAAAATCTACCTGTGGGTGGGGGGGAGCTTACAATCTGCAATCCCATCAAGCTGGCATGAAAATAAACTTCTTCTCACGTGACTGTTCAGACCAGAATCACGTTGGGTAATTTCAGTGCTGATTCTAAATCAAGCCTTCATCACAGCCATGGCTTTGTTTTGCATTTAGCCGTTGTTTAGATAGGCCACAAAGTTAGCATGCATGGAAAGTAGAAGGTTCACTCGACCAACACCAGGAATTGGAGGTTACCTTATGAGGAAAGGTTGGAGAGGTTGGATTTGTATACACTATAGTTTGGAAGAATAAGAGGCGACTTGATCGAGACCTTTAAGATCCTGAGGGGTATCGACAGCGTGGATGCGGAGAGGGTGTTTCCTCTTGTTGGAGAATCTTGAACGAGGGGTCACTGACTAGAAATAAGGGGTCACTCATTTAAGACGGAGATGAGGAGAATTATTTTCTCTCTGAGGGTCGGGAGTCTCTGGAACTCTATCCCTCAAAAGGCATTGGAATCATAATCTTTGAATATGTTTAAGGCAAACCTCGATAGATTCCTGATTAACAAAGGGGTGAAGGGTTATTAAGATAGGCAGGAATGTGGGGTTGAGGGTACAATCAGATCAGTCATGATCTTATTGAATGGCAGGGCAGGCGTAAGAGGCTGAGTGGCCTACCCTTGCTCCTAATTTGTACGTTAATACGTAAAGTAGAAAGGTTGAAATTGGAGGAAGGAGAAGTAGGTGTGATACTCTGTTAAAATTGGGATCAGACATTCTTTTGCAGCAGAAGTCTGCCCTGCATTTCCTGGTGCCCTGTTTGAACTGAGTGTGCATGAATCTGCAGACTAGCTGTGCTTCATTTCACCTGAGTGTACGTGAGGTATACTTACGCTGGGAAAAATGTGACAGGATCATCTGTCCTAATCCTTGTATTAACATCCCATACCTAGGGCGAAATTCTCCCCTACCCGGTGGGGTGGGGGGTCCCGGCGTATCGGAGTGGCGCATAACCACTCCGGCGTCAGGCCTCCCCAAAGGTGCGGAATTCTCCGCACCTTTAGGGGCTAGGCCCGCGCCGGAGTGGCTTCCGCTCCGCCGATGGCACCAAAACTGGCCACCACGGTCTCCACCATGGTGGAGGTGGAAGAGACCCCCTCCACCACGCGTGCGCTGGTGGTGACGTCAGCGGCCGCTGACGCACGGCGCATCCGCGGCAGAAGAAAAAGAGTGCCCCCACGGCACTGGCCCGTCCGCCAATCGGTGGGCCCCGATCACGGGCCAGGCCACCATAGGGGTACCCCCCCGGGGTCTGATCGCTCCGCGCCCCCCCTAGCACCCCGGCCCCGCTCCAGCCGCCTGCTCCCGCCGGCACAGAGGTGGTTTAAACCACATCGGCGGGATTGGCCTGTCAGTGGCGGGACTTTGGCCCATGGCGGGCCAGAGAATCGCCGGGGGGGGGCACGCCGATCGGCACGGCGGGATTCCCACTCCCGCCGATGCCCGGGTGGTGGAGAATTCCGGCCACGGCAGGGGCGGGATTTACCCCGGCCCCGGGCGATTCCCCGACCTGCGGGGGGGGGTCGGAGAATTCCGCCCCTGATGAGCACCAATTTTTACCAAAATATTTGGCTTGAATCACCTGAGGAGTGGCAATCATCGTCAGGTTGATGCTCCACTCGAACTAGACCCTTCCTCAACACTACTCCATACTTTTTGCTCGGTTTTCCTATCCTGGTTTTACCAGAAGTGTGGAGAGCAGTGTCCCTCCAAGTGCACCGGTGCAGCACTGTAGTGTTGAGAGGGGCAGGGGTGAAGACAAAATCCTCCCTAATTTTAGAATGCTAGCTGCCGTATTGTACGTTTAAAGGTCCAGTGTGAATTTTGGTGAATGGGGAGGGTGGTAAGGTGGGTAAGGTAAATGAATATGGTGGGTTAGGTGGTAGGTGGGCATGGTGACAGATATGTGAGGTGGCAAGTGGGTGAGGTGGCAGCTGGATGAATTGGTAGGTGGGTACAGTGGGTGAAGTGGTGCCAGGGGTTGTCAGGTCAGGCGGGAGCTGGTCAGAGTAGGTAGCGTGATCAGGGGGCATAGTCAGGTCAGGTTGGGGACTTAGTTGGCAGTGAGGTGGGAGGTCATGATGTAATTGGATAGAGGGGAGTGCGAAGGGGGTGGGGGGGAGTAGTTGGGTCAGGTCAGGGCCAGTGGGGAGATCAAAGTGAATTGTTGCTGGGGGGGAGTTTGGAAGTTGGGGGGGGGGGGGACACAGCCTGTTGTGTAATTACCCAGGGGTTACACTCAGCTTCAATCTGACACCCACTGGGTAACTATTCTGGTACGTATATCCGAAAGGTCCAAAGTCGTCGGAGATATTTGAGGAGGGTCCCAGGGAGCAGGTAATTTATGCATTAGAAGTTTAAATGTTGTGGCACTAACAATTGCACACAAAAGACTCGATAAGGTACAACAGAGGCTTTATTACAGTGAGATGCTATTCCTCCGGCGGCAGCTGTAGAATGGCATCTCAGGGAAACTTATGAATATTTATACAGCTCCCTGAGGGCGGAGCTAGCCGGCAGGGGCTTACCAGCAAACCCGTAATACAGGTACTGTCATACATCCCCTCATGCAAGCACACACATATATACAGTGGTAGAGATCACCACAAATGTCTCGGGCAATTCCCAAAGGTGACAATGCACCAGGAGTTCCACATCACCCAGAAGCGGGTCTTGGGTTGCATGTCTGGCCTCGGACGATTAGGAGACTGGAGGAACTGAGTCATTACTGTGCAGACTTTTGTTAGAGGGAGAAAGTGAAAGCTCCTGATCAAGTAACCTGCACAACAAACTCAGTATAGATTCTTGTCCACACTGCTTCCTCTGATATATTTTATGTGTGTATACCCAGCTCACAGGGCTATCAATCAGCCACAGTTAGCACAACATCAAGGTGACTGCACAGGCTCCCAGTGGTAGTTACACAATGCAGGCGTACTTTCAGCACGTATGGTATCAATTATAAACCACAAGATCCCCATTCTCAGCTTCCTCTCACTCTTGCTGATGTATTTTCCTGAGGCCCCACACACAAAGCCCCGACTGTTGGGCCTTGAATGAGCCTCCTGTATGGGCCTGACAGCAGCATCCCCAACTCCAATTGCTTTGCTGCTTAGAGTCAGTGTTTAGATAAAGGGCCAACGTGACATGCCCGGTCCTGCTATGGAGCGTGTAAAAATACACAAGGGCATTGACAGAGGCCAGGGCAGCTACGAAGCTGTGAGGGGTTGCTCCTTAGCATGGGCAAGTTGAGGTGATTGCGCTGTGCTCCTGACGATTCAACAATATCGTGCGCAGAAAACCTGTAACCTACTGAAGATGTCAGCGTTATGGGGCAGCTCTTGACAACAATAGGATGGTAGCTCACATCATCAATCCCTGAACAGCCTGCCATTCAAACTCGACAGCTTTCTATGCCTTTGTACGGATAGCATAAAACCAGCGCCACAGGAGAAATATCAGTGATCAGCAATATTCAATCCCCATTGGTGTCCCTGTTGAGACAAGGATAGCAGGAAATGAACTCTTTGCAAAGGAAAGACAAATACAGAGTGCGTTTGCAGATGTTAAGAAGAAAAATGATAAAATCTGACCATTTGAAATCTAGATAATGGAAGTCTGTAGCCAAAGCTGCAATCTATATTAAATCCCAATTCAATTGCACAATTCTGTGAGAGAAACAAAGATGAGTGAGTTCACCAATGTTTCCCTTGCCCTCTACTGCACAGTCCAGATCAGTTTGAATGGCTTTTATCGGACAACAGTAAATTCAGCAGGAGTATATTCCCTTTTCAATGATGGACAATTAAACAATGGAGGAGGAGGTTCCGTCAAATATTCCCTTTCTCAATGATGGAGGAGCCCAGCACATCAGTCCAAAAGCCAAGGTTGAAGCATTTACAACAATATTCAGCCAGAGGAATGGTGCAGCTCAGCCTCCTCTTCAAGCCCCAGGTGCCAATCTTCAGTAAATTCGAATTGACTCCAGGCGATATCAAGAAATGTTTGAAGGCACTGAATACTGCAAGGGCTATCGACCCTGACATTCCATCAATTGTACTGAAGACTTGTGTTCCAGGGCTAGTTGCTCCCCTAGACAAGCTGTTCCATAGAGCTACAATGCTGGTATCTACCTGGCAATGTGAATAATTTCCCAAGTATGCCCTGTCCATAAAAAAGTGAGATGCATCCAACTGGTTAATTAACAGCCCAACAGCCTATTTTCAACCATCAGAAAAGTGATGGAGGATGTGTTCTCCTGTGGCACTCACACAACAGTAACCTGCCCCCTGATGCTCAGTTTCAATTTGACCAGAGCCATTCGGTTCTGACCGAGTGCGGCCTCAAAATTAGAGAGAAGAGGAATCGGGGGGAAACTGCTGACTGGAGATATGTCTAGCGCAAAGGAAGGTGTTTGTGTTTGTTGGAGGTCAACCATCTCAGTCCTCAGGGTAATGTTCCAGGTTTGAACATCTTCAGCTGCTTCATCAACAACCTTTCTTCCATCATAAGGTCAGCAGTGGGGAGGTCCTCTGGTGACTGCACAATGTTCAGCACCATTTACAACTCCTGAGATACTGAACTAGTCCATGTTCATATGTAGGAAGGCATGGACAACATTCAGATTTGGGCTAATAGCTGACAAGAAACATTCATCACAGGGGTGGGATGGTAGCACAGTGGTTAGCACTGGGACTATGGCGCTGATGACCTGGATTCGAATCCCAGCTCTGGGTCACTCTCCGTGTGGAGTTTGCACATTCTCCTCGTTTGCATTCATTTCACCCCCACAACCCAAAGATGCGCAGGTTAGGTGGATTGGCTACGTTAAATTGCCCCTTAATTGGAAAAAAAGTAATTGCGTACTCTAAATTTAAAAAAAAGAAACATTCACGACACACAAGTGCAAGACAATGACCATCTCTGACATTACAGAATCTAACTATATCTCCTTGATTCAATGGCATTACATCACCAACAATCAATTTCCTGGAGGTTATCACTGGCCAGAAACTGAACTGGGATGGCCATACAAATATTGTGGCTACAATAGCAGGTCAGAGGCGAGGAACCCTGTGGACAGTAGCTTACCTCCTGACTCCCCAAACCATATCCACTATCGCCAAGCACAAGTCAGGGATATGATGGATACTCTCCACTTGCCTGGATGAGCTTCAAAATAACTCAAGAAGCTTAACACCATTCAGGTTAAAGCAGCCCCACGGATCCCATCCACAAACATTCACTCCCTCCACCCCAATGCAGGGGCAGCCGTGTGTACCACTTGGAAGAACTCATCAAGGCTCCTTAGACAGCACCTTCCAAACTTGTAACCGCCTCCAACCAAAAGGACAAGGGCAGCAAACAGATAGGAACATCACTGTCTGCAAACTCCCCTCCAAGCCACACACCATCCTGAGTTGGAACTATATCGCTGTTCCTTCACTATCACTGGATCAAGATGCTGGAACTCTTCCTGGCAATACTGTGGGTGTTCCTGCACCGCATGGACTGCAGCTGCCCAAGAAAGCGGCTCACCACCACCTTCTGAAGGGAAATTCAGGATGGTAACTAAATGCTGGCCCAGCCAGCGACGCCCACATCCCATGAAAGAATTTTAAAAAGTTCTTCTGAGGATATTGATGAAACAGAGAGGTCCATGGGCACTGTATCGCCTCACTAACAACGCTTGTAGCAGTGCTATGATTGCCTGGCACTGCTCTCTTTGTGTTCCCCACACCGCTGGCCTGTTCCTGCCTGTACACCATTCTCTGTATGTATGGACTGTGCGCATTGGAAATTCATAGACCTGACCCACTCCTGATGTCACGCAGCCCAATTGACTGAAGTGAAGAAGGATCACAAATTTAGGCAACATATGCGCAAGCAATGAATTTCTTACTCACTGAAGTAAATGTGAGCAATCAGCTGCAAGGTGGGCTCTGCACTGACATTATTTCAAAGCACGGGCAACCAAATTGTAGATGTAGTAATTTTAGGGGGGAGCTCTCTTCCATTGCAAAGTGCCTGGAAACAATCTGGAGTTTATGGACAGGCTTTGGTAAGTGGCTGGATTTGCCAGGGGGCATATGTCGTATTCTCATCGGGGAGGTCAGAGAAGTGGGTGACCTGTCTAAACAAAGGCTGCAACAGGTATGGGGGCAGCAGTACCAATGTCTCTAAATCTATGGGATGATAGGACATTGGAAACAGGTTTCAGAGAGGCAGCTCTGTGCAATGTCCTCTGCCGAACAGAAACCGGAATCCTCCATGCTCTTTGGCGATGGCTGGAATCTGGCAGGTAGGCCAGCCAATGCACCCAGCATCACTGTCTGAATGCCTGTTTGGTACCCACCTACAGGCTGCCCCATTGAGGCCGTCATCTGAGTCCTCCGCAGCAGTTTCCGCCCTCTACCTTGCCCTTGGCTGAGCTGGCACACAAGCCACCCTTTCCCCGACCTGATGGCCCCCATTCATACTTGGATGACCATCACATGTCGATCCAAACTCTGTACTAGCCTTAAAGGTAAATGCAATTCTTTCTTTTTCTCATCTGCTCTAATATCTCCTTACATGGTGGGGTGTCATATTTAGTGTTTTAATATTCCTGTGAAGTATCGTGGGATGTTTTATTACATTAATATGCTAGATAAATAGAAATCAATGTTGTTACTGGAATGAAGAATATTTGCTTGGCGTTGATTAGGAGGCCTTTGGTCCTGTCAATGTCAAATGGGTGGAAAGTTGTGGTTTAGTCACAATTTAATGCCAGCTGAGCAGCACAACAGTTGAAGGCAGTCGTTGTACATATAATACATCCACACGCTTCAATTAAATTCCAGCATGCAACACATTACTGGATATCACTGATTTAACCCGTTTAGCTCAGTTGGCTGGGCAACTGGCTCGTGATGCAGAGCAAGGCCAACAGGTTCAATTCCAAGCTGAGGTTATTCCTGAACACCCCGCCTTCTCAACCTTGCATCGCCTGAGGTATGGTGATCCTCAAGCCAAATCCTCACCAGACAGCTCTCCCCCCTCAGAGGGATAAGCAGCCTATAGTCATCTGGGACAATGGTGACTTTATTTTACTTACTTTATCATTGATTCTATATATACACCATCCAAATCCCTCGAGTACATTGTAGCTTAGGAATCGTATATATTATGTATAGTCTGTGTATAAAATATACCTCCTCAGTTAGATTCTGTCCATATTTGCCACTTTAACAGATCATATGCTCTGATTATCAGTTTATTGGGTAAATTTGCCTTTTTATTCTTGCATGTGGCAGCTGAGGTTATAATTGGTTGGAAATTCATCCCTGGTAAATAAAAAAAGTCCAGAGAGGAGTGTCTTATTGCAACGGTAAAAACAAGAAAAAAGATGAAATGGTAATTGCCTTAACCCTGCCAAGTGAAACACTTTAGAGCCCACAGCCCCCAACCCAACGTCAGGCCTCAAATAAAAACCGCGTTCACATAAAACTGTCACTGAGCCAGGAACGGGGCCCATGACAACACACTGGATCACGAGCTTCTCAAGGAACTGAGCAGCCCACGTCATCCACATCTGGTAGTTGTTGAGAAATAGGAGATTTATGAGGAGGAAAGATGGTGAATCGTAGGGGAACGCTCATGACAAAGGAGGCTGTCACTGTCAGCATTTCAAATGGAACTGTTCTTCCACATTTCATTCATGCACAGTTTTGTGGGGCCCATAGCAACCAAACACCAACTGCTGTCATTTGCGAACTATGTACACCACATGTCTCACTGTAATATTCTGATGTACCAAATGCACCATTTTATGTAACATTCCCTGATATGCCCCACATCTCTCCTTTCTGATACATACCACATCACTCACTGTAACACACCGTGCTATAGCCTGCATCCTTTTTTGTATCACAACCTGATGGTCATCACACACCTCCCTGCAACATACCCATACCCTTTCCTGTAACATTCCCTTGCATAACCCACAACCCTCCCTGTAAAACTCAGATCTAAGCATGTCAGTCCTGCCTCATCCAGTTGTGAATGGTATGGAAAGTTAAACAATTACCTGGCACTTGACTACCTCCAGTAAGGGAAAATCTAACTATCGCGCCTTGACATTCCAAGGCAATCCCATCTGTATCAACATCTTGGGGGTTATCATTGACCAGAAACTCAACTGGATTAGCCATATAAATACTTTACTATGGCTACAAGAGCAGGCAGTAGGCTAGGAATCTGTGGTGAGTAACCCGCCTCCAACAATACTCAAGAAGCTTGACACCATCCAGGACAAAACAGCTGACTTGATTGGCGCCATTCCACAAACATTCACACCTTCCACCACTGATGAATAGCAGCAGTCAAGTGTACCATCTACAAGATGCACTGTAGGAACTCACCAAGGCTTCTTCAGCAGCACCTTCCAAAACCATGACCACTACCATCTAGAAGGACAAGGGCAGCTGTAAACATGTACTTCCATAGACTTTATTAGTGAACCCAAAAATATTTGTTCATAAAAAGTGTACAGCAGTCTCATTGCTGCAGCCAGTTCCCAAAATGGCTCTGCCTAGGAGCCTCTCTTACCGTACGTGATTCCACACTCTGAGTCCCGATTGGTCACCCAGACCAGGTGGCCTTCGTTCTGTTATGTTGCCCATAAAGGGCCAATCACCGCATCCCTCCCTCTTTAACTCCTTTATACAATCTTCAATAACTAATTTTCTCAGTCCTAAATATGAACTTAACATTATGTACGTGAGTTGGACAATTATAAACCAAGTTTTTGAGGGGTTAACTGTTCCTCACGGAGCGGCGTAATTCAGTTGTCTGAGGTGCTTCCACAGAATCGATGCTACAGGAACTGCAATAATAGGTACCTCTTCTCGCACAGACGATTCATTACTATTTGCTTCCACGGAGATTCCGTTATGTTGTTAACAGGTTGATCTTTGGTGCTTATGGGTTCAAAAACATTTCTTGATGACAACACTTACTGCTGGAGCATCTCTCTATGACTCAAGTGGTTCACGTGTTTACCAACAATCCATCTCTCCACCTCCATTTGTGGTACATTGGCGAGACCATGCAGATGCTGCGACAACGAATGAACGGACATCGCGCGACAATCACCAGGCAGGAATGTTCCCTTCCAGTTGGGGAACACTTCAGCAGTCAAGGGCCTCTGATCTCCGGGTAAGCGTTCTCCAAGGCAGCCTTCAGGACGCGTGACAACGCAGAATCGCTGAGCAGAAACCTATAGCCAAGTTCAGCACACATGAGTACGGCCTCAATCGGGTCCTGGGATTTATGTCGCATTACACTCATCCCCCACCATCTGGCCTGGTCTTGCGAAATCCTACCAACTGTCCTGGCTTGAGACAATTCACACCTCTTTAACCTGGAGTTACCCCTATCTCTAGATCTGTAAAGATTCAATTACCTGCAAATGCTCGCATTCAAAGCATTGTCTGATTTCTTTGAATTTGTCTATATATATGTTTCTGGAACAAACCTCTTCATTCACCTGAGGAAGGAGCAGTGCTCCAAAAGCTAGTATTTGAAACAAACATGTTGGACTTTAACCTGGTGTTGTAAGCCTTCTTACTGTGCTCACCCCAGTCCAACGCCGGCATCTCCACATAGAACATAGAACAGTACAGCACAGAACAGGCCCTTTGGCCCTTGATGTTGTGCCGAGCCATGATCACCCCACTCAAACCCACGTATCCACCCTATACCCGTAACCTAACAACCCCCCCCCCCCTTAACCTTACTTTTTAGGACACTATGGGCAATTTAGCATGGCCAATCCACCTAACCCGCACATCTTTGGACTGTGGGAGGAAACCGGAGCACCCGGAGGAAACCCACGCACACATGGGGAGGACGTGCAGACTCCGCACAGACAGTGACCCAGCCGGGAATCGAACCTGGGACCCTGGAGCTGTGAAGCATTTATGCTAACCACCATGCTACCGTGCTGCCCATCTCCACTTGTTACGAAAGGGGTCCGATCTTCGAGATAAGGGCCGGGATTCTTCGAAATCCCAGCCAAGTATTGACGCCGGCGTAAACACTGGAGTGGTGTACGGTGGCGCCAACGGGCCTTCTGGTCCAGCAATTCACCACTGTTCAGGGGGCTAGCACGGAGGTGGAGAGCTGTGCGCTGCTCCGGCGGCGAATGTCGGCCCTGCAAGACCGGCGCGGGTCCGCGCATGCGCGCAATGGCCATCTCCATGCCGGCCCCCACGTAAGATGGCGGAGCCCTACAGGGGCCCGGCGTGGAGGAACATAGGCCCAGCCCCCCCCCCAGAATGAGCACGCCCGCCGATCGCGAGCCTGGCCACCGTGGAGGACCTCCCGGAGTCGGATCCTCCCGTTCCCCCACCATGATGGCCCCCGCAGCCAGAACGCTGAGGTCCCGCCTGCAGGGACCACATGTGAACCACACCAGCGGGACTCGGCGGAACTCGAGCGTGGAGAATCACCGCGGGGGCCGTTTTCAATGGCCCACGACCGGCGCTGCATCGACCGCATGCGCACGACTGGCAGGTCCACGGAGAATCACGGAAGCGCCATCTCACCGGATTTCCGGGGTGAATGGCTATTCTCCGCCCCCGGCGCCGGGCGCAATTCCGGCGCGAAGGGTCAGAGAATCCCACCAATAATTCTTGGGATCTAACTTGATCCACTACCAAAGTTTCTCACATATACGGCTTCATTTACCAAAAGTGATTGTGCTGTACTGTGGGAATCATGGCTTGCTTTCAATTACATTGGTTGTCTTTCATTCCCCCTGTCAAGTTTAGAAACACGAGGCTCAGTCTCATTCTGAGATGACGTTTCATTAGCAGTTCTGCTGGTGAAACTCCCTTTGTTGCATGTGGAGAGGTGCAATAGCTGAGGAGCAATCATGAGATTTTGGGCTTCAAGGTTCCTCCTTGTAGTTTCTTTAGGTCAGACTTGAAAGTTTGGATGTTTTTCTTATCTAATCCATTTGATGCTGTGTGCTAAGGCACAGTTCTAATATGTCTCATACTGTTGAGATCGGTGAAGTTTTGAAACTCAGCACTTGTGAATTGGTTCCATTTTCTGATACCATGACTTCAGGTAATCCGTGAGTTGAAAAGTACTGATGTAATCTTTTGATGGTAGCATGCAATGTAGGTGACTTCACCTCAAAAATGTCCATCCATTTAAAGTGTGCATCAATCACGAGCAAAAACATTGTGCCCAGGAATGGACCAACGTAATCGATATGGATTCATACCCATGGCCAGCCATGCCATTCTCAAGGGTGCAGTAATAATCTTTATAATAATAATCTTTATTATTGTCACATGTAGGCTTACATTAACACTGAAATGAATTTGCTGTGAAAATCCCCGAGTTGCCACACTCCGGTGCCTTTTCGGGTGCACAGACAGAGAATTCAGAATGTCTAATTCGGCTAACAAGCACGTCTTTTGGGACTTGTGGGAGGAAACCAAAGCAGCAGGAGGAAGCCTACACAGACACTGGGAGAACGTGCAGACTCTGCACAAACAGTGACCCAAGCCGGGAATTGAACCTGGGACCCTGGCACTGTGGAGCAACAGTGCTAACCACTGTGCTACTGTGTCGCCAGTGGGGCTGTCTTAGGCAATCCTTGTTGCTATTGCACTGTTAACAGTGCTTGACTAGTTTCTCAATATCAACATCAATACCAGGTCATCACACATGATAAGTATCTTCATCTTTTGCATCTATATGGTGCCCCAGGTAGGTAACCTCATTCTGTGTAATTCAGTTCGGAACAGCTTTCTGCCTGGTACAGGAATGACTACTCTTGGTCCCCAGAGTATGATGCCTTCCTGAAAACACAAATCATTCATGTGGGTAAAGAATGGTTTAATTTCCTCAGAAACTGTCTCATTTACCCAACATCTAAGTATTTTGTCCCTCACTTTTGACAGAAAAGATCTCTTTTGGTCCAGTTCCTGATCAGCTTCGCTGAGACTAGCACAATTTAATGCCCAAATTATTTCTTGTGGTAATAGAGTCCAGGTGATACTTTCTTGCCAGTGTAGGCACTAAAGATGGTGTTTCTTTAACAGATTATACAGGGGGGTTGATACAAGATTGATATCTGACGTAATCTAACCGCCACACTGCACCTGAACCAGGACGCGACAGGTCCGGTAAATATTGTGAGAGGCCTCTTGCGAGATTTACCAGGCTCACCACACCTCGCGAATTCTAACAGGATCTCACAAGATGTCGGGATCGGGATGCCGCCCAGATCTGGCTAACCTGTATATTAAACTGCTGCAGTAAGCAGCACTTTGATATGCACTCGCTGGAGTTGCCCAAGGCACGTGATCAAACCCCCCCACTTTGGAGACCTCGAGCGAGCGCCGGTTAGCAATGGTCTCCAAAAAATGGGACCAGGGGTATCGGCACTTGGGAGGGTCTCCAAGGGGAACGGGGCCCCTGAGTGGCCGGGCACCTGGGCACCCTGGCAGGGGCACTGCCATGGTGCTAGGCTGGCAATGCCAAGGTGCCCAGGGGTGCCCTGCCCTTATTAGGTGGGGTGTGGGG
The DNA here is from genome assembly GCF_902713615.1 of Scyliorhinus canicula. Classification (NCBI taxonomy): domain Eukaryota; kingdom Metazoa; phylum Chordata; class Chondrichthyes; order Carcharhiniformes; family Scyliorhinidae; genus Scyliorhinus; species Scyliorhinus canicula. Next base: position 32,755,486 of record NC_052146.1, on the reverse strand, counting down.
GGCTCAATAACCTCCCTATTTGTGAGTTATGGAGTTCCTCAGTGCAGGAAATTGGACTAAGTATGGCTTCAGTGAGTCATTCTCCGCTGAGGCTTCAAAATGAAACAGAGTCTCTAGCGGGGTCTTTCTCAGTGCTGCGAGCGCCCGGAAACAGCCGGCTAAACACGCTCAACATGGGACTCTGTTTCATTTTTGTTAATTTGCGCCCACCATTGATAAGTTTGGTAAAAAAACGTCCATATTAGTTTACCACCCCCTAAAACGATTTGAGATCAGTTACGTTTGTGGTGGCAGGCACCTCCTTTATCACCTTGACCTTGCCTTCCATAGGGTGCAATTCTTTTGCATCTATATGGTGCCCCAGGTAGGTAACCTCAGTGGCTTGAAATGTGCACTTCTCTTACTTGAAGGAACTCTGGAAATCTCTTTACACATCCTCTATGTTTTCTAGATGCTTAACATTTGTCGATTCAGTGATAAGGACATCATCAAGGTATACTATAACCCACTGTAGCCCCTGTAGCAGACTCCCCATTGCCCTTTGGAATATTGCACATGCCGAAGACACACAACAAGGCAGGTGCGTGTACTGGAATAGACCTTTGTGTGTGCTCATTGTGAAATACTCCCAGGAAGCGTCATCTAATTCAAGTTGCTGGTACTCGTGACCTCCTGCCAGCTTTGCATACAGATCTTCAATTCTCGGGATTGGATATTTATCGAGCTTGACAGCCTGATTAACTGTTTGCTTATAACCACTGCCAATGCGGATTGTCCGTTTTCAATATGGGAACTATAGATGCCACCCATTCGGAGAACTGAACTGGCTGTACAATGCCGAGTTCTTCCATCCTCAGAAGCATATGATACTGGTCTTGCCCTAAACAATTGGGGAGTTGCCTCTGGATCTACATAAAAGCATGTAGCCTGTGATTTTGCCTAATTCATCACAGAAAACGCTCTTGCATTTTCGTATCAATTCAGGCAGTTCCCATGTCCTCGCCCAGAAAACCACTTTGTAATGGGATTCTGACTTTTAATCCACCTTCCTTGTCCAATTGGTAACTCCCACCCCGGGAAAATGCAGTTGAATGCCCGGGGGTCATGTGAGTGGGCGGATGTTCCATCCGACATAGTTTCTGCCATGCCAACGAAAACTCAGGCCTGATTCTTTTGTTTAGGGACATTCCATTTGGATACAGGATGTGCCTAGATCCGATTGGCATCTACTTGCTTCCGGCTGTGACAGCATAATGAAACATTATTTGGCTGGGCTCCAGACAGCTCCTACAGCAAGTAGACGGAGACATGCATCCAAACTCATCCTAATCGCTCATTTACTAAATGTTTTTGGAGAGACAAATGAAGGCAAGAATGAATATCTACAGATTAACCTTTTGAGAACTGCGCATTTAAAACACTTCTTTCACTTTCCAAATCTCAAGCCAAACATGAGGTGACTCTGTAGATCAATGCACTGAGTGGTATTACATATAAGGAGGGGGGTTATTAGTTACAGTTTGCACTGGCTTCAGAGAAAAGATTCTATATGCATGATGGGCTGAATGGCTTCCTTGCTGTGCCATAAACCTCTACATGAGCGAGCTTCCCACTTCTGATCATTACCATCTGACAGCCCTGGTGTGACCAACATTGGGTGAGGATAGAGTGGGCTCAACTGTGACATCTCCAAAGTTAAGTAGTTTGTAGATATAGGTGGTCTAGAGCCACAAAGATGTGGAATAGCCATTTGGAGAAGATGGTAAAGAGTAATAATGTGCACGGAACACACGAGGCTGGACTGTGAGCTCCACCGTTAACTATGTGGCTGATACCATGATGCATATGAGTTCAGCCAGATAGGAACCAACCGGCAGAGAGAAAGGACCCGGCGTGTTCACCCGAGGCCCTTTGTAAATAGTACGTATTATAAGTTAACGTCTTCTTTCTGTTACTCATCTGACTCCCTTCTCCTTTATTAAAGTACCCATCTGCTGTGAAATTGTTTACCCAGTTGAATCAACATCTTCAGATGAGGAGCAGGAAAACATTAGGAGGGAGGGAACATCTTTATTTGCAGATTTTCCACGCTGCTTCACATGATATCAGTGTTTTTTAGTCAGGGGTGGAATTGAGTGAGTAATCTATCAGTGTAATGGAGGGCAATGTCTTCCAACTGCTTGAGCTATGAAAGAAGGTGATAGCTTTGCAGTGGATGTCTAAGAGCTATTTGATTGTCGACTATTTTGGATAAGGCAATATCCAATGCCAAGGTGGTCCATCAATCTGTTTAATACTAGACACACATAAACATCCAGCACGCCGGTATAGAAGGAATTATGAGATTGGGCACTATTTTAAAAGAACGCCCCGATCTCAAAGTTACATTAAAGGCCCCCCTCAATTCCCCCCACCCCCCTCCCCCATAGCAGAGATCGGGTCCGCCGCCCCCAAGTATCGATGCAAGGGTCGGTGCACCTCCACCACCACAATACAATCAGGGCATTCCCCCCCCCCCCCCCCCCGCCCCCCCCCCCTCTCCCCCCCCCCCCCCCCCCCCCCCCCCCCCGCCCCCCCCTGCTCTTACAATGCAAAGGCCAGGGCACTCAGCCCCACCACAATGCAATCAGGAAAACTCCCCACCCTACCACAATGCAAAGATCGGGAACCCACCCTCTGCCCCATCCCAGCACATTGCAAAGATCAGGACACCCCTCTCCCACCACTAAAATGCTAAGATCGCGGTGATCAGAATCTCCCCCTCCTGACCGGCATCGGGACACAGCCCCACCCCTCACAGCATCTGTCTCCTCCCCCCTTCTCATCACAGGCCCCTTTCCCATCACTGGCACTATTTTGCAGGCTCTGTCCCAACCCGCTGCTGCCAGCAAGCAAGCAACAGGGCTGTGTGAAGAACTGAAGATTTTGTAATAAGGAAGAGAGGGACAGAGATACAAACAGGTCAGGATCTCACTGTCTTTTGGTAATATATCTCGTTACTCTTTGCTTCTCCAGAATGGTCTGACGGTGTGATTCTGAAGACACCACGAGTCTTCACCTTAAGGCAAACTAATTTACTGAGTAACAATTGATTAATATTGAGTTTGCACACTGCGCAGAACTATAACTAGTAATCAAGTAATTTATATTAAAACATTAACTAATTCAAACTACATGAGCTAAACAATGCTGTGATCTATCTATCTTACACTCTTCCGTCTAGTCACTCCTTGTTGGAAGAGAGAGAGAGAGAGAGACCAAGATCCTCTGGATATTGTTATTTACAGTGGGATCCAGTGGTGCCCTCTAGTGGTTGTGATACACTGAGATGTAATACCCTTTAGTTATCTACATACATACTTATCATTACATCCCCCCTTTTTAATGTATACATGTTATACATGTATAACAATATTATAACCAGAAAACATGATCTGTATATCTCCTGTACATAGCAAAATGAGTAACAATCACACAATTTAGTGTAAAGTATCTACAAGTTTAGTCTATTTGGTTTTTTTCTGTGTCTCGTTGATCTTCTTAGCAGATGAGTAGGTGACGAAGATGTTTTCACAGTTCTTTGCGTGCCATCACGACTTTGATTGTTCGATAGTGTATCTTGAAAGATTGTTTCATTGAACATAGAACATAGAACATAGAACATAGAACAGTACAGCACAGAACAGGCCCTTCGGCCCTCGATGTTGTGCCGAGCCATGATCACCCTACTCAAACCCACGTATCCACCCTATACCCGTAACCCAACAACCCCCCCCCCCCTTAATTTTCTGTGTTTTAATTTTCTGAAGTGCTCTACGATTTCTACATAGGATGTTTCCTTCAGCTGTCTTGACTATATATGAGCATGGTGCTGTTTGTCTTGTGATTCTGGCAGGAGCAGACCAACCTCCATCAGGTATCCTAATCCTGACGGTGTCATCTGGGAGTAGTGAGTCCTGATTGGTAGCATGCATATCATTCTTTGATGATTACGTTGCTGTTTCATTTTCTGGATCACTAGCAGACGTATCGATGGTAATGTTCTCAGATCACGATTCATGAACATTTGTGTTGGTGACAGTCCTGTTCATAAAGGATTTGCAATATAGGATAGCAGCGCAAGATGGATGTCTGACGCAGAATCCAAAGCTTTACTTATGAGTTGTTTTATGATGTGCACTCCTTTTTCTACCTTTCCGTTCGAATGTGGGTAATGTGGACTTGATATGATGTGTTTAAAATTGTAGAGTCTTAGAGAAGGTTTCTTTGCTTGCTTTTATTACAGATTTGGATGTCAGATCAGGTAACTTAAATACCTCCAGATAATTCGAGTAATAATCGATAATGAGCACGCAGTCACAACCATTTGAATGAAATAGGTCTACACCTATTTTGGCCCAAGGAGAGGTTTCCAACTCATGTTGCTATAGAGTCTCCTTACACTGCACAGGCTGAAACCTCTGACACGTCTCACATCCAAGTACCTTGTCAGTGATGTGCCGATTTATACCTGGCCAGCATACTGCTTGTCTAGCCCTTCTCTTACACTTCTCAATTCCAAGGTGACCCTCATGAATCTGACTGAGTATCATGGGTCTGAGATGCAGCGGTATGACTGTACAGTTGAGTCGAAGAAATAGACCATCCATGATCGTCAAATCTGCTTGAACGTGTCTAAATTGAGGACAGTACCCTTTCGGTCACCCATTGTTGATATGATGTATGACGTGCTGTAGCAATGCATCCTTCCTTGTCTCCTCTTGGATAAGGTTGATCTTTTCATCCGAGGCCGGAAGTTTGTCTGCATGCAGCTGTACTTGAGATTCAATATGTTGTATGAACTCAAACGGTTCACTTTGTGAAGTGATGGAGTGTGTTAACGCATCAGCTATTATCAGATCTTTTTCTGGTGTATAGAACATACAGTGCAGAAGGAGCATTCGGCCCATCAGGTCTGCACCGACCCACTTAAACACTCACTTCCACCCTATCCCCATAACCCAATAACCCCTCCTAACCTTATAGGTGAGGTCGAAGTCCTATCTTGTGAGCTTCATCAAAATCCTTTGGAGTCGTGGAGTCATGTCATTGAGATCCTTCTGTATAATATGAACCTACGGTGGGTGATCCGTTTCTACAGTGAAATTGGGGAGTCCATAGACATCGTCATGGAACTTCAATATGCCGGTTAGTAGACCAAGATATTCTTTTTCTATTTGAACATATCAACATTCTGCTGGTGTCATCGTTCTGGACGCATATGCAACAGGAACCCAAGAAGAACTGTCATCTTTCTGCAACAACACTGCTCCTATTCTGTCCTGAATCACATCAGTCGAAATTTTTGTCTCCTTGTTTGGATTGAAAAATGCCAATATTGGCGCAGTTGTTTTTGTTGATCATTTGTGCATTCAAAAGAGGTGGAGTTCTTGATCAAGTTTCTCAGAGCTGCTGTTTGGTCTGATAAATTAGGTATGAATCATCCTAAGAAGTTGATAACACATAGAAAATGTTGAACTGCTTTTTTGTCCTCTGGGACTTCCACTTCTTGAATGGCTGCAAACTTGTCAGTGTCATCGTTTTCAGAAATTTGGTCTCCAAGGAACTTGAGTGTAGAAGTGCCAAATCTACTCTTTGATTGATTCAGCTTAAGGCTATACTTGTGTATGCGTTGAAAAGCTTTGCTCAGTCTCGAGATATGTTCTTCTTTTGTTGATGACCATATGATAATGTCATCTACGTAGACGCAAACATCTCTATTCCCTCAGCGTCTGTTCCATAATGCGATGGAAGATTTCAGATGCAGAGATTATTCCGAAAGGCATTCTGTTGATGCAGAATCTTCCAAAAGGTGTATTGAAGGTGCAGAGTTTTCTGCTTGAGTCATCCAACTGTATTTGCCAGAAACTTTGCGATACATCTAATTTTGTGAAGAGGCGTACATTTGCCATCTTGTTGGTGATTTCCCCTCATTTTGGAATGGGATAGTGTTCCCTCATGATATTCTTGTTGAGATCCTTGGGGTCTATACATATCCGCAGATCACCTGACGGTTCTTCACGCAAACCATCAAACTGACCCAGTCAGTCGGAAATTATTCCTTGCTGTTGCAGCCTTTCTATTTTTAGCTTTAACCTAGAGCAGGAATTCTCCTAGATGGATGTATTTGAATGGGAACGTGCCCATGCCTTTGAAGACATCTGGATATTGATCAAGGATACCTTGGATATCATCATGCAGTACAGTTTGAGACAAAGTTGCACTATAAATTTGCTGTCTTAGGTGTAACACCTTGAGGCTTGTGCACCTAAGAGTGATGATTTATCTGACTTGACAACCTCAAATCTTAGTGAGGTCACAAAATTCTTGTTGGAAACCATCAAACAGCATGATCCAATTGATTAGATTGAATTGCCATTGTAGTCTTTTAATCTACAGGTAGCTGGAAGTATTTTAGGGGTTTGCTTAAGCCTTATGAGATCAAGCTTGAAAGCAAATTAGCTGAAATGCCTGTGTCCAACTTGAAATTAATTGGGCAGTCGTTAACTTTTAACACTGTGTTCCATTCTGTGTCGGACTTAATGGAGTTAATTAATTAGGTAGGTGATGTTTCTTCAGTGGAGTTTTCACATTTTTCAATGATCCATACAAAGAATGTATTTTCCAGAGAGCAACTATCTGAACCTGTTGAAAAATTATGTTCTACATCTTCTTCCTTGGATTCAACACTGCAAACATTAATCTGTCTTGAAATCGGTCGAGCAGATTTAAATGCGAGTGAGGATTTGCACAGTGCAGCATAAAGATTTAATTTGCCACATTGTGAGCATTGTTTTTCTTTGGCAGGGAATTTTTTCTGAAAGTGGGAGGTTCCACACCTTGAACACGTCATGACGTTGACGTTATTACGCACAACACTTCTTCGCGCATGCGCAGATCGGCTTTTGTCCATCTCGCATATTTTGATGAAGTGCGCATATGCAGGATTAGAATTCATGCACACGAGGTCCGAAAAGCGCATCTTCTTCATCTGCGACACTGCTTTAACACACTCTACCTCGAGGTGAATGTTTGCGCCCTTTTCACAGAGAAAATACCCTCGGTGCTGATTTTTAGATTATTGATGAACAATACCCATTTTTATCATGATTTCTAGGGTTATATCCTTTTGCCTTAGTAATCTTTCTCTTAGATGTTCATCATTAATGCCAAACACTATTTGGTCATAAATCATCGAACCATTAAGTGAAGAAAAGTTACAGGATTGTGCTAGCAGTCTTAGATCAGTTGCAATGCTGTTAAATGATTCACCTTTGTTGTGTAATCTCTTCTGAAATGTGTAGCGCTCAAACGTTTAATTGATTTGAATTTTACAGTGGGTATTACATTTTTCAAGAATTACATCAAACTTTATTTTGTCTTGACCCGCAGTGTACTGAAAAGAATTGTAGATCTCAATTGCATGTGGACCAGCCATAGTTAATAGCAGAGCAATTTTACGAGCATTTGTTGCATTAGTTAAGTCAGAAGCTTCTAGATAAATCTGAAATTGCTGTTGAATAAACGGCAGTTTACATTTAAGTTAACGGTGATCCTTAGATGTCGAGAAGTTTGAGTTTATTCCATTGAGCTGGGATTCTTCTAAGTTCTGCAAATGCAAGATGATGCTACATCAATCAAATAGCTGCTCAGTTTTCTACCATTTTCTTATTTTACTAGATTATACTAGCTTGTTTCTGTAGCCAAAATCCTGGTACGATGTTACATTACTTTTTTGGTAATATATTGCGTTACTCTTTGCTTCTTATCCAGAATGGCCTAAAGGTGTGATTCTGAAGAAACCACGAGTCTGCAACTTAAAGCAAACTAATTTATTGAGTAACGATTAATTAATATTGAGTTTGCACACTCCACAGAACTATAACTAGCAATCAAGTAATTTATATTAATGTATTAACTAATTCAAACTACACGTGCTAAACTATGCTGTGATCCATCTATCTTACACTCTATTGTCTAATCACTCCTTGTTGGAAGAGAGAGAGAGAGACCAAGATCCTCTAGGTGTTCTTATTTATAGTGAGATCCAGTGGTGCCTTTTAGTGGTTGTGTTACACTGAGATATAATAATTAACCCTTTAGTTATCTACATATACGTTTCATTACACTCACAACTGAATCTGCTGGAGAGAGTATCTTTGGAGAGTTCACGGCAGGACAAAACAGTGCTGGTGTGAGGTGTATCCAAAGCTGCAGAGCCTCTGGTGAAGAAACAATTAAGGAGAAACTGATTGGGAACAAAGCAGTATAAAGTTGATTTCTGGAGGTCTGGCATTGTTAATTTTGCCAATGCAAATAAGGATGCAAAGCCCATGTGTGTTATTTGCAGTACTGGCAAATGGAAGTTTAAAACCCTCAAAACATCAAAGGCATTTCAAGACTAAACATGTTGAGTTTGAGGACAAACCTCTTGATTCTTTTCAAAGGATGCAGGGAGAACTTAAATCGTCAGGTTAAGTCCTCAGCAGAAATGTAGCATTGCATGATAAAGCAAGTGAGATTGTGAGGACCAAAAAGGCTCACCTGTCGCACTGAAGGTAAGCAATAATGGTGTGTCGCAAAGGTGAACAGATGTGAACAAAGAACAGAGAACAATACTGCACAGGAACAGGCCCTTTGGCCCTCCAAGCCTGCACCAATCACGTGTCCTATCTAGACCAACCGCCTGTATCCTTCTATACCCCGTCTGTTCGTGTGCCTCACCATATAAGTCTTAAAGGTCGCTAATGTATCTGTCTCAACCACCTCACCTGGCAGTGCATTCCAGGCCACCACCATCCTCTGTGTAAAAATCACCTCGCGCACATATCCACTGAACCTTTCCCCCCTCACCTTGAACTTGTGCCTCTTGTAATTGCAATTTCCGCCCTGGGAAAAAGCCTCCAACTGTTCACCCTATCTATACCCCCAATCATTTTATAAACTTCTATGAGGTGGCCCCTCAGCCTCTGTCTATCTCGGGAGAACAATCCCAGTTTATTCAATCTCTCCTCATAGCTAATACCCTCCATACCAAGCAACATCCTGGTGAACCTTTTCTATACTCTCTCCAAAGCCTCCACGTCCTTCTGGTAGTGCGGTGACCAAAATTGGACACAGTATTCCAAATGTGATCTAACCAATGTTTTATATAATTGTAACATAATGTTCGAGCTTTTATACTCGATACCCCATCCTATGAAGGCAAGCATGCCATATGCTTGCTTTACCACCATTTCCACCTGTGCTGCCACTTTTAAGGATCTGTGGACCTGCACACCCAGATCTCTCTGTGCCTCTATGCTCCTGATGGTTCTGCCAAATATTTTATAGCTCCCACCTGAATTGGATCTACCAAAATGCATCACCTCGCATTTGTCTGGGTTAAATTCCATCTGCCATATCTCTGCCCAATTTTGCAGCCTATCTATATCCTGTTGTATTCTCTGACAATTTTCATCACTATCCGCAACTCCTGCAATCTTAGTATCATCCGTTACTTGCTAATCAGTGTGGGTCATGAGGTTCGGCCGGTGTGGGCCGCGAAGGTCAACTGGTGTGGGTCGCAAAGATCAGCATGGGTCCTGAAGGTTGGCTGGTTGGTGAAAGTGGGTCCAAAAAAAAAAGTTTGGAAAACACTGCTTTAAAGTATCAATTAAAAATAACCCAAGTCCTCGAAACCACTTAACTTGTGTAAGCAGCAGAAATCTGAAAGCCTAAGCTGTCAAACCATATTTTCTCTGGGGCCCATGTGCTTTAGTACTCAAATAGTTTTCTGAGCTCACAGCCAAGCATACATAATGAGGCCAAATGTGGTTGGTGGAAGGGCAGAGCTGGACATAGGGGCCATCAAGGATTATAGGAGGTAAATGCAAAGGAAGAGTCTGACACATAGGAGCATGAGAGGTCATAGGGGTCGGTGAAAGTGTAGGGTCTGATATGAGGGAATGAGGAAGACCTTTTGAACTCACCTGTTCAAGGGTCATCTCATGTAGACTAAAGTTCACGACTCCTCTGATGGGCCAAGAATCACTACTGTTCGAAAAAACATGGCCCAAAGTTACGGAGGAGTCGGAGATGGGGAGGATGGGGAGAAATGGAGCCAACCATGTCGGATGTGACAGATGTGACTTTTGACAGCAACCAGCCCGCAACCTTCGAAGGTACTCCCAAAATTCAGACACTTGGGAATGGGTTCGGGAATCCTGGAATCGGATCCGTCCACCATTATTGAAAGGCTGCCAAGTCATCCAGACGCAGTCAAAATTACAGGCCCACATATTTAGTGATGCTTGATCTGTATTAGTTGCCACTAGAGACTAGCAGATTCACTTGACCAGCCTGTCAACAAACTGGCAAGATCGGGTTCAACATTGCTTTTACAGCTCATATCACTCTTCATTGACATTAATGTGTACTAATGGGTGGGATGTAGAGACAGCGTTTCACCCAATTCCATGGGTTTCCTGCTGAGTGAGTTTATTACAATGACCTCTTAGAATGTCACTCAACAAAAAATGAGCAATTCCTAAATTAAGTTCCCAGACTGAACCTGACTCTAACTAAATAATTGCAAACAGAGCCGAACACTGCCTGGCATTATTCCTAAAGTGAGCAAAGCCTGAGCTGCTGTCTCTTCACATTGAGCTGAGCTCAGTTGGCACTTTCACAGAGTAAGCAGACAGCAAGTTGGTGCTTTCGAAAGTGCGCTGAGATCAGAGTGCAAATCAAATATTCTGAAAATATGATAATTCATGCAGCAGTGGGAACTGGGTTTGATGGTTTCTGTGGCTGATTCAATCGCTGAGATGCATTGTTTGATGAACGACAAGGTTCTCTACATAGAGTACATTTTATAAGACAGAATTGTGTCTCTAAATAGTGATCTGTTCAACGCCATCTAATAAAGTTCAGCCCTGATTATTTCCTCTTCCATTTGCTGAAACATTTACCTCCGGATTGCTGGTAAATGAAAGTCTTTAGGTTATTGCTTTGTTCCTGATTCTCCCCTTAGATCTTCTGTGAATATTTATCTATGCACACCACACACACAATGTGATTTACAATAGATGTGTAGAACCATCACAGAAGGCAAAAACATTTTTTATTTAATCGATTCATTCAGCCGCTGGCACAGTGGTTAGCACTCCTGCCTCACAACGCCAGGAACCCGGGTTCAATTTTGGCCTTGGGTGACTGTGTGGAGTTTGCACTTTCTCCCCATGTTTACGTGGGTTTCCTCCAGGTACTCCGGTTTCTTTCCACAGTCCAAAGATGTGTAGGTTAGATGGATTGGCCATGCTAAATTCCCCCTTAGTGTCCAAAGATGTGTCGGTTAGGCGAGGTTAAGAGGATATGGCGGAGGAGTGGGTCTAGGTAGTGTACACTTTCAAAGGGTCATTGCAGACTCAATGGGCTGAATGACCTTCTGCACTGTTTCGATAATTGGTGATTCTATGAACTAAACAGGTCTCTCGAAAGATTCAAATTCATTTTTTTGATTGACGAATCTCCTGCAGATTCAGTTGTTCTTCATGTGTACTTAAAGTAAAATTTGTAGAAACCCCGCACTTTCATAAGTTCTCCAATTAGAACACATACTGTGACCCTGCTTTTAATCCAATTTGTCTAGCCAGAAAAAGTGATTAAAATTACGCCAATCCAATCACTGCTCTGTTCCTGTCAATAATAACTTCCCAATTTAATTTTACTGACTGTGGTGGGTGGAAATGGGTGGGCACCCGACAAATATATTAAAGTCATTGGGACTCCAGTGCTATTTTAACTGGACCAACCAGTCTAAATAAACAGACATATAAGACTGGAAGAACTATTTAAAGGGATATTCACTGCTTTGGTTAATCAGGATCTCTGTGCTTTTGCTATTGAGGGATTGGCAAGTATTTACAGGTATTTAAGATGAGAGGTGGTGATCATAGTTGAGGAAAGGGTGGGGACAGAAATAAATATTTACAAAAGAGTGCATGGTTTGATGCTCAGATGTGTCTCTAGTAGGGTAGGTTGGAGATATATTAATTAAGACAAAATGGTGCCGGAGCGTGGCACCTCTCTGCGAGCTCTCCCAAACAGATCCTCTTTTTATTATGTTTTTTAAAATTTTATTCTATTTTTGTGTACTTGATGATCTGTTTGAGCTGCTTGCAGAAAAATACTTTTCACTGTACCTCTGTACACGTGTCAATAAACAAATCTAATTCCATGAATGCCTGCCCCTCATGGCTTGCCCACTATTGGCCACCGGACATGCTCATTCTCAGTGTAGCATCTTCCCCAGCCGATTGGAAAGCTGAAAGCCTCCTTATTATTCAATAGGATAATTCTTGATGGTCAGTCAGATGGACTTGTTTTCCCATCTCCAGTATTTTCACCATCAGTAAACAAGTCTTCACAGAAAATTTCAAAAACATTGATTATTTTCAACACCTCCTTTGTTTTTCGTCCAAAGTTGCTGAGAGTAATTTTCATTTCTTGGGGACTCCTTGCCAGTACTGGAGAATTGGCAACTCCCTAACTATCTGGGATTGTAGTCCTGCTCAATGAGGTATGAGGATAATGTGATATTTCATGAATTGTTTGAAAAGAGCTGCACTTGGATTGATGCAGAGGATGATTTGGTGAAGCTGTTATCCTGACTGGTCTATTCACATTCCTTCTCTGACTTACTCGTCTTTAGTTTAGACTCTGTGACATCCTGAGTCAGTAGAATGACTGAGATATGAATATTCTAAAGTCAATATTTATAAACAGTCTGCACTCAGTCTTATCTGACTTTAGCATTCCTTGGAAAGAACCTATGTGTTTAACGGGATTAAAGAGCATCAGAACGTAATGGATAGGAGAGAGACAGAAGAGACTAAAGGCATCCGCAGGGTGCATTTGGCCCCTGAAGCTGGGGGCTGTCTATTGCGTTATTATAATTAAATAATCACCAGTTACTCATAGGAAATTGGGTTCATTTATTAACACTAGGCACATGAGAACAGTTCATAGAATCATAGAATCATAGAATCATAGACTCATAGACTCATAGAGTCATAGAATTATAGAATCATAGAATCAACCCTACCGGCTGAGAATTCTGACTCCTCCCTCTGTGTACCCGAACAGGCACCAGAATGTGGCGACTAGGGGCTTTTCACAGTAACTTCATTGCAGTTCTAGTGTGAGCCTACTTGTGACAATAAAAGATTATTATTATTATTATTATAGAATCATACAATCAGTCATAGAATCATACAATCACACAATCATATAATCCCAACAGTGCAGAAGGAAGCCATTTAGCCCAACGAGAGTGCACCGTATCCTTCAAAAGACTACCCTGGGTAGGCCCAATCCCCCATCCTATTCCTATAACCCCACCCTTAGGGGCAATTTAGCTTGGCCAATCCACCTAACCAGTACTATGGGAGGAAATGGGAGCACCCGGAGGAAGCCGACGCAGACACGGGGAGAATGTGCAAACTCCACACAGACAGTCATCCGGGATCGGAATCTCTGGCATTGTGAGGCAACAGTGCTAACTACTGAGCCGCCGTGCCGTGGTACAAATCTTAAAGACATCAGAGCTGTGTGTATGCATTCTGCTCAGAGAAAAAGTGAAACTAAGGCTGGATCACATGACACGCTTCCCTTCTAGTGATGTCATGATGGTAGCCCTCAAAAGTATGCTGCAAAATCTGTCTGGTTTCATTCGACACATGAATGGGGTGATTTTTGCTAGTTTAATTGAGCCCTAAAGAATATGACTTTTCAGTCAATAAATGTAGTCATGTTACTGAAGATATCATCAATCGGAGAAATTATTCTTTACCTTGTGAAATAAGAGTATTTCAGGCGTTAAGTGCCAATACAGACAGTCCTTGCCTTTATGACATTCAAGTAATGACAAATGCCACTTACAATGTTTGTAAATTGACACCCCATTGCGATTTTAAGACTCTGCGCCAGCATGTCCATATGTGTGCATTGGTGTTCTGCTCTGCGCCCCCCCCCCCCCCGCCCCTGACCACCCCCCCCCCCCCCCCCCCCTCCCCCTCCCCCTCTCCCCACTCCATCTGCATGACAGGACAGGTTGAACTGTCTATATTAGTTTGGAAACTGTTTAATTCTGTTCCATTTTTTATGGCACAACTGGTGTGATTTGAATGCATTTATATCCTTATGTTGTATTTCGTATGGACTCAGACTCATAGATATTCAAGATGAAACAGGCAACTAACAGTGACTGATGGCTTCATTATGGGCTGGATTCTCCGCTGCCAGACAACAGTGGAAAATCCAGCATCATCAGACAGCACCGATCCATTTCCAATGCTCTGGTCCCCAGATGGCAGCGGAATTGAGGTTTGCATCGTGACAATGCAAATATGTCAAACTGACCCATTTGCATCTTATTAACAGGCTGGGAGCCGGATTCTCCACACCTGTGTGATTCTCTCGCCTTGGGGCCGAATTCACATGGGCGAGGATTGGTGCAGGTATTTGTCAGCATTGCCCTGGCACAGTGGACCTCGTGGTGGGCCAAAGGGGTAAGTCTTTAAGGTGGGTGCCCCAAAGTCCATCAGAGGGCCCATCTCCCCTCCACAATGGAAACCCTGCCCACCCTACCCCTACAAGATGCACCCCCTCCCAGACCCCCACACCAGACCACCCACCAAAGACCTCCATAACAGAGCCTGCCATGAGAGACCCTCCAAAACAGAGATCCCCACCAGAGGCGAAACCCATAACCGAGACCCCTGCCTATCAGACAGTAGTCCAGATATAGATAGTGAAAAAAAATCACTGCTTTAAAACCCACCTGTGCTTTCAACAGAGAAGAAGAGGAAGTGAGAGCACTTAACTGCTTTTGTGTGGTCAAGAGGTAGATGTTTACAAACATTGCAGTCAGTTTCACAGCAAGGAACTTGAGATCCATTGAGGTGTGAACAGAAATGAAACTAAACAATCCAGACAGCTGGCTGTGTAGAATCTATTAATCATTGCCTACTACAAGCTGAGGGGGTTTAAACCTACAGAGGGGGTTTAAACCCGAGAGATGTGGGGCGCAATCTAACAGTCACATCGCACCCGTCTTGGGACACGACATGACCGGTAAATTTCACAAGGGGTCTCTCCTGAGAGTTACCTGTCTTACCACGCCTTGCGAAATCTAATGGGAGCTTGTGAGGCATCGTGGTCTGGATCCTATCCACAATGGGAAGGACCTAAATTTGCATATTTAAGTGTGCAGTTGGGCACACATAAATATGTCTCCTCCAGAGCTAACCAGTCTCTGGGACCTAACCCCGCCTTGCTAAGGAGGGTGCCATTCAATACTGGTCTCCACAAATGGGGACCAGGTTGAATGGCATTTGGGGCTCTACCAGGTGATCGGAGGACCCTGTTGGTTGGCCTCTTGGCAGGGTGGCATCTTGGCACGTCTGATGCCACCCTGGCACTCTGGCAGTGCAACCTAGGCATCCTGGCAGTGCCACCAGGGCACCCTGCCAGAGTGCACAGGTGGCACTGCCGGGCTAATAGGGGCACTACCAGGGTGCCAAGCTGGCATTGCCAAGATGACGTTTTGCCCACATCGTGGATCAGGCCCGGGGTTTCCCTGCCCTTGTGAGGTGGGCTCGAGGAGTCCCCAGCAGTTATATTGGGGCATTGGTGGGATCCGGGGATGGCTTTGTGGGATTGAGAGACCTGATGCCCCTACCTCTTCCTGCACTGATGAGTGGAGGCCTGAAAAAAGTCCAGTTTAATAGCAGGGCCGTTCCCAGCACTTTAAACACCCTGCTAAACCCACCCATAATGGGACTATTTTTTTTGTTAAATGGATTTTACGTTCTCAGAATTTATAGCTGCTGCTTTCTCTGCCTGAGGCAGCAGGTGTAGGGCACAGGTGAGTTTTAAAGCAGTGATTTTTTCATTGTCTCTGTCTGGGCTTCTCTCTGGTTTTCAGGTAGGGGACTCTGTTGTAGAGGGTTTCTGGTGGGTTTCTCTTAGATGGGTCTCTGGTTGGGGACTCCGTTATGGGGGTTCTCTAGTGGGAGCCTCTGGTATGGGTGTCTCTGGTTTGGGGCTCTGATATGGAGTGTCTATGGTGAGGGATCGGTGAAGCTGGTGAACTTCACTAGTGAAATTAGTGAACCTATTTTTATTTCTGTACTCAAGTTTTATGGGACACTGCTCGTTCTTTATTCTCTTAATATAATGGAACCCATTTATTTGAAAAGGTTTTAGTGCCACATTTATGCTGTCACGGAGCATCCACACTGACTCGCAACAAAGACGCATAGGTTTATTTACAAGGCTTTAATACAAAGCTCCCGTAAGTCATAACCTGGTCTTAACAGGTCGGTACCGAACTGGCCGACCTTATATACAACATAGATGGGGTTTCCCCCACCCTCTTGGCGAAGGAGCTGGTACTCTGCAAGGGACACGGGGAAGACAATCATTCCCAACCTGTAAGTCCCACCCAGTTATGACAGCTACCTTTCCAAATGACAGGGAAGGATGTTTTACGGGAGCATGTTAAACGTTTGCAGGGTATTGTCAATCCCAGTACTTTGTAGATTTCTAGGGCTGGCTTCTCCATTTTGGAGACTAAGTCCCCAAGCCGGCATGAAAATGGTGGTCTTTTACGCTAGGAACACTGGCACAAAACAGCCACTAATTCCCCATTTTGCTGGGGCTAGCAGGGAGGTAGCATTGAGCTCACAGCTCTAGCTGCCGATACGGCCCTGAGCATTTCCGGTTCCATGGCAGCGCATGCGCACAGCGGTGGCCTGCATGGCGGACACAGCCCGCGGACCCAGACCGCGCTCCCCACCCCCCTCAGCCCGGACCACCCACCCACAGTGCCCCCTGCCCCGAATGAAGCCCCCACTGACCGCGGATCAGCCCTTCCCCGACCATGGCGGCGCCGGACTGAGTGCGCAGCCGCCACGCTGAGTTCACGAACGGTGTGAGCACACGTAACCCATGCCATTGGGAATTCTTCCGGTCGGGGATGGAGCATTGCGGGGCGGGCCTCCGGCAATAGCCTGAGGCCATGGATAATTGGCTGGAGTAAGCTGCTTTGCAGGGGACAGAGAATACAAAAACAAGCTCCGCTTCCGGTATTGGCGTAAAAACGGATTCTCTGCCCCGTCGCCGAACACAATTTCAGCATCGGGGAGCAGCGAATCCAATCCCTAGTGTGTTTATGGAACTGCTGTCAAGCCATCAACATATAGGAAGGTGTTAGGGAATGATCTGAACTGTAATATTTCCTTATCTCTGATCTAATCTGTTCCATTTGTGCATTGGATTGCACCAATAGCCAGATCTTTATACAGACAACCCTCAGATTACAACACAATTGGTTCCTGAAAACAATGTTGTAAGTTAAAACTTTGCAAGTCGGGACAGATTTTCCCACAGGAATAATTGTATAAATGGGGGGTTGGTTCCTGAAGCAAGACCAGAAATTACTTAAGTGGTGCTCAACAGTGTTAAATGCTCTCAATTGTTAGGATGACACGGTGGTGCAGAGGTTGGCACTGCTGTCTCACGGCACCGAGGTCCAGATTCGATCCTGGCCCCAGGTCACTGTCTGTGTGGAGTTTGCGCATTCTCCCCGTGTCTGCATGTGTCTCACCCCCACAACCCAAAGATGTGTAAGGTAGGTGGATTGGTCAGACTAAATTGTCCCTTAATTAACCATGTTCCCCCAGTGGAGATGAATCATCTCTGTTTTGTGCTCTCACTGGGAGCGGCACCCAGAGATAATTCACTATCCCATGCCATGTAAATTTAGGTTGATTCCGGGTATGGAGGTATTTTCTTGTGAGGATAGGTCGAGTAGATTGGGTCGGTAATCATTGGAGTTTAGAAGAATAAGAGGTGACCTTATTGAGACATATAGGCCGGGATTCTCTGTTCTGGGGACTAAGTCCCCATGCCCGCCAGAAAACGTCTTCGCGCCGGCCCCAGCACAACATGGCGGAGCCCTACAGGGGCCCGGCGCTGAGGAACATAAGCCCCTCCCCGGAATGAGCGCGCCCACCGATTAGTAGCCCCTGATCGCGGGCCTGGCCACCGTGAAGCCCCCCCCCCGCCGGAGTCAGATCCCCCCCCCGGAGTCAGATCCCCCCCCCCCACCACCACCACCAGGACGTCCCCGCAGCCAGAACGCCAAGGTCCTCCTGGGTGGGACCATATGTGAACCACGCAGGCGGGACTCAGCGGAACTCAGCGGGCACTCAGCCCATCGTGCGCGGAGAAACACCGTGGGGGGCCGCTTTTCAACAGCGCCCGACCGGCATCACGTCGACTGCACGCGCACGGCTGGCGGGCGATTCTCCGCCCCCGTGCCGGGCGCGAATGCGGCGCGGGGGCTCGGAGAATCCCGGCCATAGGATTAGGTTGTTTTCTCTTGTGGGAGAGACTAGGAGCAGAGGGCATAATGTCAGAGTAAGGGGCAACCCATTTGAGACAGAGATGAGGAGAAATTTCTTCTCTCCGAGGGTAGTGAATATGTGTAATTCGTTACAGCAGAGACCCATAGAGGCTGGGTCGTTAAGTATGTTCGAGGTTCAGACAGACAGATTTTTAAACAGTAAGTGAATCAGGGGTTATGGCAATCAGGCAGGAAAGTGGAGTTGAGGACTATATCAGATCATGATGTGGAGAAGCCGGCGTTGGACTGGGCTGAGCACAGTAAGAATAAGATTCACCTGAGGAAGTGATGAACTATCAATTACGATGAGACAAGAGTAGAATGCAATCGAGGCTTTATTACACAGAGATGTGTGGCCTCCTCCAGCTGCTGGCAAAATGGCTGCAGTTCGGAGAGCACGCACATTTATACTCCGCCTACTGGGCGGAGCCAGCAGGCAGGGATCTACAAGGGCCTTACCGTAATATCAGTATATACAAAATAATACAACAGTGGTGACTACAACATTTACCCCCTGTCAAAAATGAGTCCAGCAGGGGTGGTGGAAAACTATTTACATACAGATTGGCTTTAAAATTTCAGAGAAGGTTACAAATTTAGACGATCGGGCGCCTTGATCTGTCGTTGAGAGCGCCGCAGTGCTGGTGGCGACTCAGGTGTCAGCTTGGTCTTCAGTGACTCCGGGAGCGTGTCGACATCCTCGGGTGGGATCAAGGGGAGGACGGATCAACCTGCAACGGGGGCTGTGGTGGGGTGCGCCGGGGCAGGGGGGGGCTGTGGGGAACCAGTTGGTGCCAGGTCCCTGAGGGACACTGTGACTTGGCGGCCATCGGGGTATGCTACGTAGGCGCACTGCGGGTTTGCGTGGAGTAGCTGTACCCTCTTAACCAACGGGTCCGCCTTGTGGAGCCGCACGTGCTTACGGAGGAGAACGGGTCCAGGAGCTGCCAGCCATGTTGGGAGCTAAATGCCGGAGGTGGACTTCCTGGGGAAGGCAAAGAGACGTTCATGGGGGGTTTTGTTAGTCGCAGTGCACAGGAGCGACTAAATGGAGTGAAGTGCGTCGGGGAGGACCTCCTGCCAGCGGGAGGCCGGGGGATTTCAGACCGTCCCATTCTCCTGCTCCACCTGCCCGTTTCCCCTGGGGTTGTAGCCGGTCATCCTGCTCGAGGCAATGCCCCTGTTGAGCAGGTACTGGCGCAGCTCATCGCTCATAAATGAGGATTCCCGTTCGCTGTGGATGTCGGCGGGGAAACCGAACAGAACGAAGATGGTGTTGAAGGCTTTGATGACGGTGGCAGACATAATATCGAGGCATGGGACGGCGAAGGGGAATCGGGAATACTCGTCAACCACATTGAGAAAATACGTGTTGCTGTCAGTGATGGGGAGGGGCCCTTTGAAGTCGACGCTAAGGCGTTCAAAGGGACGGGAGGCCTTCACCAGGCGTGCACAGTCTGGCTGGTAGAAGTGCGGTTTGCACTCCGCGCAGACCTGGCAGTCTCTGGTGACAGCCCTGACTTCCTTGATGGAGTAGGGCAGATTGCGGGCCAGAATGAAGTTGTAAAAGCGGGTGACTCCTGGGTGGCAGAGATCATTGTGCAGGGTCCGGAGTCGGTCCACTTGTGCGCTGGCACATGTACCTCGGGACAGGGCATCGGGGGGCTCGTTGAGCTGACCGGGGCGATACAAAATCTCGTAATTTAAGGTGGAGAGCTCGATCCTTCACCGCAAGATCTTATCATTTTTGATCTTACCCCACTGTGTGCTGTTAAACATGAGGGCAACCGACCGTTGGTCAGTGAGGAGAGTGAATCTCCTGCCGGCCAGGTAATGCCTCCAATGTCGCATAACTTCTATGATCGCTTGGGCCTCCTTTTCAACGGAGGAGTGCCGAATCTCGGAGGCATGGAGGGTGCGGGAAAAGAATGCCACGGGCCTGCCTGCCTGGTTGAGGGTGGTGGCCAGAGCGACATCTGATGCATCGCTCTCAACTTGGAAGGGGAGCGTCTTGTCGACCGCGTGCATCGCGGCCTTAGCGATGTTGGCCTTGATATGGCTGAAGGCCTAGTGAGCCTCGGCCGTCAGTGGGAAACCGGAGATGTGGATGAGTTTGGGACCCACTGGGCGTAGTACGAAAAGAACCCCAGGCATCGTTTGAGGGCCTTGGGGAAGTGGGGAAGGGGGAGTTCCATGAGGGGGCGCATGCGATCGGGGTCGGGCCCTAGAATTCTGTTCTGGACCACATAGCCGAGGATGGCTAATTGGTTTGTGCTGAACTCACACTTCTCCTTGTTGTAAGTTAGGTTGAGGGGGTTTGTCGGTGTGGAGAAATTTGGAAAGGTTAGCATCGTGGTCCTGCTGGTCATGGCCGCAGATGGTGACATTGTCCAGGTAAGGGAAAGTGGCCCGCTGTCCGTACCGGTCAAACATTCGGTCCATCACCCGTTGGAAGACTGAGACCCCGTTGGTGACGCCGAAGGAAATCCTAAGGAAATGGTAACGGTGGCTGTCTACTTCAAACGCAGTGTACTGGCGGTCTGCCTTGCGATTGGGGAGCTGGTGGTAGGCAGATTTCAGGTCCACTGTCGAGAAGACCCGGTACTGTGCAATCTGATTGACCATATCAGATATGCGTGGGAGGGGGTACGCGTCGAGCTGCATGTACCGATTGATGGTCTGACTGTAGTCAATGACCATCCTGTTTTTCTCCCCGGTTTTCACCACTACCACTTGGGCTCTCCAGGGGCTGTTTCTGGCCTCGATGATACCTTCCTGCAGCAGCCGCTGGACCTCAGACCTGATGAAGGTCCTGCCCTGGGCGTTGGACCATCTGCTCCTGCTGGTGACAGGTTTGCAATCGGGGGTGAGGTTTGCAAATAGGGAAGGCGGGTCGACCTTAAGGGTTATGAGGCCGCAAACAGTAAAGGTAGGTCGGGTGCCGCCAAATTTCAGGGTTAGGCTCTGGAGGTTGCACTGGAAGTCCAGGACGAGTAGCATTTGCAATTTCCCAGGCCATCTCTTTTAGCATTCTGGGATGCATTCCATAAGGGCCAGGAGACTTGTCCACCTTTAGCCCCATTAGCTTGCTCATCACTACTTCCTTAGTGATAACAATC
Organism: Scyliorhinus canicula; assembly: GCF_902713615.1. Taxonomy (NCBI): domain Eukaryota; kingdom Metazoa; phylum Chordata; class Chondrichthyes; order Carcharhiniformes; family Scyliorhinidae; genus Scyliorhinus; species Scyliorhinus canicula. Next base: position 32,733,874 of record NC_052146.1, on the reverse strand, counting down.
CTCTCAAGGTCCTCACCTGTCATAGCCTCATTTCTATCAGTCACTGGCATGTCATTTGTGTCTTCCACTGTGAAGACCGTTCCAAAAAACCTGTTCAATTCCTCAGCCATTTCCTCATCTCCCATTATTAAAACTCCCCTCTCATCCTCTAAAGGACCAATATTTACCTTAGCCACTCTTTTTTGTTTTATATATTTGTAGAAACTTTTACTATCTGCTTTTATATTCTGAGCAAGTTTACTCTCATAATCTATCTTACCCTTCTTTATAGCTGTTTTAGTAGCTTTCTATTACCCCCTAAAGATTTCCCAGTCCTCTAGTCTCCCACTAATCTTTGCCATCTAATCGACTCTTTATTACACAGAGATGTATGGCCTCCTCCAGCTGCTGGTGAAATGGCTGCAGTTCGGAGAGCACACACATTCCTACTCCGCCTACTGGGCGGAGCCAGCAGGCAGGAATCTACCCCCGTCCCTGTAGTACAGGGGCCTTACCGTAATACCAGTATATGCAAAGTAATGCAACAGTGGTGACTAGCACAGGAAGGATCTGTGCTCCGAAAGCTAGTGATTCGAAACAAACCTGTTGGACTTTAACCTAGTGTTGTAAGACTTCTTACTATATCAGGTCAGCCATGATCCCATTGAAATGTGGAGCAGTCTCAATGGGCCGAATGGCCTACTTCTGCTTCTACGTATTATAGTCCTTATAGCCAATGCTTTACTTATTTCAATAAATTCCCTACAACTGACCCATTTAATTGATTTTCACATATATTTTGCAGAAAATATGCTTGCTGCATAAACAACATAGGCTGTCATTTGTGCAAACATCAGCCTTTAACTTGTACAGGAGATGAGCTAACTCGAATTGTGAATCACCACCAGCTGTTGGATGACTTGCACCAGTCTTTCACTTAGCCTCACGGAATCGGCGCTTCAGCTCCTCATACTTTCATGAAGTTGGTACATCTAGACATTAACTGCACATTTAAAAATAACACAGAAAATCAAGTCCAGTAATTATCAGCATAAGTACCCTATCAACGATGTGATAATTGTTAATGTCTGCCATTTAACTTCACTTGCACAGAAAGCGAACACTTATAATGTGTGGAATTTCAATCTTTCAGGTTGTAAGTGGTTTGAGGAAATTTTAAAAATGGGAAATATTTTTCCGCCCTGTCTTATACGCTTTCTCTCTCCATCCAATCTTTTTTTCCCTCTCCACATTTTTCATTCTATATCTGGTTGAACATTGAATCACCGCCTTTAAACCTCGCTCTCTATTTATTTCTCAATCCTGATATTTCTTTGCTTTTTCCCTTATAATTCTTTTCTTCTCCTTGTAGCAGGAGACAGGCATTTGCTGGGGCGCAGTTACCATTATCAAATACCCTGATCACCTTCCCAATGTACGAGCCTTGACAGTGAACATTGACTGGTTCTTCAGCTCTGGAGTAATGCTCTGGGGATGCAGGTTCAAATCCTGCCACAGCAGATGGTGAAATTTGAATTCAAAAAAGTTTGGAATAATGACCATGAAACCATTGTCGTAGAAACCCACCTGGTTCACTAATGAAGGAAATCTGCCATCCTTACCTCCATGTGACTCCAGAAGCAGAGCAACTGTTAACTGCCCTCTCAACAGCAATTAGGGATGGGCAATAAATGGTAGCCCAGTTGCAACACATGAACAAATCAAAAAAACTTTTGCCAAGGGCACTGGGACTAGGTTTAGCGCCCCCAATACCATCACAGTTGATTTGGGCACAGGCTGCACATTTAATCTAAGATCCTGTAGGTCTATATCACTGAGCCTCACAGTGCGTGTAACTAATTAATTTGAGTAAGAAAAAAGATCAGATTGTTCGGCACAAGCAATCCTGGAGGGAAAAACAAATTTAATTTCCGACCAGGAGCTCAGCTGAAGCCAAGGAGAGATTTATGGAATGACAGCAAGTTAGTAAATAGTGATCTGCATGGCCAAACTTTAGTTCAGCTGGGTGACAAAGCTGCTTTTGGATGAGGTGCTGATCTGTGTTTCCCCATTGAGCCAACATCAGTAGTGCTGACACTCTGTGGTTGATTGCATTCATGTAACCAATCATTTAATCTGAAGACCTGAGGCTCTCAGTTTCAAATTCTGCATCTACTGGAATCGGCTCACGGTTGAAGTGCGACTGGCTCTAATTCGGCTGTGTGGCTTGTGTAGAGTGGGAGCCCGTTTCTGCTTCTGCTCCATCACAGCGACATTTGCAATAACAGCAACATGATGCTTTGTTCCCCTGGCAATCCAAATTCTGTTTCTGCAGAGGGATATATTCATTGGTACAGCCCCAAGGAGAGCTGACTGATGACAATCTAAAGATTTTGGCAGAGAAACATGTGTTTACAACCCCACACATGGCCATGCGGTGCAGGAAAGAAATTCCAGGTGAGGCCTGTTAAGAGGAACCAGGTGTCATAATATACATCTATATATATAATGGAGTGCAGACAGGCAGTGATTGACACACAGGATGATCAGTGAGCATACAGAACAGAGCAGCCAATCACCAGACAGGACACGACCACTATAAAGCCAGAGGGCACCAGCTTTCCCGCTCTTTCGGGATCCAGCCTCTGAGCCAGTCAGAGCTCGTGAACATAACCAGTGCAAACACCATGTGGTAGTTAGTAAGTCTGGTCAGGCTAGCATCAGGTCTCCAGTCAAGTCAGCATTGTGTCAACCCACAGTTGAACATGTAAAATAGTTTAGATGTTAAATAAAATCGTGTTGCATCTCATCAAGTGTTGGAAGTCTGTCTCTCGCTACACTGCAACAAGCGCAGTCCACATAGACCCAGCTCGCCCAACACATCACCAGGCACTTCCTCGAGAATCTTTGCACCATGTACAAGTGCCTGAATTGGGGCTGGTTTAGCACAGGGCTAAAGAGCTGGCTTTTAAAGCAGGCCAAGGCAGGCCAGCTGCATGGTTAAATTCCTGTACCATCCTCCCCGAACAGGCGTCAGAATGTGGCGACTAGGGGCTTTTCATAGTAACTTAATTTGAAGCCTACTGGTGACAATAAGTGATTTTCATTTCATTTCATTTTCAATTGCTAATTGCCAATTCCCATGAGGTACTTGCAACCTGCACTTGGAAAAATCCCTTCAATTACAATCTTGTGCATGAAAAGCATAATCTCTTTCGCAAGCACCGGTTACCATGCCAATAGTTTTTTTTCAGTTAGTGTGTTAACAGGGACTTAACATAGACAGACCATAGAACAGTACAGCACAGAACAGGCCGTTCAGCCCTCGATGTTGTGCCGACCATTGTCCGAAACCAAGATCAAGCTATCCCACTCCCTGGCATTGTGGTGTGCTCCATGTGCCTATCCAATAACCTCTTGAAAATTTCTAAAGTGTCCAACTCCACAATCACAGCAGATAGTCCATTCCACACTCTTAGGGCAGTATGGTAGCACAAGTGATTAACGCTGTGGCTTCACAGCGCCAGGGTCCCAGTTTCGATTCCCCGCTGGGTCACTGTCTGTGTGGAGTCTGCACGTTCTCCCCGTGTCTGCGTGGGTTTCCTCCGGGTGATCCAGTTTCCTCCCACAATCCCAAAGACGTGTGGATTGGCCATGCTAAATTGCCTTTAGTGACCAAAAAGGTTAGGAGGGGTTATTGGTTTACGGGGATAGGGTGGAAGTGAGGGTTTAAGTGGGTCGGTGCAGATTTGATAGGCCGAATGGCCTCCTTCTGCACTGTATGTTCTATGTTCTAACCGCTCTCTGCGTAAAGAACCTACCTCGGACATCCCTCTTATATCTCCCACCCTGAATCTTATAGTTATGCCCCCTTGTAACAGCTACATCCACCCGAGGAAATAGTCTCTGAACGTCCACTCTATCTATCCCCCCCATCATCTTATAAACCTCTATTAAGTCGCCTCATCCTCCTCCGCTCCAAAGAGAAAAGCCCTAGCTCCCTCAACCTTTCCTCATAAGACCTATCCTGCAAACCAGCCAGCATCCTGGTAAATCTCCTTTGCATCCTTTCCAATGCTTCCACATCCTTCCTATAATGAGGTGACCAGAACTGCACACAATACTCCAAGTGTGGTCTCACCAGGGTCATATGTAGTTGCAGCATAACCTTAAACTCTTAAGGTTCTTAGGGGCTAAGAGAAGCTCTTAAACTCAAGCCCCCTGTTAATAAACGCTAACACACTATAAGCCTTCTTCACGGCTCTATCCACTTGAGTGGCAACCTTCAGAGATCTAAGGACATGGACCCCAAGATCTCTCTGTTCCTCCACATTCCTCAGAACCCTGCCATTGACCCTGTAATCCTTGTGTGCATCACTGACAAGATCAGCATTCATTATCCATCGTAACTGCCCTTGGGAAGGTAGTGGTGAGCCACCATCTCGAACCACTCCAGGCGACATGGTGAATTTACTACCAGGAGTGGGATTTGAACCTTTGCCCTAGAAAGGGTTGAAAATTAACCAGCCAGGCAAGGATTGGAATTTCTTAAGTCTGGCACCTGAGACCGGTGAGCTATCCTGACAACGGCAAATCACTGAACAAAAAATTTTCTTTTTCTCAGGATGGGATAGCTCACAAAAAGCAGAGAGAGAGTGAGAATTATAACAGGTAGTGTTCCTCCCAACTCCTCCAACATCACACCCTGCATAAGGAGAAATGTTGTAAATCCTGGGCTAGTGGATCACCGAAGCTATCAGGGCTGAGGAAGTGGGTGGGACACAGCCCAGCTGTGGATGTGTAATGAGTTTCTGTATCTCTAGCTTCCCATCTTATTGTGACTCACATCAACTGTCAGCTGGTTTAGCACAAGGCTGAATCGCTGCAGCCAGCGACCGGTGCGGCACGATTCCTGCCCCTGCCAAAACTTCGGCGCCGGAGAGTTCGGCAGCTGGCGAGGCCGGGATTCACGTCACCCCCCCCCCCCCCCCCCCCCCGCGATTCTCTGGCCCGGCGATTCTCCAGCCCGGCGGGGGATCGGAAAATCCCGCCCCAGGTCTATTTCTACGACAAGTTACAAGTGAACCTGGGACACACTGAAAGATCACTTCCTCTTTTTCTCCTGCAGATGTGCCTGAGTAAGTACGCACAAGCCCCAGTCCAACTGGCCCTGACATTACTCTAAGTAGATAATGTCAACCACCCTATCCATCCTTGGCAGTGAGCAGGGGCAGTTGCTCACGATGCACAAGGAAGCAGGGATGGTTAGAGGAAAGGCCTGCTGGTTTTGCCCCTCAGCTGAGCAACCTGGGACAGGGATCACACGGGTCCAGCTTTTTCGAAAAGCATGACCATTGGTGTGGGCATCTGATGACATGACAAACAGTGTGGTGCAGATGCGAGGAGTCCACTGGTTTCATAATGCATTGGATGGTGGACTCATAACTTGCGCAACGTTTGCATGTTCCTGCCTGAGGGATGTCTACAGCAAAGACCCCATGGCAGGGGTCCTAAAGACTGTTTGTGCTTCTTCCATCGATACTCAGATTTTCCTATACAGCCACACTGAAAGGAATGCTTCATATGATTCTAAAGGACTAGTGCTAGGTTACCAAGCTTCACTGATCCCCTTTGGATTTGCTTTCCCACAAACCCGTGATGTTGCTGAACCTGTGTCTGGTGGCATGGCAGGTGAAGACAACAGTGAGGGTGCTGTATCCCAGTCAATAGCAGGCACATACTCCCCTGCCAAACCCCGCTGAGATCAACAAATGTGGTAAGAAAGTCATAAGCTCGAGATGCCCATGACAGAACAGCCTTCAGCAGGCCCGTCTCAAGCTTCAACTGCAATGAGATGAGTCTCCTATTGCAAGTAAGCATTCAGTCACCTGATATGCTCGGGTGCAGGCTGTGGGGCCTGTACAGGTGGTACACTTTGAGTGTGGACGCAACCGCCTCCTATATTGGATGCATCGGCATCTGTTTGCATTTGTAAAATAGGCACAGCACCAATGAATTTCTCCGCAGACATACTTTGTATCTGTATACACACACACACATGGGGGGCACATGTCCAGGACGCTCTTCAGCTGTCCCGTTGGAATCAGATTCATGTGGAATTGACATTCAGGCAAATTAAATCAGCACATCGCTGGCAATGACCCCACACACTCGGTCCGTGATTAATATGCTAGCAGTATGCCAAGAAATATTATACATGGCAACAGGGTTAGGGTTGGATCAAATAATCTCTAAACTCCAGTTTGAAGATTTTTATCCCCGAGTCCAACACATTATTCATTCAGCTGCTATTCCAAAGCACAAGCACGTTTTATACAGGGTGCTCAGTGTTCCAGAGACAGCTGCCATACTCCAGACCCATCCAGGCAGCACATTGATTATATTTCTCTTATACTGATGCGAAGTCACAATATACAGACAGGCTGTTCAGCTGAATCAGTGCTAAATGTGCACAACTGTGCCCAACATGAATGGGAGTGTGGGGAGATAAAATAGGGCCAAAATGCTTACCACTGTACTGGCCTCATGCACCCACCGGCCACTATTTTAATCCCTGTGCTTTTAGTAGCAGGTTAACCCTTTCTGTACACAACCAACAAAAAATGTCATTCAGACTGTGATGCAGTTTTAACCTCATGTCTCTCACACAATGTGATGATCGGAATACCTTGCCCCTTTAAGAGGCTTGGCATTGCCCCTTTAAGAGGCTTGGAACCCTGGGGGACTCTGCCTCTGGCTACGCCCCCAGGAAAACAGTATTTAAGATGAGACTCCATTTTGCAAGCACACTTCTCTTGGATGCTGCCATTGTTCACTGCTTATTAAAGCCTTTGATTACTGACCTAACTTTCGCGTCGTAATTGAGAGTGCCTCACACACACATTGCTCAGCAAAGCTGTCAGCAAAAAGATCCGAGGCCTAAACACCGGTTACGTTTGAATGGATACGTTGCGGTGTCCTCCTCATACCAGAGCTTTCCCCTCCTAACCTCAACAATCAAATCCAGCTCCCACCCACTGCCTCCTTGCCATTCCCACTGGGTTTGGGTGGCAGACTCTCTTGGAAAATAGTAAACCTCCTGAGACTTAATGTTGCTCAAGCCTGGCACAGGCCTCTTGCTGGTAAGTTCATGTGCGGGCTTGTTTCTTGCCCCACTCAACCCGATCTGAACTTGCAACATGGTTTCAAAAATACCGCAATGATTAGAATGAGGTGTCATCCATCTAAAGTGAAAAGGAAGAAGTTGTGGCAGAATGCATTGGCATGGAAGTAAATGTGCCTTGTACTGTACATTCTACGTAACATACAGCAGACTCAAACCTTTTCACAATGAGCCCTCAGCTTTTCAGGTTATTCTGTCGCCCGTGACCAGTGGCCCTTAACTTATAAGTGTGCTCACTCCCACAACGCTTGCTCCCACCCCTCCAGGACCTTCCTGAGAATTGCTGCTTCCATTCAATGTCATCCACTTTGGTCAGAGGAAGCTAGTGAGTTGTCTTAGGGGTTACAGCAGGTGCCTACAGTCTGCCAGATGTTCAGAATGGGCCTGGGGCTCAATTTAATAATTTTTATTGAAAGAGTTTTTCCATACAAACATTTACCCCTACTAATTTTTAAATTATTTACAACACAATCCCTCTAGGCAAATGTCCCTCCCTCGCCCGCCCTCTCGCGCGCACCAGTCCTCTCCCCCCCCCCCCCCCCCCCAGGCAACCTTAACAAACAAGGCAGCCTACAGTTTCAGACATGAGCAGCGAGCAGACTTGCCCGCGTTACAGTCGTGCATGTCCCCCCACGACCCTTGCTGCCCCCCCCTCCCCTCCCCTCCCCTCCCCTCCCCTCCCCCCCCTCCCCTCCCCTCCCCCCCCTCCCTCCCCCCTCTCCCTCCCCCCCTCCCCCCCCCCCCGGGTTGCTGCTGCCACGACCCCGAACGTCTATCTCTGATCTAAAAAGTCAAGGAAAGGTTGCCACCGCCTGGCGAATCCCTGTACCGACCCTCTCAGGGCAAATTTGATCCTTTCTAGCTGAATATAGCTAGCCATATCGTTAATCCAAGTTTCAACGCTTGGAGGCCTCGCGTCCTTCCATTGAATTAATATCCTTCGTCGAGCCACTAGGGACGCAAAGGCCAGTATTCCGGCCTCCCTAGCCTCCTGTACCCCCGGTTCTACCCCGACCCCAAAGATCGCAAGCCCCCATCCTGGTTTGACCCTGGACCCCACCACCTTCGACACCGTCCTTGCCACCCCCTTCCAGAACCCTTCCAGCACCGGACATGCCCAGAACATATGCACATGGTTCGCTGGGCTTCCCAGACATCTGACACACCTGTCCTCACCCCCAAAGAACCGGCTCATCCTTGTCCCCGTCATGTGAGCTCTATGCAGCACCTTAAATTGAATGAGGCTCAGTCTCGCACACGAGGAGGAAGAGTTGACCTTCTCCAGTGCATCCGCCCACGTCCCGTCTTCTATCTGCTCTCCCAGCTCCCCTTCCCACTTGGCTTTCAGCTCCTCCCCTGATGCTGCTTCCGCCTCCTGCATTATCTTGTAGATGTCTGATATCTTCCCCCCTCCGACCCAGACCCCCGAGAGCACCCTATCACTCGCCCCCTTACTGGGGAGCAGGGGAAACCCCTCCACCTGCCGCCTAGCAAATGCCTTCACTTGTAAATATCTGAACATGTTTCCCGGGGGGAGCTCAAACTTCTCCTCCAGCCCTCCCAGGCTCGCAAACCTCCCCTCTATAAACAGGTCCTTCAGCTGCCGTATGCCCACCCTGTACCAGCTCTGAAATCCCCCGTCGATGTTCCCCGGGATGAATCTATGGTTCCCTCTTATTGGCGCCGCCAACAGACCTCCCATTTCCCCCCTATGTCGCCTCCACTGCCCCCATATCTTGAGGGTGGCCGCCACCACCGGGCTCGTGGTGTACCTCGTGGGGGGGAGCGGCCATGGTGCCGTTACTAGGGCCCCCAGGCTTGTGTTGCCACAGGACGCCCTCTCCATTCGTTTCCAAGCTGCCCCCTCCCCTTCCATCATCCACTTGCGCACCATTGACACATTTGCCGCCCAGTAGTACCCCGAGAGATTGGGCAGTGCCAGCCCTCCACTGTCCCTACTCCGCTCCAAAAAGACCCTCCTCACCCTTGGGGTGCCATGCGCCCACACGCAGCTCATGATGCTACTCGTCACCTTTTTGAAGAAGGCCCTAGGGAGGAAGATGGGCAAGCACTGAAATAAAAACAAGAACCTTGGGAGGACCGTCATTTTGATTGACTGCACCCTCCCCGCCAGCGACAACGGTACCATGTCCCACCTCTTAAATTCCTCCTCCATCTGTTCCACCAGCCTGGAAAAGTTCAACTTGTGGAGGGTCCCCCAGTTCCTTGCCACCTGCACCCCTAAGTACCTAAAGCTCTTTCCTGCTCGCTTGAAGGGGAGTCTCCCAATACCCTCTCCCTGGTCCCCCGGGTGTATCACAAAAACCTCGCTTTTGCCCAAATTTAGTTTGTACCCCGAAAAGTCCCCAAACTCTGCTAATAGCTCCATTATCTCCGGCATTCCCCCTTCTGGGTCTGCCACGTACAGCAGTAGATCATCCGCATACAGCGATACTCGATGTTCCTCCCCTCCCCTAGTCAGTCCTCTCCACCCCCCTGAACCCCTCAGTGCCATCGCCAACGGTTCAATCGCCAGTGCGAAAAGTAGGGGGGATAGGGGACATCCCTGCCTGGTCCCTCGGTGGAGCCCGAAATACTCCGACCTCCTCCCGTTTGTCACTACACTCGCCGTCGGGGCCGAGTAGAGCAACTTCACCCACTTAATAAACCCTTCCCCAAACCCAAACTGTTCCAACGTCTCCCACAGGTACTCCCACTCCACCCTATCGAATGCCTTCTCCGCGTCCAGCGCTACCACTATCTCAGCCTCCCCCTCCACTGCCGGCATCATAATTACATTCAGCAGTCTCCGCACGTTCGTGTTGAGCTGCCGCCCCTTCACGAACCCCGTCTGGTCCTCATGGATTACCCCTGGCACACAATCCTCTATTCTAGCTGCCAGGATCTTTGCCACCAACTTGGCATCCACGTTCAGAAGCGAGATAGGCCTGTAGGACCCGCACTGCACGGGGTCTTTATCCCGCTTCAATATCAGGGAGATCAGAGCCTGCGACATTGTCGGGGGCAGAACCCCCCCCTCTCGCGCCTCATTAAAGGCTCGTACCAGTACCGGTCCCACCAAGTCCACATTTTTCTTATAGAATTCCACCGGGAACCCATCTGGCCCCGGCGCCTTCCCCGCTTGCATCTGACCTATTCCCTTGATTAGCTCCTCTAGCCCTATTGGCGCCCCCAGCCCTTCTACCAGCCCCTCCTGGACCCTTGGGAACCTCAATTTGTTTAGGAAGTCCTCCATTCCCCCTCTCCTCGTCGGCGGCTCAGACCGATACAACTCCTTGTAAAAATCCCTGAAGACCCCGTTCACTTCTTGCCCCTTCTGCACTACCTTCCCGCCCCTCTCCTTCACTCCCCCAATCTCCCTAGCCGCATCTCGTTTGCGAAGCTGGTGTGCCAGCATCCTGCTCGCCTTTTCCCCATACTCATAGACCGCGCCCTGTGCCCTTCTCCACTGCGTCTCTGCCTTCCTGGTGGTCAGCAGGTCGAACTTGACCTGCAGGCTGCGCCGTTCTCCCAGCAGCCCCTCCTCTGGTGCCTCCACATATCTCCTATCCACTTCCAATAGCTCCCCCACCAGCCTCTCCCTCTCCTGCCTCTCCTTTCTTTCTCTGTGCGCCCTTATGGAGATCAGCTCTCCCCTGATCACTGCCTTCAGGGCCTCCCAGACCATCCCCACCTGCACCTCACCCGTGTCATTCAAGTCCAGATAGCTCTCAATGCTCTTCCGGACCCTTTTACACACCTCATCGTCCGCTAACAGCCCCACATCCAGCCGCCACAGCGGGCGCTGGTCCCGCGCCTCCCCCATTTCCACATCCACCCAATGCGGTGCATGATCAGAGATCGCAATGGCCGAGTACTCAGCTTCCCGTACCCTCGGGATCAGCCCCCTGCTCAACACGAAGAAATCGATTCTGGAGTACACTCTATGGACGTGGGAGAAAAAGGAATACTCCCTCGCCCTCGGCCTACCAAACCTCCATGGGTCTACTCCTCCCATCTGCTCCATGTACCCCCTCAGCACTTCTGCCGCTGCCGGCCTCCTATTGGTCCTTGAGCTCGATCTGTCTAGCCCGGGGTCCAGCACTGTGTCAAAGTCCCCCCCCATGATCAAGCCCCCTGCCTCCAGTCCCGGAATGAGGCCCAATAGGCGCCTCATAAAACCCGCGTCATCCCAGTTCGGGGCATATACGTTGACCATCACCACTTTCTCCCCCTGCAGCTTACCCTTCACCATCACATACCTACCCTCCTTATCCGCCACCACCTCCTCCGCCACGAACGACACCCTCTTTCCCACCAGAATCGCCACCCCCCGGTTCTTTGCGTCCAATCCAGAGTGGAACACCTGTCCCACCCACCCCCTTCTCAGGCGAACCTGGTCCACTACCTTCAAATGGGTCTCCTGTAACATTGCTACATCAGCCTTCAGTCCCTTCAGGTGTGAGAATACCCTTGATCTCTTGACCGGCCCATTCAACCCCCTCACGTTCCAAGTGATCAGCCGGGTCGCGGGACGACCCGCCCCCTTCCCCTGCCGATTAGCCATGTCCTGTTCCCTGCTCGCCCCGGGTCGACCCTCCCCTTCTGACCCGCTCCCCATGACGATGTCCCCCTCCCCCCACCTCTCCAGTCCTCCACTTCCCGTTTCTGGTCTTTTCAGCAGCAACCCGGTGTCCCTCCCTAACCCCCCTCCCCCCCCCCCAGGCTAGGACCCCTCCTAGCCGCGATGTACCCTCCATCGTACTCCCGTAAGTCAGCTGGTTCACGCTGACCCGGCTGCTCCTGCCACACTCCGACTCCCCCCGGCTCGGGGGGGGGGCCTCCCCCCCCTTGCCACTCCTCCCTGGCCCCGCTCCAGCGCGGGAAAGGTCGCCATTGCTAGCCACGCCCCGCACTCCTCCCCTCCCCCCTCCTCTGCCCCGCGCGCGGGAAAACAGAGGAAAGCCCGCGCTTTCGCCCTGCCACACCCCACCCCACCATCTTCAGTTCCACCCCCGTCCCCGTCCATGCCTGTAAAAGAACCCCCCCTAGGAGCCCATATCCCCGATCTGCTCTCCCCCCCCGTCCCACCTCCCCAACTTAACATTATAAATAACAGATAAATAACAAATAACAATGTACTTAACAGTCGCCCTCTACCAAACAGCATAAATAACCATAAATAACCATGAATAACCACAATAACAATAACTAAGGGAAGTTGGCAAAGGGGGAAAAAACATCAGAAGAAAAACCACAGCAAGAGTTCAAAATCCAAACAAAGAATTCAGCTGAAAGTACCCGAGCGGCTACGGCCGCCAAGTATCCCCTGGGTCTAATTCGAGTCCAGTTTCTCTTCCTGTACAAAGGCCCACGCCTCCTCTGGGGACTCAAAATAGTGGTGTTGGTTCCTGTAGGTGACCCACAAGCGCGCTGGCTGCAGCATTCCGAACCTGATCCGTTTTGCATGTAGCACCGCCTTCGTCCGGTTGTACCGGGCCCGCCGCTTTGCCACCTCCGCACTCCAGTCCTGGTAGACCCTCACCGTCGAATTCTCCCACTTGCTGCTCCTTTCCCTCTTGGCCCACTCCAGCACTCTCTCACGATCGCTGAGTCGCTGGAACCGCACCAGCACCGCCCTCGGGGGCTCATTTGCTCTTGGCCTCCTAGCCATGACCCTGTAGGCCTCTTCCAACTCCAGGGGCGAAGGGACGGCCCCTGCCCCCATCAGGGAGCTCAGCATTTCTGCTACATATCCCGGGAGGTCTGACCCCTCCAGGCCTTCTGCCAGGCCCAAGATCCTCAGGTTCTTCCGCCTCATTCGGGTATCCAGCTCCTCAAAACGGCTCTGCCATTTCAGGTGGAGTGCCTCGTGCACCTCTACCTTTCCCACGAGGACCGTGGCCTCCTCCTCCCTCACAGTCATCTCCTGTTGCAGCTCCCGAATCGACGCCTCTTGGGTCGCCTGGGCTCCCATCAGCCTGGTGGTCGTCGCATTCATTGACTCCAAGAGCTCCATTTTCAGCTCCGTAAAGAAGCGCAGGAGAGCGGCCTGCTGCTCCTCCGCCCATTTCCTCCATTCCTCGGGTGCGCCACCGGCCGCCATTTTGGTCTTCTTCCCCCGCTTTTTTTTGGGAGCTGCTGTTGCTTTCTTTACCACCCCACTCCGGGTACCGACCATAAAGTTGGTCTGGTTCTCTTCAGGGAGCCTTCCCCCACCGGGATTTGTCCTTACAGCGCCGTTGGGGCCCTCCAATCGGCCCGAAAACACCTTTGTAGCAGGAGCAGCCAAACGTGCGACTTAGCTGGTCATAGCCGCAACCGGAAGTCTGGGGCTCAATTTAAGCCTCAGGCCTTTGGCTTCTTGCACAGGTTGTGAGTACAGTAAACAATTCAGGCCCAAAAAGGCTCCTGAACAACTTTCTGCCCCCGTGTGAACGGAGGTATACTCTGTACCTAAGTTGTTTTTACATCTTGTGAGATCAGTTCTAGTGGTGCCAGCTCCTGACACATGGATCTTATGTAATCAGCTGTAATGTGCAAGTTAGCCTCTGAAGCTTATCGCCAAGTAAACTAAGTTCCTGGACACTGGCCTAGCAAATCCTGACGAGCACAGTATTAGATTGTAGTTGGCTGCAAAAGAGACCCGGAGAGCGGAAACTAGCAGAAGAAGGGATATTATCCAATGCAAATAAACCCTTCATTTAACTTGCAGTGGACCTGGCCTTGGGAGTTTTTGATGGGGCATTTTAACGGTGCATTAACCTCCATCTAGTCGATGGCGCACCTGACATGGGAATTACGGTGCACAGTAAAGGGAGAATGAAATTTTAAATGGCTAAATTTACTAAAGATCACGGGCGCGATTCTCCCCAAATGCGGAGAGTCGTAAAGGCTGCCGTGGGACAGGCCGTGACCCACGGCAGCCTTCACGGCAACTTCCGGGGCCGATTCACCCCCCTCCGGGCGGGGCTAGGAGCGCGGCCCCGTGCGTCACGGCGGCTGATGTGGCCGATGACGTCGGCTGCGCATGCGCAGGTTGGACAACGCCAACCCGCGCATGCGCAGTTGCCGTCTTTCTCCTCAGCCGCCCGGCAAGACGTGGAGGCTTGATCTTGCCGGGCGGCAGAGGGGAAAGAGTGCGTCTGTTTTGGACGCTGGCCCGACGATCGGTGGGCACCGATTGTGGGCCTGTCCCCTCCCGAGCACAGTCGTGGTGCTCCCGTGCCAATCGGGCCTCTAGATGCCCCAAACGGGCATCTGGCGCCCGTTTCACAATGGTAGCGAGCAGGTGTGTTTGCTGCCGTGGTGAAACAGGCATGAAGGCCCGGCCGCTCGGCCCATCGGCCTCGGAGAATCGCCGCTCGCCGTAAAAAACGGCGAGTGGCGATTCGTGGCGTGGGTCGGGCGTGAAAAATGTCAAGAGGCCCTCCCGCTATTCTCCCACCCGGCGTGGGGGGTGGAGAATCCCGCCCCACATATCGCTGCGGTGCTGATCCCAATTTTAAAACAAAGGTTTCAGAATTTATGTTTCAGAGTTAATATAATTTGTATTGAATATTGTGAGTGTAATTGGAGTTGCATTATGCAACCTTTAAGAACATGTTAGTACCATGTGCGATGTAAGATGCTGATGTTAGCCATTTAAAAATAACCATTTGAAGTGATGTCATGCCTGCTGTGATCTCTCTATTGTGGTTTTGCTAAGATCATACAATTTATTTTTGGTTATAAGATTTTTAAAAATCTTTTCCATTTGCTAATTGTGTCTTGCACAGCATGCAGGTCACTTTAATCAAATATTCTGCTTGCTTATTTGCATGTTTCTTTTAAATCTAGTCCACAAAGTATTTGGAAGCTGCTGGTCATAAACTCTTGGATTCCTGGTAGCAATCCTGAGCCTCTGAGCTGAAATGGCGCTCGTCGCGGGTGCGGAGAATAGGGCCTCAGACCCGCGATCGGGTCCGACGCCGAGGCGCGATTCTCCGGCGACCCGAGAATCGGTACCAGTCGCGCGGTCGACGTAGCGCTGGTCGGGGGCCTTTGAAAGAGGCCCCCGCGGCGATTCTCCGCGATTGACCGGCCGAGTTCCCGCCGACGTGGTTCTAACATGGTTCCACCCGGCGGGAGCTCGGATCCGCGGCCGCTGGCCGTCCCAGTTGAGTGGGGGGAATCAGACTCGGGGGGGGGGCCTCCACGACGGCCAGGCCCGCGATCGGGGGCTATCGATCAGCAGGCGTGCGCAATCCAGGAGTGGCCTACCTTCCCCGCTGGCCCACTGTGTGACTCCACCATGTTGCGCGGTGCCGGTGCGGAAGCAGCCGCCGCGTACATGCGCAGACCCGTGGCCAGCAGCCGCGCGCATGCGTGGACCCGCATCCAGCTGTACAGGGCCGTGTGCGGCAGCTGGAGCAGCGTGGACCATTCGGTGCTGTGCTGGCCCCCTGTGGGCTACAGAATCGCTGAGTCAAGAGGCCCGGTGATGCCGGCGTGAAACACTCCGGTGTTTACGCCCACATCAACACTTAGCCATGTTTTTGGTGAATCCCGGCCATGAATTCTTTCCTAACAGATTTCCCCTCTTGATGGAAAAATTAATTTTGTCAAAAATCACAATACACCATAACAAATTGTACTAATAACATTAATAATTAATGGAGCTACCCCTCCACCCTATTCTAGTTTCCTGCCTGTTGTAAGGTTTTGTGATGTCTCACTAAGAGGTCTGGAGGCTGGTATGGTTGAACATACACTGTTTCTTGATAATCCATAACTATATATATCTGCAAGGTGAACAGATAACCCAATATGGCTCCAAGGTAAAGCCCTGTATGGGTGTTGTCTGGCTCCTTCCAGACTCGAATGCAATCGTCTACCACCATATGACACTCTACATCACTATGCAGGGGGTACTGTTCTCCATTTCCACATTCATTGTGCTCTGCCTAAACACTCTTATACTACACTGACATCTTGACTTAAGACCTAAAGAAATAGGAACAGGAATAAGCCATTCGGCCCCTCGAGCCTGCTCCACCATTCAATAGGATCATGGCTGATCCAACATTCTCAAGTCTACTTTTCTGCCCATTTCCTATAACCCTTGATTATCTTACTGATCGAGAATCTATCCTTCTCAGCCTTAATTATAAACAAGGACTTTGTCCCCACAGCTCTCTGTGACAAGGAGTTCCAAAGACCCACACCCTCTGAGAGAAGAAATTGCACCAAATCTCAGTCTTAAATTGTCACCCCTTTATTCTAAGACTATGTCCTTTGATGCTAGATTGTCCCATGAGGGGAAACGTCCTCTCAGCATTTACCCTGTCGAGCCCCTTAAGAATCCTACGGCCGGGATTCGGGTCGGAGAATCCCCGGAGGGACGTGGGAATCGCGCCCTGACGCTGGGTTCCCCATTCTCCCCATTCCAGGTTCCACATGGAGGGACCTGGAAGTTGAGTCTGCAGGGGCCATCCTGGGGGGGGGGGGAGGGGGGGTGGGTGGAGGAGGGGGATCCAACCCCGACCCCGGGGGGGGGGGCCAAGTTGCCCTGGCCCGCGATTGGGGCCTACCAATTGGCGAGCGGGCTGATTCCATGGGGGCCTATTGTACTCCGTGCCGGGCCCCTGTAGGGCTCGGCCATATTGCCCAGGGGCCGGCACGGAGAATGGAACCCCTGCACATGCGCAGAAATATGCCGGCCATTCCGTGCATGCGCGAAAATACGCCGACCGTTCTGCGCATGCGCGAACTCATGCCGGCTGGAGCTGCGGGGACCACTCTGGTGCCAATCTAGCCACCTGGGAAGGGGAGCATTCCCCATTGTCGGGGACCGTTGACGCCAGAGTGGTTGGCGCCACTTTTCACGCTAGCGTGGGGACATAGCCCAATTACTAGAGAATCCCGCCCTAGATGTTAGCTCTTAAAACAACCCTATATTCTTGGAATCATCCCAGTGAATTTTCCCTAAAATGCCTCCAATGAAATAGTATATTTCCTTAAGTAAGGGGACCAAAACTGTTCACAGTACTCCAGCTGCAGTCTCACCAGTACCTTGTACAGTTGCAACAAGACAGTTGCAATAAGGACCACATTTCCATTAGCCTTCCTGATTATCTGCTGCACCTGCTTGCTAGATTTCTGTCTTTCGTGCACAAGTCCCTTTGTGTTGCAGATTTCTTCAGTTTTTTTACATTTAAATAATCTTTTGTTCTCCCCTTCCAAATGAACATCTTCATATTTTCTCACAATATACTCATTTACCAACACTTTGCTCACTTTCTGAAACTATCAATATCTCTTTGCAAACTGTTTGTATCCCTCTCACAACTTGCCTTTCCACCTATTTTTGTGCTGTCCGCAAATTTGACGACAGTACATTTGCTTTGTTCGTCCAAGTCATTAATATATATTGTAAACTGCTGCAGTCCAGCACTGATGCCTGTGGAACCCCATTCTTTACAGGTGACCAACCTGAAAAAGAACCCCTTAACCCCACTCGCTGTTTCCTGCCCATTAGCCAATTCTCCATCCATAACCAATCTCCTACGTCCAACACCATGGGGTCTTCTTATCTTACGACTTAGCCTTTTGTGAAGTACCTTGTCGAACTCCTTCTGAAAGTCCAAATGCCACGTTGGTTCCCCTCTATTCACTCTGGTTGAGAGTTCCTCGAAATGCTCCAATAAATTAGTTAGACACGATTTCCCTTTCATACAGCCATGTTGACTCTGCTTGATTAGATTATGAATTTCCAAATGTGCTGAGATTACTTCGTTAATAATTGATTCCAACATTTTTCCAGCAATAGATGTTTGGCTAATTGTTACCCACTGTTGCCTGCTTCCCTTTTTGAATAGGGGTGTCACATTGGTGGTTTTCCAATCCTACAGGACTTCTCCAGAATTCAATGATTTTAGGAAATTTACAACCTGTAATGTCCTGTACCCTTGAATATTCAGGCTCCAGCCTTTGTTATTGTTGCAATCTCTTGCTTTATATGCTGGTACACCCATGTTTGAATGCTCTGTCTCTTCTTGCTTTCCATGCTCTATCTGGTTATCATTTCTCTTGTTGCTGCCATGCTTTGTTACTTTTTAAAAATCTTTAATTGATCGCATCTTCTCAGAATTGATCCCTTACCCCCACTATTCAGTTTAAAGCCTTCTCGACCACATTGTTGTGGTTCTGGAATCATGTATGACTGACCAAGCAAGCATGGCATATTTCCTTCCCTAAAGGACCTCAGTGTTGCCTGTCTAGATGGATTTTTATGACAATCGACAATGTTTTCATGGTCATCAATAGACCTTTAATTGGATTTTTATTGGATTCAAATTTCTCCATTGGCTGTGGTTGGATATTAAGCCAGGTCTCCATTGAATTACCTGGGTCTTTGGATTACTTGTCCACTAGCAATACCACTATGCCACTGCCTACCCAGATTCCAGTGCCCAAGAATCAAAACAGATTTTTCCCACATCAATCTTTGAGACGTCCATTCAAATCCTGAGTCTTATTTTGACCACATTAAATTGCTCGTGGCTCAAATAATAATCCAGATATATTTGATGTTCTGCTGTTAGATTTCACCTCCAGCTGCTCATGACTTCGAAGCAGAACCTCTTTCCCAATCCTACCTGAATGTCGTCGGTACCTACGTGGAACTCAACCACTGGCCATCCACCTCTCACTCTCACCCATCGTAGATATCCCGAACTCTGGTCCTGGGCAGGCAACATAACCTTCTGGACTCGCACTCTCAGCTGCAGAGAACTGTACCTAAACCCTTGACTATACTGTTCCCTACTACCACTATATTCCAATTTACACTACCCACTTGAATGGTCTCCTGTATCACGGTGCCATGGTTAGTTTGTTTATCCACTCTTCGACCCCACTTTCATCCTTATAGGTTGCAAATCCATCAAGCCTTTCAGGACAATTGCAAAGGCTGAGACTCCTCCAACTATAACTTCTAGCTCCCCATCGCTGCCTCACTCGCAGTGATGTGGAAATGCTGGCATTGGACTGGGGTGAGCACAGTAAGAAGTCTTACAACACCAGGTTAAAGTCCAACATGTTTGTTTCAAACACTAGCTGTCGGAGCACTGCTCCTTCCTCAGAGGATGTAACTCACTCGCAGTCACATCCTCTTGTCCCTAACCACTGACCGAATCAGGAGTCCCTATCCAAAGGGACGTGACTGCCTCTGGTAAAAAGTGACTTTCCTGCTTCCTGATGTGCTGTTGTACCTGCAGCTTGGATCCAGCTCCATGACTTTGAGTTGAAGCTCCTCAAGCAGCAGATACTTAATACCAACATGTTTTACGCTGGATTAGACTGGTGTCCAGGAGTTCTCACATTCAGCAGTCGCAACACATCACCTACACTGCCATCTTTATTGCGTGTTAATTCGTGCATTTTTCTTAACTAATTATAGTGCTGCTGCCAATAACCGTTGCCACAGCTAGTAAACTTTACTACAACTAATAAATCCTTACAATTACTAATATCTTATGTTGGTTACACAAGAATGACCTTGAAAATGCCTGGGATTGGCTTTGAATATTGCAATCCCCTTTGGTCTTTGAGTGCACACAGTGTACAAATGGCATTCGTTCAAGCAAAATATTAGCAGTGAATCGGGCTCTTTTTGCGGAGGCAGTTTGCTGATACTAAACCATCAGCTGACCCCCTCTGGGCTCCATCAACGCATACACATGTTAACTCAAATAACACAGCTCCCAGTGTTTGAGGAGAAGTCGGAGAATGTTGGTTCTGTTCCGAGGGTTGGCAGTGCACCAAACCACACCAGTGACTCCTCACTGGGAAACAATGGACATAACAGACCAAAGTGAGTGATAATATGGACATTTGTTTGTCAAAAGGACTTTATAATATAATACGTTGACGTCAGGGCAAGTTAACACCAAAATAGAAATTGAAAATGTTGAAAAAACTCAGCCGGTCTGGCAGCAGATGTGGAGAAACAGCGTTAGAATTTTGAGTCAAATTTGACTCCTTTTCAGGCCTGAAGAAAAGTAGAAATGTGATGGAATTTCTGATGCTGAAAAGGGTCAGGTAGAGCAAAATGGCAGGACAGGAGTAAATTAGAGGCCAGGCAATGACTTCTGCTAGCACAGCCCTCTGACAGAAAAAAAGTCTCCTCATCACTACCCTGTAAGGATGACCCCTAATTTTAAAATAGTGGACCCTAATTCTAGATTCATCCACAAGAGGAAACATCCTTTCCACATCCACCTTGTCAAGGCCAGTCAGGATATTATATGCGTCAATCAAGTCACTCTGCACCCTTCTAAATGCCAGTCGAAACAAGCCCAGCTTGTCCAACCTATCCTCATAAGGCAATGCACTCATTCGGGGTGGGCTGGCTAGATGGATACAGAAGTGGCTTGGTTATAGAAGACAGAGAATAGCGGTGAAAGGGTGTTTTTCTGAATGGAGATCTGTAACTAGTGGTGTTGCGCAGGGATCAGTGCTGGGACCTCTGTGGTTTGTATTATATATGAATGATCTGGAAGAAAAAGTGGGTGGTCTGATTAGTAAGTTTGCAGATAGTGTGGAGAAACAACAGGATAAAGATAGATTGGAGACTTGGGCACTAAATTGGCAGATGGAGTTTAATCCGGACAAATGCGAGGTGATGCATTTTGGAGGATCAAATCAAGAAATAAGTTATACTGTAAATGGCAGAATCCTCAGGAACATCAGCAGACAGATTGATCTGGGTGTGCAGGTCCACAGTTCCCTAAAAGTGGCAACACAGGTGGCGAATGTGATTAACAAGTGATTAACAAGGCATATGGCATGCTTGCCTTCATCAGCTGGGGCATTGAGTACAACAGTTGGGGAATCATGTTGCAGCTATATAAAACCTTGGTTTGGCCACATTTGGAGTATGTGTGCAGTTCTGTTCACCACTGATGCACGATCAATTGCACGAAAGACTCAGATTGGTACAACTGTGGTTTTATTTCAGTCAGATGTGTGGCCTCCTGCTGCAGCTGGTGAAATGGCTGATCAGGAGGAGGTCACACATATTTATACAGCTCCTTGTGGGCGGAGCTAGCCGGCAGGGGCTACCGGCGAACCTGTAGTGCAGTTCCTACCGTACATCCCCTAACACAGGTGCACAGTGGTTCACGACATTCACCCCCTGTTAAAAATGAGTCCGGCGGGGGTGGCGTGGAACTATATACAGATTTACAAATAATTTACAGTGGGGAGGTGAACAAAAATATGTCCGTGTTGGTAGTCCGGTGCCCGTCAGAGGTTAAGTCGGTCCGGTGGTTTGACGGTTCGTTGGGAGCGACGTAACGGTGGCGGCGATGTCAGTGCTGGCGGTGCTGGCGTCGCCGACGCAGTGCTGGTGGTGTTGGTGCTGGCCAGTAGTCGGATGACTCCGGGAGTGTGCTGAAATCTTCCTTGTCCTCTAGCGTGGGCAGGGGAAGGAGGGATGGACCTGGTGGGGCTAATGTTTGGAGCACTGGGGGAGGGGAGGGTGGCACGTGGGTGGGAAGTGTGTGGGAGTGGAACCTGAGGGAGCCAGGTCCCTGAGTGAGACCGTATCCTGGCGGCCATCGGGGAACTCCACATAGGCATACTGGGGGTTGGCGTGGAGCAAGTGTACCCTGTCAATCAAGGGGTCCGCCTTGTGGAGTCGGACTTGCCTACGTAGAAGGACTGGTCCTGGAGCTGCGAGCCAAGTCGGGAGCGACACCCCGATGTAGACTTCCTGGGGAAGGTAAAAACACGTTCATGGGGTGTGGTATTTGTGGCGGTGTATAGTAGAGACCGTATGGACTGTGGTGCATCAGGGAGGACCTGCTGCCAGCGAGCGGCTGGGAGGTTTCTGGACCGTAGGGCCAGCTGGAAGGCCTTCCAAACAGTCCCATTCTCCCTCTCTACCTGCCCGTTTCCCCGGGGATTGTAGCTGGTCGTCCGGCTGGAGGCAATACCCCTGCTCAGCAGGAATTGACGCAGCTCATCGCTCATGAATGAGGATCCCAGGGCAGCACGGTGGCCTAGTGGTTAGCATAACCGCCTCACGGCGCTGAGGTCCCAGGTTCGATCCCGGCTCTGGGTCACTGTCCGTGTGGAGTTTGCACATTCTCCCCGTGTCTGCGTGGGTTTCGCCCCCACAACCCAAAAATGTGCAGAGTAGGTGGATTGGCCACGCTAAATTGCCCCTTAATATAGAAAAAATAATTGGGTAATCTAAATAAAAAAAAAAAAAAATGAATGAGGATCCCCTGTCACTGTGGATGGGAAACCGAACAGAGCGAAGATGGTGTTGAGGGCCTTGATGACGGTGGCAGATGTCATATCGGGGCATGGAATGGCGAAGGGGAACCTGGAGAATTCATCGACCACACTGAGGATATATGTGTTGCGGTCGGTGGAGGGGAGGGGCCCTTTGAAATCCACGTTGAGGCGTTCAAAGGGGCGGGGTGCTTTCACCAGGCATGCGCGGTCTGGCCGGTAGAAGTGCGGCTTGCACTCCGCACAGACCTGGCAGTCTCTGGTGACTGTCCGTACTTCCTCGACGGAGTAGGGCAGATTGCGGCTTTGACGAGGTTGTACAATCGAGTGACCCCTGGGTGACAAAGGCAGGCGTGCAGGGCCCGGAGTTGGTCTACTTGTGCGCTGGCACATGTACCTCAGGAGAGGGCATCTGGGGGCTTGTTGAGCTTGCCGGGGCGATACAAAATCTCGTAATTATAGGTGGAGAGCTTGATTCTCCACCGCAAGATTTTATCATTTTTGATCTTGCCCCGCTGCGTGTTGTTAAACATGAAGGCTACCGACCATTGGTCAGTGAGGAGAGTGAATCACCTGCCGGCCAGGTAATGCCTCCAATGCCGCACAGCTTCAACGCTAGCCTGGGCCTCTTTTTCAACGGATGAATGCCGAATTTCAGAGGCATGAAGGGTGCGGGAAAAGAATGCCACGGATCTGCCTGCCTGGTTTAGAGTGGGGGCAAGGGCGATATCTGAAGCGTCGTTTTCTACTTGAAAGGGCAGTGTCTCATCTACTGCGTGCATCCCGGCCTTGGCTATGTCTGCTCTAATACGGGCGAATGCATGTTCTGCCTCGGCCGTGACGGGAAATTGGGTGGACTGTATCAGTGGGCTCGCCTTGTCCACGTAGTTTGGGACCCACTGGGCGTAGTAGGAGAAGAACCCAAGGCAGCGGTTGAGGGCCATGTTGCAGTGGGGGAAGGGGAGCTCCATGAGGGGGAGCATGCGGTCGGAATCGGGCCCCAGGAGTCCGTTTTGGACTACATAGCTGAGGATGGCTAGACGGGTTGTGCGGAACACACACTTCTCCTTGTTGTATGTAAGATTGAGGAGAGTGGCGGTGCAGAGAAATTTAGAGAGGTTGGCGTCGTGGTCCTGCTGGTCATGGCCGCAGATGGTGACGTTGTCCAGGTACGGAAATGTGGCCCGCAGACCGTACCGGTCGACCATTCGGTCCATCTCCCATTGGAAGACCAAGACCCCGTTAGTGACACCGAAGGGAACCCTAAGAAATTGATTGAGCCGACCGTCCGCCTCGAAGGCAGTGTATGGACGGTCCGATTTAGGGATGGGGAGTTGGTGGTAGGCGGATTTCAGGTCAATTGTTGAGAAGACCCGGTACTGTGCAATCTGACTGACCATATCAGATATGCGTGGGAGTGGGTACGGGTCAAGCTGCGTGTACCGATTGATGGTCTGGCTGTAGTCCACAACCATCCTATGTCTCTCCCCAGTTATAACAACTACCACTTGGGCTCTCCAGGGGCTATTGCTGGCCTCATTAATACCCGCCCGAAGCAGCCGTTGGACCTCGGACCTGATGAAGGCCTTGTCCTGGGCGCTGTACCGTCTGCTCCTGGTGGCAACGGGCTTGCAATCCGCAGTTAGATTGGCAAAGAGAGAGGGGGGTCAACCTTGAGGGTCGTGAGGCCGCCAACGGTGAGTGGAGGTAGGGGCCCGCCGAATTTGAGGGTGAGGCTCTGGAGATTACACTGAAAATCCAGACCCAGCAATAGTGCAGCGCAGAGGTTGGGGAGGACGTAGAGGCGGAAACTGCTGAATTCTATGCACTGGACAGTGAGATTGACCACACAGAACCCTCGGATCGAGACAGAGTGGGATCTGGAGGCCAGGGAGATCCGTTGGTTGGCGGGGTGGACCGCGAGGGAGCAGCGCCTTACCGTGTCTGGGTGAATGAAGCTTTTGGTGCTCCCAGAGCCCAGCAGGCAAGAGGTCGCATGGCCGTTGATTTTCACTGTCGTCGAAGCGGGGGCCAGGTTGTGAGGTTGGGACTGGTCCAGTGTCATCGAGAGGAGCTGCGGGTGGTCATCCAAGGATTCAGATGGGGAGCGTCGGCGACCCGGGTCCAGTGTTCCAGTCCCGTGGGGAAGACAAAATGGCGGCATCCGGAGGACCTGTTGGGAACAAAATGATGGCGTCCATGGAGTGCACGTTGTGGGGGCGGGGCAAGATGGCGGCACCCACGGGCCGCACGTGGACCTGGGGGGAGAAGACGGCGGCGCCCACTGGTCGCACGTGGCCGCGGGTGGAGAAGATGGCGGCACCAATTGTGCGATCGGCTGGGGGGAGGGGGTGATTGCGGGCATGATAGCAGCGACTGCGCGGGCCTGGCACACAGCTGTGAAGTGGCCCTTTTTACCGCAGGATTCGCAAGTGGCGGTGCGGGCTGGGCAGCGTTGGCGGGGGTGCTTCTGCTGGCCGCAGAAGTAGCAGCGGGGACCCCCAGGGTGCATGGTGTGGTGGGCGGCATAGGTGTATTGATTAGAAGGGGCCCCAGCCAGGGGAGAGTCATTTGCGGGGTCCAGGAGGGGCAGGAGGGGTGGGCCGTGCGGCGAGTGGGGTAGGCCTGGACGTTTCGAGATGCGACCGTCATGGAGAGCGCTAAAGTTTTCGTCTCCGATAGGTTGAGCGTGACCCCTTGCATCAGTCGTTGTCGGATGGGGTCCCGCTGTGGTGGTGGGGTTGAGGGTGGTGTGGAGTAAATGGAGAGGGTTGGGTTATGGGTGTGTGGGACGGGGTTAGTTCCAAGGGCAGAGTTGCCTACTCACCCTGACCGCCCTGAGGAGGTTGTATAGTTTCCTCCGGCACTGCGGGCGGTGTTGCTGATGGCGCTGACCACCTCTGCCACCTGGGCTCAGGCACGAGGCACGGCAAATGGCAGCGGCTGCCAGCCTCTTTCCTAGACCAGGATACAGGCCGGCCCGCCTCCCCTCCACCGCGTCCAGGAGGTTCTCCAGCTCGGTGTCTGTGGAACAAGGTGCCGCTCTCCCCGCTGCCATCTTGTTGGCTGGGATGGTGTGTGTGGGGCATACAGTGTGTATATGCAGCTGCCCTGTGTGTCAGCCTCCTGTGTGTCAATCGCAATCTGGCAAACATGGCATCGGTGCTAGCCCCTCGACAGTCGCTGAACCAGTCCAGGTGCGGCCAGTTTTGCTGTCGTGAAAGTCCACGAATCCTGCGCCGGCGTCAAAACTTAGTCTCAGGAACGGAGAATTCCGCCGCATGTCATTTGTGACTCAGTCGTAAAACCTATTTGTCATAATTGCCCATTCAGCAGAACAAAGCGGTACTGGTTGGCATATTAGAAAATTAATACCTTGCCAGCTCCTCCAACAGACAGCCAAATTCTGATTCCTGGTTGTGTCACCAGCGAAAGTGGCTTTTAAGAGTAAACAGAAAATTCCAAAGGACGTGCAAAGTCTCATCGATGACTGAGGGATTGCTATGGTCATGTATCCAAATAAAGCACAAACAATCCTCCTGTGGAATCTCCCGTCGTGAAGGAGGAATATGGATTCAATTTGCAGTAAAGCTCATTTAAGCTGATCATCAAAGAGAGAAAGAAATGCATAAAAATTTAAATTGGAATAGTTTTCCTCTGCTGTGAAATTCGATGAGGCCCGTTATTCATTGCTGTGCCAGAGCAGCCCAACACGGCTTGTCTACACTTTTATTGCAGGGGTGGGGGGTGTCACCAAGACAGCGTGAGGATTTTGGGGTCAGGGGCTTCTTGTATGGGACATAATCCTCTTGCAGCACAGCACACTGTTCTAGAAATCTGCTGCACTGCTGTACTTCATAGAATCATAGAATCCCAACAGTGCAGAAGGAGGCCATTCGGCCTATCGAGTCTGCACCGGCCATGGCTCCGATAGAACACCATACCTAAGCCCAATTCCCCGCTCCTATCCCCGTAACCCCACCTAATGTTTGGGCAATATTAGCATGGCCAATCCACATAATGGGCACATCTTTAGACTATGGGAGGAAACCCACGCGGACACGGGGAGAAAGTGCAAACTCCACACAGACAGTCATCCGAGGCTGGAATCGAACCTGGATCCCTGACGCTGGGGCAGCAGTGCTAACCACTATGCCACCATGCCATCCAAGTTAAACTCTATTTTTCTCCACAAATGCTGCCAGACCTGCAGAGTTTTCCAGCACTTTGTTTTTATTTCAGATCCAAGGGGCGGGATTCTCCAAGCCCCGGGCCGGGCAAGCCCCGCGAATGGGACACGCCGCCCTGACGCCGGCACGCTATTCTCCTGTTGCACGTTTTGGTATGTGGGCAAAACGCGTTTATTGGGGTGTATTAACTTCCAAGTGCTTAACACCACTAGGCTCTGTTCTATGTATTTATTCAGCTTAGGAGTCGCCAGGTGCCGTATAGACACCGTCACGAGTATTCCAAGGTCAAGTTCAAAGTAATAAAGACGATACACCGATTAGTAAGGTCCAAACGATAATATTTATTATACAGTTATAATAAATACTCATGCACACACTAAGAGACTAAGCTATGACTAAACTAAAGTAATCAGAATACTTATCTAACAGGAACAGGCAAGGTCAGGGAGCGAGGCCTTCGTCCTGGTCTTGGGCTGCAACCTTCAGCAAGCGTTCTGGTCACTGGGGGTTCTAGCGGGCTTAGTTCGCGTAGCGAGCGTCGTACTGGCACTTACGGTTCGGCGGCTGGTGCTCGACGGCTGGAGTCAGAGTGTATCTTCAAGGTCTTGGTCAGGGCCGGAGCACGGAACAACAGACCTGACAACACGAGGTCCCTGTCTTTTATAGGGATCCCAATGTCCTTCCCTCTTCTTGGGCGGGCTTTAACCTTTGGTTATCTATTGGGTCAATTCCTCATCGATACTGTTTGAATTCCCCAATGCGAGGGGGTCTCCGTGATGGGGGGGGGCGTTTCTTATGCCCTTTTGTTTGGAGGTTTCTGGTGCCTCGATGTCTGGGCCTTGGTTCAAATGTGTCCATTCAGAGTCAAATGTTTCTATTGTGTGGGTGTTCAGGTCTGATTGCTTCATTAGTATGCAAAGCGTTTTGCCATTTGCACCTAACTAAGGTCTTCTCACCTGAGCCCAAACTGGTTTCTGCTACTTGCAGAATGCAAAATGCTGTCTTTGCAGACTGCTGTTTTGGCTAAACTGCCTGTTTCCCTGCAGTCTTAGCGCTTGGCTTACTTTGTAGCTCAGCGTCCATTTTAGGTGGCTACACTCCTCAGTGCGGAGAATCAACGGCATTGGTGCCGGCATGGTTGGCGTGCCATCGGTCGCAGGCTGCTCTACGCGGCCGGCCAGCCGATTCTCCGGCCCGAATGGGCCGAGCGGTCGAGTCCCGCTGGTGCTGTTCTAACCTGCTTTGAGCCGGCGGGACTTCGGCGTGTGAGGGTCGGGTGGTGGCCTGTGGGGGAGGGGTGTCTGACCCCAGGGGGGGCCTCCGATGTGGCCTGGCTTGCGATCGGGACTCTCCCTTCCTACGCGCCGGCTCTGTAGCCCTGCGCAATGTGGCATCGAAGCCGGTGTGTTGAAGGAGGCAACTGTGCATGCGCGCGTTGGCGCCGGCGCCACTGCGTATGTCCTCATTGGCACTGGCACAACTGTGCATGCGCGGATCCCGCAGCGCCCAGTTCGCGCCGGGATCGGCAGCTGGAGCGACGCAAACCGCTCCAGCGCCTTGCTGGCCCCTTGTAGGGGCCAGAATTAGACGTGGGTGCCGCCCATTCACGCAGTCATAAAATGCGATGGCGTTTACAATGGCATGGGTACTCTGCTGCGGGATTGGAGAATCCCGCCCCCCTGTATTCACAGTATTTTGCTTTTATGTTGGCATTTATACTGGTTTGCCTTCTCCTGAAAGCCATATTGCTGTTTGAACAGTTGTTGAAAATTAATCTTACAACACAGCAAGAGGCCATTTGACTTGTCAAGGTTGTGTTAGCTTTTTGAAAGGATTTATTTTGCTCCTTCTGCTCTGTTCCTATCACCGTTTAATTTGCATCTTTGAGTAAAACCACTCTTTATGGGTGGTCTCTGGTGGAATTTCATGGAGGCAGAATTCTTTTCAAGGATAAGAAATATCCTCTGAAGCAATGGCCAACGTGTCTCTGCATCCTGCGCACATTCCTCCTGTTTGGCAGTTGGTTGGCTGTGCCCGACTCAGTGACACAATGAGGCCCTTAAATTTGGATTAAAATTTTTGTTTATTGTCACGTGTACCAAGGTACAGTGAAAAGTATTTTACTGCGAGCACCTCAACAGATCATTAAGTACATGAAAAGAAAAGGAAATAAAAGAAAATACATAATAAGGCAACACAAGGTAGATTTGTGACACCTGAAATTTGAGACATCGCAATCTGGATCTCGCCCTCGCTGGCTGTGATCCAGATTTACATATTTAAGTGAGCAGTTAGTCTCACTTAAATATGTCGACGCCCAATATACCCAAGGCCTCGGAACGAACTCCTGCACCTGGGAGACCTCGTTATGGCGCTGTTTAGTACTAGTCCACACAAACAGGGACCAGGCGCAACGGCACCTGAGGACGTCTCTCAGGCCAAATAGGCCTCCAGATGGTCTGGCTCTGGGCAGTGTGGTACCCTGGGGCACTGCCAGGGTGCCAGGCTGAGCTCATCAGTGCAGCCAAGGCTGGGTGTTCCTCACTGAGGCCCCACAAAAAAGAGTCCTGTTGGATAGCGGGCTAGTTCTTGGCACTGGAAGTGCTGAGAAACACACCGCTAAATGTGCCCAAAACGGGACTCTGTTTATTTCCCGTTAAATCGCGCTTTGCAACTTTGCATATTGTAGCTGTAACTCGAGACAAGAAAAACAGCAGATTCCCTGACCTGCAATCTGTGATTGAGTTTTTTTTTCCTCAATTTGACCATGGCCAAAGATTCATTCTTGAAATTAATTAGATGTTTTAGACTGAGGGGAGTTCTCATTCTGCCCCATGGTCCCAGCACTGAGCACCTGCACTGAAGGCCTCAAGAGGAAGTTGGCTTGGCCAATGAAAACTTCCACCAACGATCATCAAGATAAGCCTGGAAACCAAAGTTTCACCTTTAACCCCCATGGTATTTAGTAAAGACCCGAGTTGCTGCCTCCTGATTTCCTGCTGCTGACCTCTGACCTCATTTGTTAGCTTTTGGCTGATGTACAGGGAGGAAGAGGTTTGCAAAATTTTTAATTGAGAAAACAGAGCAATCCTCTTCCCTGCAGGAAAAGCAGACAATAATTATTTCCTTTACAAGTTTTTTTCGTCCTGTCCAACCTACCCTGCCTTTTTCAATTGACAAAGTAAATCTCTGGCTGGGTGGAGGCCTCCCCGAGCAGTTCTGAGGACAGCATCAGGCAGCAAGACAGTTATTAGAGGGTATAATGAAGGATGTGCCTCTCGCCCAGAGCTTCACAACTGGCAACATACAAATCAATGAAATTATGGCACACATGGAGGGCATTTGGCCGGCTGAATGCTTTAGATTCGAATCTAATTTCCCCTCCATATCAATTCACTTCCTTCCTTTTTAACCAAGTCTGTTTAAAACTCTCTACCTAAGTAGCCATTTGTGATAAGCCATTTACTGACCTCCAGTGCCCAGGTTTAGGAGCGATATATCTCATCAGAAAACTTGCCTGTGAAATTTCAGCACCAACTGGTAAACGCCTCAAAGGAAGTTGGCTGAAGAGAAAGAGCCAACACCCAATCACATCATTCGTTACTCAGAGCCAAAAAGGAATATGAGATGGAACCAACGTTTCAGAACAGTCCGGTGTATTTATTTGAGTGACGCAGTATAAGGAACAAAGGATTTATCAAAGGGACGTTGTCTGTGAAAGTATTTCCACAGAGCGACAAAGGACCGGGCCTCTGTCAGTTAATCCCCTCAGAAGGGGGCTTTAGGGGCAGCACGGTAGCATAAATGGATAGCACTGTGGCTTCACAGCACCAGGGTCCCAGGTTCGATTCCCCGCTGGGCCACTGTCTGTGCGGAGTCTGTACGTTCTCCGGGTGCTCCGGTTTCCTCTCACAGTTCAAAAAGACGTGCAGGTTAGGTGGATTAGCCATGATAAATTGCCCTTAGTGACTGGGTTACGGGGATAGGGTGGAAGTGAGGGCTTAAATGGGTCGGTGCAGACTTGATGGGCCGAATGGCCTCCTTCTGCATTGTATGGTCCATGTAATTCTTTGAAGAAGTTTGGTATTTTTCACAAGAATGGCATTAACTTGTATTTATGTATCTTCAACTTACCCCAAGGCAGTTCACAAGAGCGTAATCAAACGCAGTCTGATACCAAGTCACTGATGGAACCATCAATTCACTAGACAAGTGCTTTAAGATATGAACAGTGGTTTTAATCTACTTACAACAGAGCCAGCCTGTTCCGCATTGAACTCTCGATGAACTGAACGACTGGCTCTGAGCTTTGGTATTTATACAGCAGTCCAGGGGGAGGAGTCGTGGGCGGAGCCAAGCGTGGAGCCCTGTACAAACTCCTAATCATTCCCAGCGCTACTCCCCCTAGTGGTCGGGCAACGCAACTGCACTTACAAATGCATGGTCTCATGTATATACAATACAGTGTGAATTACGGAGTAACATTCACCACAGTCACCTCGAGAGATAAAGGAGAGGGTGATCGACTAAAGCCTTGGCCCGTGAGGTAGATACTTTGCAGCATCTTTAGGGGAAGGAAAGGTATAGGTAGAGACGTTTAAGAAGAAATTCCGGAACTTTGGGCTTATGGGACATTTTTCCATCCCCCGCCCTGGAGTATTGTTCCACTTTAATAGACATGTAAGTCTGACGTAGGGGCAGTTCCAAATCATGAAATACACTTTTCCAAACTGCCATTTGGTTCTTTTATCATGGTATACAAGTTTCACCGCAGACAATGTCATACCAGCAATATCTGTGGGCTTTAGAAATGCAATTGCAGCGTTTCTTTAAACACGGGGAACGATAATGATAGCATTTTCATTCAAAGCAGATTTTAGAGCCCGCAGGCACAGCTATTACCATATATACTGGAATGAATTGAGGCTCACAGACAAAGAGGGAGAGGAAGACCGAGAGAGGCAGAGAGGTAAAGGAGAGAACCAGGTGGACAGACTGCATGAAAGAGACAGAATCAGAGAGAGAGGAATCGAGGGACAGAAAAGGGTGGAGACACAGACAGAAAGAAAGGAACATAGAGAAAGAGATGGAGAAAAGCAGACAGAGAGGGGGGGGGGGGGGGAGATATGGGGGGAGGTGAACTTCCTGTGTGCTAGATTTGGAGGCAGGCAGGTAGAGGAACGGCCAGAGAGAGAGAGAGAGAGACAGAAACAACAACCAGAGAGAGAGGATAAACAGCCAACGAGTGAGACAGATGATTGAACAAGAGAGGCAGAAGGTAACAGAAGATGAGGCAGACAGAGAGAGGCAGGAAGGAGCAGGAGAGCTTTTCTTTCCATACATCGTGACAACAATTTGTGTGTGATTCCGTTGCTCAATATAACACCGACCATATTTCCTCTCTTCAAAACTTACAGAAGCTCTAACTGTTGCTTTTGCTCTGTCAATGCGCAGGCTAGAGGGCCACCACAATGAGTGCATGGAGCTGAACAACAGGCCTAGTTGTTAAATATAAAATTCTAGTCCCCTGAGAGGAAGCCGAGGTGCATCATGGGAGAGGCTGCTGTGAGGAGTGAAACCACAGCTGTTGTATATGGAGACTTGGCAGCTCCATGACTCTGATCCTGCTGGTGGCTTGAGTTCTCATCAATCTATTCCTGTTTGTGTAAACACACCAATTCCAGCTGAACAGAAAAAGGGCGTTCGAAACCAGCAATTGACTCCAAAATTGTCCCATTCAATTAGTGGATGGTTTACGTCGAGCGCTGAAAGCGTGATGGTAGGAACTTGCACAATGTGCATGGCGTGAAGCCCGGTCTGCACAGAAGAATGATCAACTCTTCATCACTAACTCTTACCCTCCCACCCATTCATTCACTCCAAACAGGGCTAAGTTCAATCGCAACTGAACTATCGTTATTAGACAGCAATTGAAAGCGTGGCGGTTGTAGTTTCGGGGAGTCATCTGGAAAGGACAGATACCAGGCCCCACAGATCCAGTTCAGCAGCCATCAAACAAAATGGGTAGTATTTCATCGGTCTCTGTCAGGCTGGCAGGCTAGGAAGTGGGCAGCCATTCCTCCTGCCAAGGAGTTTTCCCAGGAATGGGCTGCAAGGTGGGTCTGCTGCCCACTTCAAGGAGGTGGGCAGCCAATTTGCACAGCTGAGAGCCCGAATATGGGCTATTTTATTGAGCTGCTGGCAGTTTGCCGAGAGCAAGGATGGCCCCTGCTGTGTGGAGATGGACTCAGCAGCCCAGGGAACCCAGAGAGTGATGCGACCATCAATTCACTCGAGACAGAGGATAGAAGTGAACATAGACTTTAATCAACTAGAACAGTGCCTGTCTGCGACTGCTCTGCTATGAGATCCCCCTACAGGGCAGCTGCTCTTTATACCTCCCCTCAAGGGGGCGGAGCCAGGGGCAGAGCCCACAAGGGCACCAACATGATACAATCGGTGTAGTACAGTACAATGGACAATAGGTGGAGCCCACATGGGCAACAGCATGATACAGTGTAATACAGTGGTGAATGTTTACTATAATACGTTCACCACAGAGGGTCCATGGCCTAAGGAGGGACTTGCGGACAGGATAGACAATCGCAGCAACCCCATTGATTCCTCCCCACCTCTCCTCTCCTGAAGGGTTTTCCATCCACCCGCAGACTTCTGAATGTTTTATTTTAAATGTACTCACCTGGCCGCGCCCCCGAGGTTCGATGACCTTCTTTACTTCTCCCGCTGGAGCTGCTGAGGCTTCAGGGGTGTTGGCCCTCTGATTGGAAAGGCAGCGTCAGGAGCCTGCCCATTGTCTTTGCTTGGACAGTCTGCATGGAGGCGGCTAGTTAAGAGGTTGCCTGTGGTAAAATAAATGAACCTGTCCTTGTTGCCAGCAAGTGGGGGCTCAGGGCCTGCTCTTTGCCCCGACGTCAGGAGCTTGACGCCTGCAATAAAATTTAGCCAAATGGTTTCCTGCACGATGGTACTTACAGGGGAATCCAGCAACTTTCACCTGTGGTGAGACTGCAGTAAAAGATTCATCAATCCTCTCCAAATCAAAGGACATAAAACAAGCTGATGTGCTTCAACTGCAGGGTACATGAGAATATCAAGAACAGTGAGCAGCTATTTCTGTTTTGGTGGATCATCCCACATTGCACCCCTGATCGACTTTTCAAAGGCCTTCCCGATGCTTTATTCCACAACTACCTTGCCGTCTGGCTCCCACTCTTACTCCTAACTTTTATAGAATCATTGAATGGTCACAACGCAGGAGGCCATTCAGCCCACCGTTCCTGTGCACACTCTCTGCAAGAGCAATTCAGCTCGCCCCAAGTAGTAACCCTCACGAGACCCACGAGGATGGACCGATTAATCTCCCCATGGGGCTTGGGGAATATGAGTTCCCCCCGCTAATGGGCGAAGGCCCATCAGCTGGGACTCGTAGACATCACCTCACAAAAACGTGCCCGGATTGGGACCGGCATGACAGGTAGTCCCGGCTGGGACCTTTGTGCTGTTTGCTGCATTGCAGCCTTTTCTTTGTTGGGCTCAAAATAAATTGCGGTTTGAATTCGCCTTCGCCAGCCTCGTGCAAATTGTTTTCTCTTCAGGTGCTTATCCAATTCTCTTACAGAAATCCCGATTGAATCGACCTCCCCCACATGCTCAACTCTAGGTCCTAAAATAGAAAAGGTGGAAACTGGGAGTAGGCCACTCGGCCTTTGTAACCTGCTCCTGTCTGCATAAAAATGCTCTTCCTCATGTTGCCATTGGTTCTTTCGCTACTCACTTTAAATCCGTGCCCTCTGGCTCTCAATCTTTCTGCCAATGGGAACAGTATTCCTCTACTCTGTCCAAACCATGACGATTTTGGATTGCATTCCTTGGTGTTTGGATCTCTTCGCCATGATAGACAGTTTGCATCAATGGCTTGTCAACCTGACCCAAGCGAAGAGACATTGACAAATTTATTGGGGTATTAAACACATTGAGCCCAAATTTGCCCTTCAGCTCAGGAATGTTTGAATGCAGGCTTTACATTTTTAGAAGTTTCTAGGAACAATTTACTACCTTCCGGAATGGGATTCCATGGTTTCAAGTAACTGCTCTCTTTCCGGGACGGAGGGCTTTTGGTGGGCAATGCAGGAGCATTGTGGGCGGCACGGTAGCATAGCGGTTAGCACAATTGCTTCACAGCTCCAGGGTCCCAGGTTCGATTCCTGACTTAGGTCACTGTCTGTGCGGAGTCTGTGCGTTCTCCCCGTGTCTGCATGGGTTGCCTCCGGGTGCTCCGGTTTCCTCTCACAGTCTAAAGATGTGCAGGTTAGGCGGATTGGCCATGATAAATTGCCCCTTAGTGTCCAGGATGTAGGGGTGGTGTTGTTGGGTTGCGGGGATGGGGTGGAGGTGTGTGCTTGAGTAGGGTGCCCTTTCCAAGGGCCGGTGCACACTCGATGGGCTGAATAGCCTCCTTCTGCACTGTACATTCTATGATTCTATAAACTACGTCATGCAAAGGGGGTCCTTACCATATTGAGGACCAGCCCCAATTGTGTTGAATTCATTTTTTAACAGTGGAAATGCTGAACGTGTCTGAGACCTAAGGAAGGTTGATGCGGCGAGCTCCTGTTGAGTGAGGGGAACAGAGCAAATCATTTCCCAATGATGAGACCATCAATTCATGCGACATGTGGTTAGAAGTGAACAGTGGTTTTAATTGTCTTACAACAGAGCCTGCCTGTGACGAGATGAACTCCAGATGAACTGGCAGGCAGGCTCTCAGCATCAACCTTTATACATCCGGTTAAGGGGAGGAGCCATGGGTGGAGCCATAGGCGGAGCCAAGGGTGGAGCCCAGTACAAGCTCCTCATCTCCCCCTATTGGGTAGAGCCGCACAACTACCTGTGATCCAATACAATATATAGGCTCAACACATGTTGTACAATACAGTGTGGATTATTAGTATTTATAATTCACCACATTCACCCCCTGTAAAAAAATTAAGTCCGGCGGGGGTGGTGGTTTACAGATTGAGTCTGTCCGGTGGTCGAGTTGTCTGTTGCGATCGGCAGAGCACCGGGGTTGCAGCCCCTTCTGGTGGCTGGATGATCACGGTCGGTTGGGGTACGATGGCGGACTCCGGGGTTGATTCTGTCCGAGCTTCGTACCCGTCTGGTTCGACTGGGATTGTTGGGGCGCTGGAAGCTTGCTGGTGTGGGCACGCGGAACATGTGTAGCGAACTGGTAGGCGCGGGGGCGTGGGGCGCGACGAGTTGGGTGGGGTGTAGTGTGAGGGGTACCTCGGCGGTGGTAGTGGTGGGGTTTGATCCTGCAGGCGCTAGGTCCCGGAGGGATCCAGTGTCCTGACGGCCGTCAGGGTACTCTATGAAGGCGTATTGGGGGTTTGGGTGTAGTAGAAGCACTTTCTCTACGAGTGGGTCAGTTTTGTGTGCCCTGACGTGCTTCCGGAGGAGTACTGGGCCCGGTGTCTTCAACCATGCCGGGAGCGAAGCCCCCGTGGTAGTGCCCCTGGGAAAAATAAAGAGCCGCTCGTGAGGGGTCTGGTTGGTGGCGGTACATAAGAGGGACCTAATAGCGTGGAGCGAGTCTGGGAGGACTTCCTGCCAATGGGAGATCGGGAGATTCCTGGACCGGAGGGTCAGTAGGATGATCTTCCAGACCGTCGTCTTCTCCCTCTCCACCTGCCCGTTCCCCTTGGGGTTATAGCTGGTAGTCCTGCTCGAGGCGATGCCCTTGTCGAGCAGGTACTGATGCAGCTCGTCGCTCATAAAGGACGAACCCCGGTCGCTGTGTACATAGCTGGGGAAACCGAACAGGGTGAAGATACTATGCAGGGCCCTAATGACTGTGTGGGAGGTCATATCGGGGCAAGGGATAGCAAAAGGGAATTGGGAGAACTCGTCGATGACATTCAGGAAGTACACATTCTGGTTAGTTGAGGGGAGTGGCCCTTTGAAATCGATAGCGAGGCATTCAAAGGGCCTAGAACCCTTGACCAGGTGAGCCCTGTCTGGTCTGTAGAAGTGCGGTTTGCACTCCGCGCAGATCGGTCAATCCCTGGTGATGGCTTTTACCTCCTCAGTGGAGAAAGGCAGATTTCGGGCTTTAATGTAGTGGGCGAGCCGGGTGACCCCCAGGTGGCTTTTAAGCGGTCGCTCTGCGTGCTGGCGCAGGGCATCTGGGGGCTCATTGAGCTTCCCCGGTCGATACATAACATCGTATTTGTAGGTGGAGAGCTCGATCCTCCACCTCAGAATTTTATCATTTTTACTTTTGCCCCTTTGCGAGTTGTCAAACATGAAGGCAACCGATCTTTGATCGGTGATGAGGGTGAACCTCCTACCTGTGAGGTAGTGCCTCCAGTGACGTATAGCCTCCACAATGGCTTGTGCTTCTTTTTCGACCGAGGAGTGTCGAAGTTCGGAAGCGGAGAGGGTTCGGGAGAAAAATGCGACTGCTCTCCCTGCCTGATTTAATGTGGCTGCAAGAGCGACCTCTGAGGCATCACTCTCAACCTGAAAGGGGACGGATTCAGCCACTGCCCGCATGACCGCCTTGGCGATGTCCTCCTTGATGTAGTTGAAGACCTGGCGAGCCTCAGCCGACAGGAGGAAAGAGTGTGGCCTTAAATAGTGGGCGGGCTTTGTCCGCATATTGAGGGACCCACTGGTCATAGTATGAAAAGAATCCCAGGCACCGTTTGAGGGCCCTGGGACAATGAGGGAGAGGGAGTTCTAAGAGCGCATACGGTCCGGGTCGGGGCCCAGGACTCCGTTTTCCACGACATAGCTGAGGATGGCTAGCCTGGTCGTGCGGAAAACGCATTTCTCCATGTTGTAAGTGAGATTGAGTTTCTGGGCCGTCTGGAGAAATTGATGGAGGTTGGCATCGTGGTCCTGCTGGTCATAGCCGCAGATGGTGACGTTGTCGAAGTAAGGAAACGTGGCCCGCAGCCCGTACTGGTCCAACATTCGGTCCATTGCTCGTTGGAACACCGAGACCCCGTTCGTGACGACAAAGGGAACCCGGAGGAAATAGACGAGGTGGCCATCGGCCTCGAATGCCGTGTAGTGGCGGTCCTCCGGGCGGATTGGGAGCTGGTGGTTTGCAGACTTCAGATCCACCTTGGAGAAAATACGATACTGGCCGATCTGATTCACCATGTCTGCAATCCTGGGGAGGGGGTACGCATCGAGGAGCGTAAACCGATTAATGGTCTGGCTATAGTCCACGACCATGCGGAATGTTTCCCCGGTCTTGACGACCACCACCTGAGCTCGCCAGGGGCTGTTACTGGCCTCTATAATGCCTTCACGTAGGAGCCTCTGGACCTCGGTTCTGATAAACACCCTGTCCAGAAGGCTGTACTGCCTGCTGCGAGTGGCTATGGGTTTGCAGTCCGGAGTGAGATTGGCAAAGAGTGGAGGGGGGGAGATTCGCAGCGTGGCTAGGCTGCAGATGGTGAGTGGGGGTAGAGGTCAGCTGAAGCTGAGGGTGAGACTTTTGAGGTTTCACTGGAAGTCGAGTCCCAGTAAGAGTGGGGCGCAGAGTTCGGGCAGGGCGTATAGTTGAAAATTAGAGTAACTAGCGCCTAGGATCGTTTGGGTCGCGACAGTGCGCCCTTGGTTGTGAACAGAGTGGGAGATAGTTTGCCGTGCAGGAAAAACAGGGAGAGAACAGCGTCTTACCAGATCTGGGTGTACAAAGCACTCGGTGCTCCAGGAGTCGAAGAGGCACGGTGTACTGTACCCGTTGACTTGAACGGTCGTCATTGAGTTGCGGAGGTATTTTGGACGCGACTGTTCCAACATGACTGTGCCGAGTTGCGGGTCATCGGCGGCTCGGTCCGCTGTGTTGAGGTGGCCCCGTGGTGAATGCCCACTGAGGTCGCAGTCGTCGATCAGATTTGCTGAGTTTGGAGAGGATGGAACCCAAGATGGCCACCCCCGTGGATCGCACGTGGCGGCCGCGTGGTGGGGGTCCGCCAAGATGGTGGCCCCCATGGGTTGCATGTGGTGTGTGGGGGCGGAGTCGAGGTGTAGGCCGCAGCGTTACGGGGTCTGCGGGCCTGCGAATTCAGAGAACGAGTGCTTTGAGCCGCGGGAGGGTTAGAGGCTGGGGCTTTCTTCGCCAGACATACTCTGGCATAGTGTCCTTTGCGACCGCTGCTGCTGCAGGTCACGTTGCAGGCTGGGCAGTGCTGCCGGGGGTGCTGGGGCAGGCCACAAAAGTGGCAGGCTGGGGCAGCATAGTGGCTGGGTGTCCACGCGGCGCAGGCCTGGGGCAGTCACTGGTCGGGGGCCCATGACGGGGTCGCGGAGTCCGCAGGGAGTGAGGTGAGGCTGCGAAACGAGACCTCCATAGTAGTGGGCGAGTTCTACAATGTCTTCTAAGTTTTGGGCCCCCTTCTCAAGCAATCGCTGGCGCACGTAATTGGATCGGAGGCCTGCAACAAATACATCGCGGACAGCGAGTTCTCTATGTTCAGCAGCATTTACTGCCTGGTAATAACAGTCCCAGGATAAGGCTTTTAAGTCTCTTAGAAATTCTTCTAGCGATTCTGTGGGGCGCTGGCGGCGAGTAGTAAAAACGTGGCTCGCGTAGACCTCATTGACGGGCCTCACGTACATTCTGTCGAGTAGGGCCAGGGCCTCTGTATATGAGCCGGTACAATTTAACTGTATACGATAGCTCACCCTTGCGTGCAGTAGGCTGAGTTTCTGCTCTTCCATCATTTCTGTGGTGTTTGCTTCAGCCAGGTAGGCCTTAAAACATCGGAGCCAGTGTGAAAAGATTTATTTCGCCTCTGCATCCTGTGGGTTGATCGAGTTCCAGTCGATCAGGTTTGAGTGCTGATTCCTAAGTCGTTCCTTACTGTTTCTTAAGATGATTAAATTGATGAGACTATCAATTCACGCGACACGTGGTTAGAAGTGAACAGTGGTTTTAATCGTCTTACAACAGAGCCTGCCTGTGACGAGATGAACTCCAGATAAACTGGCAGGCAGGCTCTCAGCATCAACCTTTATACATCCGGTTAAGTGGAGGAGCCATGGGTGGAGCCATGGGCAGAGCCAAGGGTGGAGCCCAGTACAAGCTCCTCATCTCCCCCTATGTGTAGAGCCGCGCAACTACACATGATCCAACACAATATACAGGCTCAACTCATGTTGTATAATACAGTGTGGATTATTAGTATTTATAATTCACCACACCCAATTTGAGTCATTCCGCGACCACAAATTGTCGGGTTACTCACACACTGTGTGGATAAACTCGCTGGTGTCTGCCCTGCAAAAAAAAATCCTCTGAGTCATTTTGAATTTGTAGCACCAGCTGATCATGTTGTGCCAAATGTGCAGGCAGCAATCATAGGAGGTAGGTCAGCTTAATCTGGAATATTCTCGTCTTTCATTGAGCACTTCTCCTGTGGCACCGACTGTACCCTCAGTTAAAGGCAAGGCTCACCTCCCGATGGAATTTCACCAACACTTGGTGACTGGAGACAGGAAACACATCAGTAATTTAAAGCTGGAGCTCACAGCGTATGTCACCACAAGTCCTCATGCAAGAACAAAAAGCCAGTCGGAAGGAAAGACAACAGAATTCCCCAATGGCTGAGTCAGTTAGTAAATTGGTTATCGCAGGATCCAGCAACACCCCCCACCCGCCCCCCACCCCGCCATCGCCACCCATTCCAGCCCGACTTGGGCTGTGTTAGCTGAGAGCAGCTAGATGTTCAGTGAGAGAGTATGTGCTGGACTGGGCAGTGAAAAAATCTGCTAGAGTTCTACTCCTGTCCAATATCCAATGATTGCCGCTAGAAAGGTGTAAGCATCATGGTTATACTGTCAGTTCACTATGAGACCGTGAGACTGAGTGAATATTAGGCTTTATTAACCATGAACTCACCTGCCAGAGTCGGCTGGACAAATGAGTGCCACCCACAGGTGGCCGGCCTATATATGGCCCCGGTGAGGGCGGAGCCAGAGGCGGAGCCCACCGGGGTTCCAGTACAGTACCTGGAAGTAGCTCGTATCACCACTCCCAGGTCATAGGTTACAATAGGTCACATCATTATACAGGCAGCTCATGCATTAGGTCACACAGTACATGTCTCGAGTCTTTGTGTGCAATTGTTAGCGCCACAATACATTCACCACATTCACCGCCTGTTAACAAAATCAAGTCCAGCGGGGGTGACGT
The DNA here is from genome assembly GCF_902713615.1 of Scyliorhinus canicula. Classification (NCBI taxonomy): domain Eukaryota; kingdom Metazoa; phylum Chordata; class Chondrichthyes; order Carcharhiniformes; family Scyliorhinidae; genus Scyliorhinus; species Scyliorhinus canicula. The sequence continues at coordinate 32,693,004 of NC_052146.1, read as the reverse complement.
GGGTCACTAAATATTCAGTCTGTCTGGAGGCCAGATCGTTCTTTTAGACCTCCTCAGCTGTGGCGATGCGGCGGGCACGGTTGTTACAGGTGGTCACTCCAGGGGCGTTGTGTCTGGAGCTTGAGCCACAGTCCAGCATGTCGGAGACGGTTGGGGGGTGGGGGTAGACAGGGGGGTGGCAGCAGTGCCAGCATGGGACAATACAGGAGACCCAGGGTGTAGGGGGTGGCGGTAGGCAGCAGGGAGGGGGGCGCATTGGCAGGGGAACCACCTGGCGCCAGGTCTCGTAGGGAGACCATATCTTGCCATCCGTCCTGTTGTGCGATGTAGGCGTACTGGGGGCTTGTATGCAGCAGCGGGACCCCTCGACCAGGGGATCGGTCTTATGCTCCTCATATGCCTCCGGAGAAGGACAGGTCCCGGAGTTGTCAGCCAAGATGGGAACGAGACCCCGGAGATGGACTTTTGAGGGGTCTCGTTCGTGGCTGTGCAGAGGAATGATCTAATGGTGTGGAGGGCACCGGGGAGGACCTCCTGCCAGCCGGGGGGGGGGGGGGGGGGGGGGGGGGGGTCGGAAGACTTCTAGACTGGATGGCTAGTAGGACGACCTTCCATACCGTTGTGTTCTCCCTCTCCACCTGCCCGTTTCCCTGCGGGTTATAGCTTGTAGTCCTTCTCGAGGCGATGCATTTGCTAAGCAGGTACTGACGTAGCTCATTGCTCATGAACGATGTGCCTCGGTTGCTGTGGACGTCGGCAGGGAAACCGAACAGTGTGAAGATGCTGTGCAGTGTCTTTATCACAGTGGCTGAGGTCATATCGGGGCAGGGGACAGCGAAGGGGAAGCGGGAGTACTCATCGACGATGGTTAGAAAGTAAATATTACAGTTGGTAGAGAGGAGGGGCCCTTTGAAGTCAATTCTTGGGCGCTTAAAGGGCCGGGAGGCCTTTGCCAGATGTGCCTTGTCTGGCCGGTAGAAGTGCGGTTTGCACTCTGCGCAGACCTGGCAGTCCCTGGTCATTGCCTTGATCCCCTAGGTGGAGAGGGGCAGATTGCGGGCCTTAATGAATTGAGTAAGCCGGGTGACCCCCGGGTGACAGAGGCCATCGTGGATAGCTCGAAGTCAGTCATCTTGCGCGCTGGCGCATGTGCCGCGGGACAGGGCATCTGGAGGCTCATTGAGCTTCCCATGACGATACTTAATATCGGAATTGTACGTGGAGAGTTCGATCCTCCACCTCAAGATTTTGTCATTTTTTATTTTGCCCCGTTGTGCGTTGTCAAATATGAAGGCGACCGACCGCTGGTTGGTGACGAGGGTGAACCTCCTACCGGCTAGGTAGTGCCTCCAGTGCCGCACGGCTTCCACTATGGCTTGTGCTTCCTTCTCGACCGAGGAGTGTCGGAGTTCGGAAGCGTGGCGGGTTCGAGAGAAGAATGCTACTGGCCTGCCCTCCTGGTTGAGAGTGGCGGCCAGTGCAATGTCTGACGCATCATTCTCTACCTGAAAAAGGATGGACTCGTCCACCACGTGCATCGAGGCCTTGGTGATGTCGGCCTTGATGTTGCTGAAGGCCGAGCTGGCCTCAGCCGTCAGGGAAAAAGTGGTGGTTTGAATAAGTGGGCGGGCTTTATCCTCATAGTTGGGGACCCACTAGGCGTAGTAGGAGAACAGCCCCAGGCATCGTTTGAGGGACTTGAAGCTGTGGGGAGGGCGGAGTTCCATGAGGGGGCGCATACGGTCGGGGTCGGGCCCTGGGACTCCGTTCTCCACGACGTAGCTAAGGATGGGCAGTCGGGTAGTGCGGAAAACGCACTTCTCTTTGTTATATGTGAGGTTGAGGGATTAGGCGGCCTGGGGGAACCTTGAAGGTTGGTGTAGTAATCCACGGGAGGCAGGAGTTCCGTCACCACACCATATTTATTTACAATAACGATATTACAGGAGCAGCTACAAACAGTGCTGCTAGCAGTCTGCGTGGGTTTCCTCCGGGTACTCCGGTTTCCTCCCACAGTCCAAAGATGTGCAGGTTGGGTGGATTGGCCATGACAAATTGTCCAAAATTCTATGATTAACCTAGGACAAAAGTTCGGCGCAACATCGTGGGCCGAAGGGCCTGTTCTGTGCTGTATTTCTCTATCTCTATCTATCTCAGCAGTCCAGTCAACTTAAGACTAGCTCAAAAAGCCTACACAGGTGATTATATGGGCCCCCTCAATGAGCTATCATTGAGGGAGCTCATACTCCAATTGGCCAACCAATAAAGCCAATTGGAGTTCATTACACTCCCCCCCCCCCCCCCCCCCCCCCTCCCCCCCCAAGGTCTGAGGAATTCCTGCCAGCTGGCATTCCTCTGAGCTTCTTCCTGCTCCTCATGTCTGGGTCTGTTACCTCTGTGTCGTCCGCCGGGTCATTCTCCGAAGTGGGCGGGGTGTACCTTATAGGTACTTGTCTTTTCCTTGACGACCTCCTTGGAAGTTGTTCGTCCTCCTCCTCGGGGAGAGGTGTCGCGGCGGCCTCGTCGAGTGCGTCCATCTCCGACTCTGATGACTGGATGACGGGGTCTGGAGAAATTGCTCGGGGCTGGGGTGTGGGTATCCTTTCCGTCTGGGCTATCCCAGCTTCAGGCGTTCCTGCTTCGCCTGCCTCCAGGTGTGGTTCCGCTGCCCTTATTTGGTCTAGGTGTTTCTTCAGCACCTTACCTCCTATTGAAACCTCATAGGATATGGGCCCTGTTTGGGACTCTACCGTGCCTTTGACCCACGTTGGTCCATTCCCATAATTCTTGACCCAAACCGGTGCCCCCACCTGGAAATGTCTCTGCTGCCGACTATTATCATGCCCCCTGCGTTGGGCCTCCTGTTGTTTCTCCACTTTCCCCGTTAAATTTGGGAAAAGGAGACTCAGCCTCGTTCGCAGCCGCCTTCCCATTAAGAGTTCAGCTGGCGGTATGCCCGTTGTGGAATGCGGTGTGGTCCTGTAATCAAACAGCCAGCAGGAGAGCTTTGTGTCTATTGACGCTGCCGGCTGCTTCTTGAGTCCCGCTTTAAGTGTCTGGACCGCTCTCTATGCCAGGCCGTTGGTCGCTGGATGGTAAGGGGCCGTTTTGATGTGACGGACTCCGTTTTCCTTCAGGAATTTTCCAAATTCCCCACGTGTGAATGCTGTTCCGTTGTCCGACACCAATACCTCCAGCAGTCCATGTGTTGCAAACGAGGCCCTGAGCTTTTCAATTGTCAATGCTGTGCTTGCCGTGTTTACCCGGTGGACGTCCAACCATTTGGAGTGGGCGTCCACTACCACCAAAAACATTGAGCCCATGAAAGGGCCGGCGTGGTCAATATGCAGGCGGGTCCACGGTCTGCCTGGCTATTCCCACGGGTGCAATGGCGCCGCTGGTGGCACTCTTTGCCCCTGTTGGCACTCCTGGCACTGACGTACCAAGGCTGCTATGTCTGCGTCCAAACCTGGCCACCAAACGTAGCTTCGAGCTAGCATCTTCATTTTAGATACCCCTGGGTGTCCGTGATGTAACTCAGTTAAGATTGCCTGACGGCCCTGAGCTGGGACGATTACCCGGGCTCCCCATAATAGGATACCGTCTTCTACGGTTATTTGGTCCCTTCTGCTCCAGTATGGGTGCATCTGGGGCTCCACTGGTCTTTCCAGTTCCCCTGTTAGCAGTAAATGCGTCATCTTGGCTAAAACTGGATCTTTTTGCGTCCACAACCGAATATGTTGTGTGTCTACTGGTAGGGTGTCCAAAAAATTTAGAGTCATTACTGTCTCCTCTACTTTTGGTATTTGCGGCGGAGTGTCCGGGAGGGGAAGTCTGCTCAAAGCATCTGCATGTGCTACTCGCGTTCCCGGTCTGTGCTCCAGAACGTCTCTATACGCCGCCAGTAGCAACGCCCAGCGTTGGATTCTAGCTGATGCAATTGGGGGTATTGACTTGTCTTCTATTAATAACCTTAATAACGGCTTAAGGTCCGTCACTATGGTGAATTTCCGCCCGTACAGATACTGGTGAAATTGTTTTTACTGCGAATATCACCGCCAGTCCTTCCTTCTCGATTTGGGCATACCTCCTCTCAGCCATCGCCAAGGTCCTCAAAGCATAGGCTATTGGCCGTTCTTCCCCATTCCTTCCTCTATGGGCTAAGACGGCTCCTACCCCGTAGGGGGATGCATCACAAGTGACCACCAACTCCTTCCTTGGGTCATAATGCTCTAGGACATTTTCGGATGACAGCTGTTCCTTAATGTCCCTAAATGCTCGGTTTTGGCGGGCGGACCATTTCCATTCTTGCCCCTTTTTTAGTAGCTGGTGGAGGGGTTCTAGGATGGATGCCCTATTTTCAATAAATTTTCCATAATAGGTTACCAACCCTAGAAATGATCGTAACTCCTGGACCGTGGTGGGAGCTCGGGCTTCTTTTATTGCCCTTACTCTGTCTTCTAATGGATGTAAGCCTGACTCGTCTACTTTATATCCCAGGTACGTCACTTGTGGGGCCAGAAAAACACTTTTTTCCCTTTTTAGCCGTACGCCTGCCTTTGCGAAACGCCTGAGCACTTCCTCCAGGTTCCTTAAGTGTTCCCTGTTTGTCCTACCCGTGATTAAGACATCGTCCAAATAAATCGCCACCTGCGGTAGTCCCTGCAGAATATTTTCCATCGTATGCTGGAATATAGCGCAGGCTGATGACACTCCAAAAGGTAGCCTAGTATAACGAAAAAGGCCCTTCAGGGTGTTGATCGTAGCAAACTTCTGGGAGCCCTTGTCCAGTTTTACATAGAATTTACAGTGCAGAAGGAGGCCATTCGGCCCATCGAGTCTGCACCAGCTCTTGGAAAGAGCATCCTACCCAAGGTCAACACCTCCACCCTATCCCCATAACCCAGTAACCCCATCCAACACTAAGGGAAATTTTGGATACTAAGGGCAATTTAGCATGGCCAATCCACCTAACCTGCACATCTTTGGACTGTGGGAGGAAACCGGAGTACCCGGAGGAAACCCACGCACACACGGGGAGGATGTGCAGACTCCGCACAGACAGTGGCCCAAGCCGGAATCGAACCTGGGACCCTGGAGCTGTGAAGCGATTGTGCTATCCACAATGCTACCGTGCTGCCCGTTTTTAACTGCAGGTAGGCGTGGTTCATGTCTAGTTTCATGAACAAAAGCCCACCTGCCAATTTGGCATATAGGTCGTCTATTTTCGGGATTGGGTATTTGTCCAGCAGTGCGTATTTGTTTACTGTCTGTTTGAAATCTCCACAGAGACGTATCGAGCCGTCTGGCTTCAAAATTGGTACCACCGGCGCTGCCCATTCCGAGAACTGTACTGGTCTGATAATGCCGTCACGCCGTAACCTTTCTATTTCGTCATCTACTTTCTTCCTTAATGCAAAAGGTACTGGCCTGGCCTTACAAAATTTCAGAAGGGCTTCTGGGTCCATGTGCAAAGTTGCTTTGGCGCCTATGATTTCCCCCAAACCTTCCTGGAAAACCTCCGGGTATTTTTGGAGTACTCCACTCAACTGCCCGCTTCCACTCTGGAAAATTTTCATCCAATCTAATTTTAGGTCTTTCAGCCAGTTCCGTCCAATTAAGCTCGGTCCGGAACCCTCTACTATCATCAACGGTAATCTGAGCAATTGTTTCTCATATTCCACAGGTAAATGAGTCGTGCCTCGAACTTCCAGGGGTTCCCCCGTGTAGGTTTTAAGTTTCGTCGATGTTTTTGTTAGGGTTTTTGTTTTGCTGGAGTCCATCTTTGATTTTTCTAAATGCTGCCACTCCCATTACTGATACGGCCGCACCCATGTCTATTTCCATATTGTCAGCTGCCCGTTCACCTGTGGGGTAATCCTAATGGGTTCTGCTTTCTTCGTTGTAATATTATATAATTGTTCTCCTTCGGAGGAGGATGGGGCGTCTAGGTTGTGTACTTCCCTGCGTCCCCACATGCTATTCCTCTTTTGCCACCTCCTTCTAGGGTTTCTGTCGTTGTTACCCCACTCTGTCTGGTGCCAGAAATGCTCCTTCTCTGTTGGGGGAGCCTCAGCCGGTACTTCCCTCTGTCTCCAGTTAGTCCTGGCAGACCTGGGGGCAGTTCTGGGGTTTTCCTTTTTTCCTCTATTCCTCAGGTTTTTCCTGAGAGCGGCTATCTGGTAGCAGGACCCGTTGTGGTAGTCCCTCTCATAGGTATCTACCTCCATTGGCGTGCCCTGTAGTTCCTGCGCCCCACTTGCTGCCTTTTCTAGGGACAGTGCAAGCTGTACCGCCTGCCTGCAGTCTAGCTCCGTTTCCACCAACAGGCGTTTCTGTATTGTGAGGTCGTTTATACCACACACTAACCGGTCCTGAAGCATTTCATTTAGAGTCGGGCCGAACTCACATTTTTCCGCCTGCCTTCTCAGGCGGGTCAAGAAATTCGTGACTGACTCCCTGTCTTCCCGCTTCGCTGTGTAGAATCTGTACCTACGCAAAATGAGAGGTGGTTTTGGGTCGTAGTGCTCTTTCACCAATTCCGTTACTTCTTGGAAAGTTTTCGTGTCCGGCGCATCGGGATAAGTCAGTCTACGTATAATGGCGAAAGCGGAGGGTCCGCACGCCTACAGCAGGATAAGCCGTCTCCTTTCGTCCGTCGGTATATCATTTGCCCGGAAGAAGTAACACATTCTCTCCACATACTGGGACCAGTCCTCAATAGTCGGGTCGAATGCCTCTAACCTCCCAAAAAACGGCATTTTTAAAATGGCAAGGCTTACCCTCCGAGTGCGGCAGCTGGTCTCCACAAAATTCGTAGTTTACCTCGTCGCCACTGTAGTAATCCACGGGGGGCAGGAGTTCCGTCACCACACCAATATTTATTTACAATAACGATATTACAGGAACAGCTACAAACAGTGCTGCTAGCAGTCCAGTCAACTTAAGACTGGCTCGCAAAGCCTACACAGGTGATTATATGGGACCCCTCAATGAGCTATCATTGAGGGAGCTCATACTCCAATTGGCCAACCAATAAAGCCAATTGGAGTTCATTACAGTTGGCGTCATGGTCCTGCTGATCATGGCCGCAGATGGTCACATTGTCCAAGTACAGGTATGTAGCCCGCAAACCGTACTGGTCCACCATTCGGTCCATCGTTCTCTGAAAGACCGAGACCCCATTAGTGATGCTGAAGGGCATCCTGAGGAAGTGGAAGAGTCGGCCGGCTGCTTCGAAGGCAGTGTAGTGGTGCTCTTCCGGGCGGATTGGGAGCTGGTGGTAGACCAACTTCAGATCGACCATTGAGAACACACGGTACTGTGCGATCTGGTTGACCATCTGCACTATGCGGGGGAGGGGGTACGCATCCAGTTGCATGAACTGGTTAATGGTCTGACTGTAGTCCACAACCATCCAGTTCTTTTCCCCGGTCCGGACAAGCATCACTTGCGCTCTCCGGAGACTATTGCTGGCCTCGATAATCCCTTCACTCAACAGTCGCTGGACCTCCGGCTTGATAAAAGTCATGTCTAGGGAACTGTACCGCCTGCTGGTGGTGATGGGCTTACAGTCGGGAGTGAGTTTCGCAAAGAGCGAAGGGGGGGGAGACCTTGAGGGTCGCGAGGCTGCATACCGTGAGGGGGCAAGGGTCCGCCGAACTTTAGGGTCAGGCATCAGTGACTATATTGGAAGTCTAATCCGAGCAGGGGGGCGCAGAGGTGGGGGAGGACGTAGAGCTTAAAACGAGCGTACTCTGTGCCCTGCATTGCGAGATTGGCGATACAGGACACCCGGATCTGAACCAAATGGAAACCGGAGGCAAGGTAGATTGTTTGTGATGCGGGGTAGGTATGGAGGGAGCAGCGCCTTACCGTATCGGGGTGGACAAAGCTCTCTGTGCTCCCGGATTCGAAAAGACAGGGGTCTCATGCCATTGACCCTGACAACCATCATTGTGTTTTTCAAGTGCTTTGGCTGCGACTGGTCGAGGGTGACTGCGCCCAGCTGCGGTGGTTGGCGGTATCCCAAGATGGCGGCCCCCATGAGTCGCACGTGTCGGGCTGGGGCGAAGTTGACGACCAAGGTGGCCGCCCCATTGGTCGCACGTGTCGGTCGTGACGGAGCCGGCGGCCAAGATGGTGGCCCTCACGAGTCGCACGTATCGGCTGGTGTTGGAGCTGACGGCCAAGATGGCAGCCCCCACAAGTCGCACGAGGCTGATGACGCATCTGAAGGGGGCGTTCCAGGCAGCCACTTTGTGGGGTCTGCAGGCCTGCGAATCCATGGGTCGGGACTCGTGAGTTTTCGATTTCTGAGCCTTAGGTGACCCAGACAGACTCGAGCAAAGTGTCCCTTTCTCCCACAGTCGCTTCATGTCACTGTGCGGGCTAGGCAACGCTGCCGGGGGTGTTGACCCTGGCCGCAGAAGTAGAACTGCGGTTCCCCGGGTTGGGCTGACAGGCGCGCGGCACAGGCCTGTGACGTAGTCGGGTCCGACGGGGGCCGCGACGATGGTGTCCATGAGCGTTTCCCGGGCCCGCGGGGAACGCACTGAGGCTCTGGTAGGCCACCTCTAACGAGGCAGCTAGCTTTACCGTGTCCCGCAGGTCAGAGGTCCCGTTTTCCAGCAGGCGCTGCCTGATGTAGTTCGATCGGACCCCAGCCACATAGGTGTCCCGGATCTGTAGGTTCATGTGTTCCTCCGCCGTCACATTCCGATAGCTGCAGTCCCTCACGAGTAGAGTCAGATTTTCCAGGTACTCGTCCGCGCGTTGGCGGCGAGTAGTGAGAAAGTGTCAGATGAACACCTCGTTTACGGGCTTCACGAAATGCGCCTTGAGGGTTGCGACCACCGCCTCGTACGTGGCAGCTTTCTCGATCATCACGGAGATTCGATGGCTCACCCGAGCATGGAAGAGTCGCAGCTTGAGGGTTTCTGTGGGAGGCGTTGTGGAGGAGTCGAGGTAGGCCTCGAAGCAGCGGAGCCAATATTCGAAGATCTCCTTGGCCTCTGACGCGCGCGCGTCATGTTTGAGCTTATCTGGCTTTAGAGCGGCTTCCATGGTGCTGTCAATGGATATTAAATTGTTATACCATCAATTCACTGTGAGACCATGAGAGTGAGTGAACATTAGGTTTTATTAACCATGAACTCGCCTGCCAGAGTTGGCTGTACAAATCAGTGCCACCCACAGGAGGCCGGACTATATATGGCCCCGGTGAGGGTGGAGCCAGAGGCGGAGCCCACCGGGATTCCAGTACAGTACCTGGAAGTAGCTCGTATCATCACAATAGGTCGCATCATTATACAGGCAGCTCATGCATTAGGTGAATACATTCACCCCCCTCCCCCACCATTGTACAAAACAAATGCTTACGCAGGACCTGGGGGTGGCATGGTAGCACAATGGTTAGCACTTTTTGCTTCAGAGTGCCAGGCATCCGGGTTCGATTCCCGTCTTGGGTCATCATCTATGCGTTGTCTGCACGTTCTCCCTGTGTCTGCATGGGTTTCCTCCGGGTGCTCCAGTTTCCTCCCACAAAGATGCGCTGTTAGCTGAATTGGACATTCTGAATTCTCCCTCAATGGACATGAACAGGCACCAGAATATGGCGACTAGGGGATTTTCACAGTAACTTCATTGCAGTGTTAATGTAAGCCTACTTATGACAGTAATAAAGATTACTTCAAGAGCACCTCTTGGTATAGGGTCTTATTATGTGGCAAAGCTTTAGTGGCCAGGGATTTCCTTCAAAGTAGGCCCTGCTATCAGGGTCTCACTTCGCAGTGAAGGCCCTGGGACGAGAGGCCAAGTCCAGGCTAAGCTGTGACCAGGAATGAGTTAATAAAGATTATATTATTATTACTTGCATCCTCTAGACAACGATCAGGATAGGAGATTTGAGCTGAAAGAAAAACAAAGAGAACAGCAAAGGGACTGAGAATTCTTTTTATTTCAAAAGCAGTTGTCTCTGCTGCCTGATTTCTGAGGGAGAAATTGGTTAAAGCCGCAGCAGAGAAGAATGAGTCGGTGTCTGTCTTCAGATGCGCAAGCCCTAACTGTGAAGCCAAGAGGATTGTGCACAGATTGAGATCTCTGCCTGATTTTCTGATGCTACACAGAGTTTCAGTCGGCTCCCTGTCATGTATCCGAGCTAACCCGTGCCTGTGGAGCCACGGGCCTCCAGCACACATGGCTTCGGTTACTGTGAGGCCTGGTTAGGGAGGAAATAGCAAAGGCTCCCTTGCTTTCTTGTTGCCCAGAGTCAGTCAGGGTGTGCGTGCTCTTTAACAGCTCCCAGAAAAAACTCAACCTTTTTCTTTTAAAACAGAACCCTTTTCAAGCATTCGTCAGAATGAGAAATCTGCAGTGGCCGAGGTTTGGGGCAGTGCAGAAGGATAACCTGATTCTGCATGTTTATATTTTTAGCTCACCGCCTCTTACATGAGCCCCGAGTTCCTGGCTATAGCGCCAAATAATAAAAGGGCCTGGGTTGTGACCTCTGTTAGTGCAACTCATTCACTCTGCGCCTAACCACAAAGAACCTTTTCCAGGTTTTATTAAGTCTCCCACCAGTCCAGACTGGTCCCCCCTCCCATCCTCTGATAGATTGTCAAGCTTACCAAATTAGTACTCCAGACCAACAGACAAGGCAGCCCTCAGGAACAATTCCTGGCCTGCACTGAATTAGTTGATCACAGTTTGAATAGCTACTGCAATTGGCTTCAGCGCCCCTCTTTCATACATGCGCGTACGTGCGTGTGTGTATGTGCACATGTGTGCGGGTCCATGTGTGTGTGTATGTGCACGTGTGTGTGAATATTGACTGAGGACCGAATCAGGTTCGTTGTACACCCGTGATTTTATAACCTGATAATATTTGCAGTCTGGGCTCCCACATAAAGAACGAGCACGGGACTGGTATCTGGGAGATTGGACGGTGCCCGAAACTATTCCACCTGCAGTGACAGTTAGCACTTTTTGGAGAGAAAGTTGGGTAGATGCAGTGGGTGGAAAGCAACTGAGGCATGGGCTGGTGACTAAAAAGCTGATTTTTCAAAAAGAAATTGTTGCTGATGTAAGTTTATTGAAAAATTCTACTCCATCAGTCAAATAAGTAAATGGAAGAAATGGTTAAACTTTAAGAATGTCTAACTTCCATTTTATATAACGGTCCGGCAGGTTGGAGTCTCAGCGGATCAACCTGTGCTGTGTCACCAGTCTGCCATCTAGTGTTGCAGGTAGGTAAGTGTACCACTAGCCATTTTCCAATTCCAACATAACGGGCGAGATTATCCGACCTCTCCCTCCCCCACTCCCCCCCCCAGCCAGCTCGGAGAATCCCGGGAAGGCGGCGTTAATCCCGCTCCGCCGCTCTGACGCTGGCAGCCGTATTCTCCGGCCAGCGAAAAATCCCGCCGATGGGAATCGTGCCTCGCAGAATCGCGAGAATCAGTCCAACGCGATGGGCCCCGGGGCTGCTTCAAATCTCTGACCCAGGTGGGCCAAAGTCTCGCTGACATGACCACAGGTCACACCGGCGTAAATTAAACATGCTTTTTAACGGCGTCAACCAGTCGTGCTGGCGAATGCCAGCGGGCGAGGAGGTAGGGGTCGGTGTGAGGCGGTCGCCGGAGAGGAGACTGCAAGGCCGTAGCTGAGGGGGCGGGGGTGGGAGGGGGTGGAATCGCGCGTGCCGGTGGAGGGTGTTCCCCAGGGCCGAAGGTGCGTGCCGGCGATCGGGGTCAGTGCCAGGGGTGGAGTTCGGGTTGGGGTGGAGAGGGGAGGGGGGGTGCAGTGGAGAGGGGGTGCCGGAGATGGAAGTGCCGGGGATGGGAGTGCCGGGGATGGGGGAGCCGGGGCTGGGGAAGCCGGGGATGGGAGTGCCGGGGATGGGAGTGCCGGGGTTGGGAGTGTCGGGCATGGGAGTGCCGGGGATGGGAGTGCCGGGGTTGGGAGTGCCGGGGATGGGAGTGCCGGGGATGGGAGTGCCGGGGATGGGAGTGCCAGTGATGGGGGAGCCGGGCTGGGGGTGCCGGAGATGGAAGTGCTGGGGATGGGAGTGCCGGAGATGGGAGTGCCGGGGATGGGAGTGCCGGGGAGGGGAGTGCCGGGGATGGGGGAGCCGGGGCTGGGGAAGCCGGGGATGGGAGTGCCGGGGATAGGGGAGCCGGGGCTGGGGAATCCGGGGATGGGAGTGCCGGGGATGGGAGTGCCGGAGATGGGAGTGCCGGGGATGGGGGTGCCGGGGATGGGAGAGCCGGGGATGGGGGTGCCGGGGATGGGAGTGCCGGGGAGGGGAGTGCCGGGGATGGGGGAGCCGGGGCTGAGGAAGCCGGGGATGGGAGTGCCGGGGATGGGAGTGCCGGGGATGGGAGTGCCGGGGATGGGAGTGCCGGGGATGGGAGTGCCGGGGATGGGGGTGCCGGGGATGGGAGTGCCGGGGATGGGAGTGCCGGGGATGGGAGAGCCAGGGCTGGGGAAGCCGGGGATGGGAGTGCCGGGGATGGGAGTGCTGGGGATGAGGGTGCCGGGGTTGGGAGTGCCGGGGATGGGAGTGCCGGGGATGGGAGTGCCGGGGATGGGGGACCGGGCTAGGGGTGCCGGGGATGGGAGTGCCGGGGATGGGAGTGCCGGGGATGGGAGTGCCGGGGCTGGGGAAGCCGGGGATGAGAGTGCCGGGGACGGGAGTGCCGGGGATGGGGGAGCTGGGGCTGGGGAAGCCGGGGATGGGAGTGCCGGGGATGGGAGTGCTGGGGATGGGAGTGCTGGGGATGGGAGTGCCGGAGATGGGGTGGTGGGGATGGGAGTGGCCGGGGATGGGGGTGCCGGGGATGGGAGTGCTGGGGATGGGGGTGGGGATGGGAGTGCCGGGGATGGGAGTGCCGGGGATGGAAGTGTCGGGGAGGGGAGTGCCGGGGAGGGGACTGCCGGGGATGGGAGTGCCGGGGGTGGGAGTGCTGGGGGTGGGAGTGCCGGGGCTGGGGAAGCGGGGGATGGGAGTGCCGGGAATGGGAGTGCCGGGGTTGTGAGTGCTGGGGGTGGGAGTGCTGGGGGTGGGTGTGCCGGGGGTGGGAGTGCCGGGGATGGGAGTGCCGGGGCTGAGGAAGCCGGGGATGGGAGTGCCGGGGATGGGAGTGCTGGGGATGGGAGTGCCGGGGATGGGAGTGCCGGCGATGGGGTTGGTGGGGATGGGAGTGCCAGGGATGGGAGTGCCGGGATGGGAGTGCCGGGGATGGGAGTGCTGGGGATGGGGGTGCCGGGGATGGGAGTGCCGGGGATGGGAGTGCCGGGGAGGGGAGTGCCGGGAATGGGAGTGCCGGCGATGGGGGTGGTGGGGATGGGAGTGCCAGGGATGGGAGTGCCGGGGATGTGAGTGCCGGGGATGGGAGTGCTGGGGATGGGAGTGCCGGGGATGGGAGTGCCGGGGATGGGAGTGCTGGGGATGGGGGTGCCGGGAATGGGGAGTGCCAGGGATGGGGGTGCCATGGCTCGCAGGTGCCGGGGATGGGGATTGCCGGGGATGGGGAGTGCCGGGGATGGGGTTGCCGGGGATGGGAATGCCGGGGATGGGGAGTGCCGGGGATGGGGGTGCCGGGGATGGGGGTGCCGGGGATGGGAGTGCTGGGGATGGGAGTGCCGGGGATGGGGGTGCCGGGGATGGGAGTGCCGGGGATGGGAGTGCTGGGGATGCGGGTGCCGGGGATGGGGGTGGTGGGGATGGGAGTGCTGGGGATGGGCGTGCCGGGGATGGGGGTGGTGGGGATGGGAGTGCTGGGGATGGGAGTGCCGGGGATGGGGGTGGTGGGGATGGGAGTGCCGGGGATGGGAGTGCCGGGGAGGGGAGTGCCGGGGATGCGGGTGCCGGGGATGGGGGTGGTGGGGATGGGAGTGCTGGGGATGGGGGTGCCGGGGATGGAAGTGCCGGGGGTGGCAACAGTGACAGCTGGCAACAGTGGCGACCATGCAATCCATAGCACCTGGCTGCGGAGGGGGTATGAGCAATGATGACACCCCCCACCCCCTGCAGACCGTTATGTTTGGGCATCATCCAGTGATGTTGGTCACCCTTCTACATGTTGCCCTCTGGGAGCTAGAGCAGGAGCGTGCCAGGGAAGTGGCGGAGGGTCTCGCGTCAGTCTGTGGCCTCCGTATAGTCGTCATCAGCCACGACTGCAACGGGTGACCTCTGTCACCCAGCAACCAGCCCCTCAGCCAGGGCGAGGGGGGGGTCCCTCAAACATGGTGAAGATGAACAATTGTGCCAATATGAATGAGTCATGCACAATTTCGGGTACCGGGCGCAGGCGTGCATGATCCTCATCTGGTGGTCACAGACCACCTGCACGTTCATGGCGTAGGTCCCCTTCCTGTTCATGAAGACAGCCCGCTGTTATCGCTGAAGTTATCCGCTGGTGGCCGCATGGCGACATGCATCCCATTGATCACCCCCTGGACAATGGGCATCCTGGCCATGGCAGCGAAGCCCGCTGCCTGGCATCCTGGTGGGCGCGGTCCACAGAGAATTCAATATCGCGGTCCGCGACGTCGTACACGGCGTCAGTCACTGCAAGGATGCACTGGTGCACCGATGCCTGGGAGATGCCAGACAGGTCCCCACTCGGCGACTGGAACGACCCAGTCGCGTAGACGTTCAGGGCCACCATAACCTTGACGGCCACCGGGAGAGGGTGTCCTCCCCCAGTGCCACGCGGTGCCAGGTGTGCCATGAGATGGCAGATATGGGCGAAGCTTTCCCGGCAATTCAGGAAGGTTCAGACTTGGAGATAGCTTTAACCCATTTATTAAACTGTTAACGATTCTCCTACTTGGATTCAACTCTCCTGTTAATCCTGCTGTAGCTACTCAGACTGACAAACCAGTCTGCTACAATCCACGTAGTTGTTGTGATGTGTTTCAAATCAACCCTGTCTACTCACTGAGTGTGTCCACTGGAAAGAGAAAGATCATATGTGCTGTATCCTTTTATATGGGTTGGTGTAATGCCCTCCTGTGGTAGTGTCACCTCTGTGTGTATCGTGAATGCCCATTGGTTGTGTCCTATCTTACTGACCTATTGGTTGAGTGTCTGTGTGTCATGTCTCTGGTGCTCCCTCTAGTGTCTATCTAGTCTACGTGTATTTACATTAACCCCTTGTGTATTTACAGTGATGCATATCACCACATCTACCTTTTATTCGTGATACATATTTTCTGTAGAGTTAAAGAAAATTGAACAAAAACAGGTAGATAAGTGATGCTACGTACAAGTTATGATGACAGTTATCATTAAACAATAAGTCCAAATCATATGTATGAGTCCAAAATTCATTAATTATTATGGTTGAGTGTCTTTCTTGTTAGGTTGGTGAGTTGGTGATGTTGATGGTGGCATGTCCTTGTGAACGCCATCAGTGTCCCTGTGCGTAAGGAACCAAGAAGTGGTCAAATCACTTTGTTGTCTGATTTGGAGTCTTTTTTCTTCCGATGCTTGTGGTAGTGATGTATGCAATCTGGGTTGTCCGGCCATGGTATGTCATTGTACTGAGCTGAGCAGTAACAGTGTCCATCATGGGCAGAGTTGGACCATGCCGTACCAGTCATTGTGCCATAGTTGTCGTTTTT